>NC_034178.2:16785629-17098963 GCF_002021735.2 Oncorhynchus kisutch
CTGGAGGCTGAGACTGGAGGTGTCAGGAGACACTGTGGCCCCATACGATGACACCCCCGGACAGGGCCAAACAGGAAGGATATAACCCCACCCACTTTGCCAAAGCACAGCCCCCACACCACTAGAGGGATATCTTCAACCACCAACTTACCATCCTGAGTCAAGGCCGAGTATAGCCCACAAAGATCTCCACCATGGCACAACCCAACGGGGGCGCCAACCCAGACAGGAAGATCACATCAGTGACTCAACCCACTCAAGTGACGCACCCCTCCTAGGGACGGTATGAAAGAGCTCTAGTAAGCCAGTGACTCAGCCCCTGTAATAGGGTTAGAGGCAGAGAATCCCAGTGGAAAGAGGGGAACCGGCCAGGCATAGACAGCAAGGGCGGTTCGTTGCTCCAGAGCCTTTCCGTTCACCTTCACACTCCTGGGCCAGACTAGACTCAATCATATGACCCACTGAAGAGATGAGTCTTCAGTAAAGACTAAAGGTTGAGACCGAGTTTGCGTCTCTCACATTGTTAGGAAGACCATTCCATAAAAATGGAGCTCTATATGAGAAAACCCTGCCTCCAGCTGTTTGCTTAGAAATTCTAGGGACAATTAGGATTCCTGCGTCTTGTGACCGTAGCGTACGTGTAGGCATGTACGGCAGGACCAAATCAGAGAGATAGGTAGAAGCAAGCCCATGTAATGCTTTGTAGGTTAGCAGTAAAAACCTTGAAATCAGCCCTTGCCTTGACAGGAAGCCAGTGTAGGGAGGCTAGCACTGGAGTAATATGATCAAATTAGTTGGTTCTAGTCAGGATTCTAGCAGCCGTATTTAGCACTAACTGAAGTGTATTTAGTTGCAGTAATCTAACCTAGAAGTGACAAAAGCATGGATGAACTTTTCTGCATCATTTTTGGACAGAACGTTTCTGATTTTTGCAATGTTACGTAGATGGAAAAAAGCTGTCCTTGAAACAGTCTTGATATGTTCTTCAAAAGAGAGATCAGGGTCCAGAGTAACGCCGAGGTCCTTCACAGTTTTATTTGAGACGACTGTACAACCATTAAGAGTAATTGTCAGATTCAACAGAAGATCTCTTTGTTTCTTGGGACCTAGAACAAGCATATCTGTTTTGTCCGAGTTTAAAAGTAGAACGTTTGCAGCCATCCACTTCCTTATGTCTGCAACACATGCTTCTAGCGAGGGCAATTTTGGGGCTTCACCATGTTTCATTGAAATGTACAGCTGTGTGTCATCCGCATAGCAGTGAAAGTTAACATTATGTTTTCGAATGACATCCTGGATCATCATTTGGATGATCCAGAAGAAGATTAGGAGAATGTCATATGGTCAGATGAAACCAAAATATAACTTTTTGGTAAAACCTCAACTCGGGGGTGTATGCCTTGGACTCATTGGACTCTATGTAAACTTGAAACCACATATCCTGAGGCTGCATTTACTTTAGCTGGGGATTTTAACAAGGCTAATCTGAAAACAAGGCTCCCTAAATGTTATCAGCATATCGAATGCGCGACCCGGGCTGGCAACACTCTGGATCATTGGTACTCTAATTTCCGCGAAGCATACACAAAGCCCTCCCTCGCTCTCCTTTCGTCAAATCTCACCACAACTCCATTTTGTTGCTCCCAGCCTATAGATAGAAACTAAAACCGGAAACGCCCATGCTCAGGTCTGTTCAACGCTGGTCCGACCAATCTGATTCCACGCTTCAAGATTGCTTCGATCACGTGGACTGGGATATGTTCCGGATAGCATCGGACAATAACAGTGATATATATGCTGATTTGGTGAGCAAGTTTATTAGCAAGTGCATCGCTGATGTGGTACCCATGGTGACTATTAAATCCTTCCCCAACCAGAAACCGGGGATTGATGGCAGCATTCGTGCAAAACTGAAAGTGCGAACCATTGCTTTTAACTCATGGCAAGGCGAGCGGAAACATGACCGAATACAAACAGTGTAGATATTCCCTCCACAAGGCAATCAAACAAGCTAAGCATCAGAATAGAGACAAAGTAGAGTCGCAATTCAACGGCTCAGACACAAGACGTATGTGGCAGGGTCTACAGTCAATCACGGACTACAAAAAGAAAACCAGCCTCGTCGCGGACACCGATGTCTTGCTCCTTCTTTGCTCACTTTGACGACATTACAGTGCCATTGACATGGCCCGCTACCAAAACATTCACTGCAGCCAATGTGAGTAAAACATTTAGACGTGTTATCCCTCGCAAGGCTGCTGGCCCAGATGGCATTCCTAGCTGTGTCCTCAGGGCATGCACCGGCATTGTTTACCGACATATTCAATCAATCCCTATCCCAGTCTGCTGTTCCCACATGCTTCATGAGGGCCACCATTGTTTCTGTTCCCAAGAAGACTAAGGTAACTGAGCTAAGCGACTATCGACCCATGGCACTCGCTTCCGTCATCATGAAGTGCTCTGAGAGACTAATCAAGGATCATATCACCTCCACCCTACCTGACACCCTAGACCCACTCCTATTTTACAGATGCACAATCGAGAGCATCCTGTCGGGCTGTATTACGGCCTGGTACGGCAACTGCTCCGCCCACAACTGTAAGGCTCTCCAGAGGGTAGTGTCATGACTGTCCTGATCAGGTCAGGTTACAGGAGACCATAAACCTACAGATTATCTCTCAACCCCAACAGAGGAGGACAGATCTAGGGGTGAATGGAGAACCAGCCTCAGAACATTATGGAGAACCAGCCTCAGAACATTAGGCATGAAATAAAGGGACTTTGGAACAATGGTTTTCGTCAGCCACAATGGTGGTCATGACGATAGATGGAATATGAAAATGTATGTCTTTTTTGTTTTGTTATTAAAGGTTAATAGATTACGTTATTATGAAAACGTTGTAACGTGAAGAGTTTTCCTAGTATGTGTTTGATGTTTATACATTGTACATTGAGTGGAAAATGTCCAAACCAAAGGGAATGTTTTGGTAAAGATGAAATGTTAAGTTAGTTGTCTAAAATTGGATTTGAGTAAAACCTAGGCATCCAATCCCAGCGAATCGTGGCATCTAAAAGGTTTCATTTCTATGATGTGAGCTCTGAGCTACAGAGCTGTCTGTCCTCAGAAGACCCCTTCCAGAGCAAGGGTGAGGGAACAGACTCCTAAGCCAAAAGGACACTGACATCGGGAGGATGACCAGAAAGGTGCGCCGGGGAAGTGCGTCATCGAGCAGCCGGAACGGTCCACGCAGAGAATCCTCAGAGGTCTTCCCCACGTAGTTACATCATTATATTCTAACCCATAAGAGTGGCAGTTTGGGGCGAGGCTAGGGTTAGAATAGCATAGCTGACAAATTCACCCAAATGTATATTTCTCTCGTGTACATTCTATTTTCTCTCTCTCTTTGAAATCCCCATATTGGGTAACACGTGCCATAGTGTGTTGGCCCGTTATACTAAGTTCTAATCAATAGCCTATAATGTGTTTTGTCTATGTGTATCTTTTATCATCATTTTAGCTTTTTAGTAAATAAATATTCAACTAAGATTGGTGTGGTACGAACACATTGGTGAGACCCGGGTCCGTGCAGATTCACAGACTATTCGACGTTCAGAACGAGATTGCAGAGGTAACTGGTTAATTAGCGGCTGTTGTAAAATCGATATTCTGATATTCTTTGAGTTAATTTGGGAAATAGAAACTCAATAAAAACTAGTTTTCCCATGGTGCCCCAGGTTAATGAGTTAATAATTGCTTGATTCAGTTAATCACGCAATTATAAACTTTTAATCATTTGATGAGCAACAGTCGTCATATTAACTAATACAACGTCACAACAGTAGTGAGGTCTGCACAACTTATCACCGGGGGCAAACTATCTGCCCTCCAGGACACCTACACCACTCAATGTCACAGGAAGGCCAAAAAGAGCCACTCGAGCCACTGCCTGTTCACCCAGCAATCACTAACACTGAGTGGCTTCTGCCAACATATAGACTCAACAAGCATTTTGCTACACTCGCATTAACATTTGCTTACCATGTGTATGTGACCAATAACAATTGATTTGATTTGAGCAGACACACCTCTGCCACACCTTCATTTATTCAATCTCCACCCCATACAAATAGCGGGTGAATAGCATGCTTATGTTCAAATTCAGAATATGTGTAGAGAGAAAAGTGAATGAAAAGGGAATTCTGCATGTGCTTCACTCAAGAATAAAGTCCCCCCCATAGAAAACATGTGAAGGTAAATCTGTTCTGGGCAACCATTATTAATTGCCTGTGCGCGTGTTTAATGTTGTGTTTTAAAAAAATACAATTGGCTACAGAAGATATGGGTGCAAAGTAACCTGCCATTCTAATGGTTGGTAAACTGATGCAGTAAAGTATTGAGTAGTGTACCTCAAATGTTGGTTGTGACAATTGCAGTAAAAAAATATTTTTTAAGGTTTTCTATAATTATCTAGAACATAGCTTAGTAACATAAACCCATGAAATAGCGATGATGTATTTTTAGGAATAAAGTGTGCTGTCAAGAGCTGTAAACAAAGACTTGCATTTTTGACAAACATGATGTGTCAGGCTGTCTCCAGAAAGGGTTCCCCTGGTTCGAGATATAGCTACTGTACAATACATATACACTTTGTGCAACCAAAACGGCACCCTATTCCCTATTTAGTGCACTACTTTTGACCAGAGTCCTATCGGCCATGATCAAAAGTAGGTGCATCAAAATTGGAATAGGGTACCATTTGGAATGTTCTTTGGCTTCATGGATTCAGCCCACTGCAACAGAGCGACACAAAAAAGAGGGGGGTTCCTTTTGAGTGTCACGATTGATTGTCTTTGTGTCAATTCACTGGCAGGCAGTGCTGTCATTTTCTCTGGCAAAGCTGTCTATCAGATTCATCCCACTATGGCCCTGTGGTATTTGATGTTATGAGTTTAGAAGTTGGTGATGCTGCTTTGGCACATGGGGTAAGACACAGGCATAGATCATGTATTTCTCTTCTTCAAAGGTGAAAGATGTGTACTGAGTTTTAATTGGAATTCTGAGGAATGTGTTTAGCATGATTGCTTTTTTTAAGAGCCTTTGGAGATCAATCGGAAACTCTATGTCAACATGAGAACCCAAAAGAGCCCTTTCACACACATATTTTTCTGTTTTAGTTTTCCAGTTTCCACCTTATTCTCCTTAGTATCGTGATATATACTTTTTTAGACTGACAATAACAGCAAAGTTGCCTTAAGTTGTTCATTGAATGTGTCAATATGTGTCAAGTGCCTATGTATTGTTTACTTAGAGCTAATTGGGAATACATCAACCAGTGTCTCGTTAACCACTATACCTCATAAACTCAGAAAATAAAGAAACGTCCTCTCACTGTCAACTGCGTTTATTTTCAGAAAACTTAACATGTGTAAAAATTTGTATGAACATTGCAAGATTCAACAACTGAGACATAAACGGAACAAGTTCCACAGACATGTGACTAACATAAATGGAATAATGTGTCCATGAACAAAGGGAGGAGGGGTCAAAATCAAATGTAAAAGTCAGTATCTGGTGTGGCCACCAGCTGCATTAAGTACTGCAGTGCATCTCCTCCTCATGGACTGCACAAGATTTGCCAGTTCTTGCTGTGAGATGTTACCCCACTGTTCCACCAAGGCACCTGCAAGTTCCCAGACATTTCTGGGGGGGAATGGATCAAGCCCTCACCCTCCGATCCAACAGGTCCCAGATGTGCTCAATGGGATTGAGATCCGGGCTTTTCGCTGGCCATGGCAGAACACTGACATTCCTATCTTGCAGAAAATCACACACAGAAGGAGCGGTATGGCTGGTGGCATTGTCATGCTGGAGGGTCATGTCTGGATGAGCCTGCGGGAAGGGTACCACATGAGGGAGGAGGATGTCTTCCCTGTAACACACAGTGTTGAGATTGCCTGCTATGACAACAAGCTCAGTCGGATGATGCTGTGACACACCGCCCCAGACCATGACGAACCCTCCACCTCCAAATTGATCAAGCTCCAGAGTACAGGCCTTGTGTAACGCTCCTTCCTTTGATGATAACCGCAAATCCGGCCATCACCCCTGATCAGACAAAACTGTGACTCATCAGTGAAGAGCACTTTTTTGCCAGTCCTGTTTGGTCCAGCGACGGTGAGTTTGTGCCCATAGGCGACGTTGTTGCCGGTGATGTCTGGTGTGGACCTGCCTTATAACAGGCCTACAAGCCCTCAGTCCAGCCTCTCTCAGCCTATTGCGGACGGTCTGAGCACTGATTGAGGGATTGTGCGTTCCTGGCGTAACTCGGGCAGTTGTTGTTGCCATCCTGTACCTGTCCCGCAGGTGTGATGTTCGGATGTACCGATCCTGTGCAGGTGTTGTTACACATGGTCTGCCACTGCGAGGACTATCCAGCTGTCCGTCCAGTCTCCCTGTAGTATTTTGCTGTAAGTATGGAACTTAAAGAAACACAATGGTGATGTCTCCAATGGGCAAGATTTACAGAACCGTATGTACCTGTACAAAGTTTGCCCCTATTATTTTCAGAGGTGGATTTAACAGAGTTATAAAGTACTCTTAAATGCAATACTTTCTTTAATCACTCACATTACTACACTTGAAACACTGAGTTTTAGCCAAGAAAGCTGAAAATTAATAGTAGCCTACACCTACCCAAGCTTATCCGCATGTTGCCAATACACAGACATCAGGCATAAATAAGACACAGTACATATATTAATGTCTATATCTCCTAAATTGCCTGATAAATAAAACAAATTATTAATTTGCAGTTGTATTGACACACCTTTATGAGATAAATGAGTTGATATTCCCCGGGCATTTGAGATCTATGCCGATAACGGCCTCTCTAAAGCCTTTGTCCCTCTTTATGTGGCTGAGGCTCAGACGTGAAGCCTTCATTGATCGGTGGTGGCTGATTATTACTCGCTGGTAAGTTATGCTATTATTCAGGTGCTCAAACTGAATTCATTCTCTGCAATTGATCTGCTTCATGCGGTACAATGGCCCGTGAGTGCGGGCTGTTTTTTTTTCGCTCCCAGAAAGAGCTTAACAGGCAATGTAACTTCTGTGTCTTACAACATGTCCACGTTCGTGCTGTCTGTCTGTCTGCTAGGCTAGGCTATACCCCCTCTCCCCTGTCTTGCTCTTTTAAAAATCATTTTCTCTCTCTTTCTCATCTCTCTCTACTGCCTCTTTCATTCCCTTCTCTCTCTCGCTCTCTCTCTCAACTTCTCTCCATTTCTCCTCTCTCTCTTTTCAGCAATAAATAAGAATTCCCTGTCAGATAAAGGCTCTGTCAATCACACAGAATACAGATTGTTGTGATTGTAGAGAGGATAACACTGTATATACAGGTAACTTACAAAATAATGGAAACACTTGTGAGAGATGAGGGATACAAAGTATATTGAAAGCAGGTGCTTCCACACAGGTGTGTTCCTGAATTAAGCCATTAACGTCCCATCATGATTAGGGTCATGTATACAAATGCTGTGCAGGTCATTAGTTTGGCTACCATGGCTATGCCCCCATAGGATGACAATGCCCCAATCCACAGGGCATGAGTGGTCACTGAAAGGTTTAATAATGAGCATGAAAAGTATGTAAACCATGGCCATAACAGTCACAGTCACCATCACCAGATCTCACCCCAATTGAATACTTATGGGAGATTCTGGACCCACCATCATCAAAATACCATCAACAAAACACCAAACACCAAATTTATTGTGGAATAATGTTGTCACATCCCTCTAATAGCGTTCCAGATATTTGTGGAATCCATGCCTAGGTGCATTGAAGTTGTTCTGGCTCGTGCTGGCCCAATGCCCTATTAAAACACTTTATGTTGGTTTTTCCTTTATTTTTATATCTAGGTTTGCAATTGAACATTATTACATTTATAAAAATGATTCATTATGTTTTACAATATTGCCGTAAACCCAGTCCATCGATGGCTTGAATATTCCACAATCACACAGACCACAAAACAAACCAAACCGTTGTGTTAGAAGTAACTTGAGAAGCTGTTTACAGGTCTCACACTTCAAAAGAAGTGCCACCTTGAACCAGGTGTTCATGAGCCACTTGCCAATTTCTGTAATCATTTGAGGCTGCTGACTCTTTCTAAATGTCAAGGTGTCCAGAGCATTTGGTGTTGTGACTGCTGATAATTAACAGACTTCTTTTAAAATGTTTAACTAGTGGCGTGCATCAGGGGTGCAGTGAATCAACCTCCCTTTCAGACATTCGTTCACACACTTTCAAATCCTCAGTTAAATAAATACATCATTTACGAGATATGTTTCTTCATACTGAACATTGAGATATTAAATAAATGATAGAGACAAAGCATAGAATATGAGGAGTGAAAGAGACTGGGGTTTATGTCAGAAGTTAATGGTTCTCCGTAGAAAGACAGATGGCTTTGGAATGTTGGGTGGACAGGAGGAGCAACGCATTGATATAGGGGAGACAGATGGACATCTGTGGATTAGGTGAAGGAGGGGTTGAGGTCAAGAGGTGAGGTCAGATCCCCTGAAGGGAGTAATAGGGGTTTAGTATCCTGTTAATCTTTTCCTGTAGAACCATAAGATGTAAGGATTGGAGAGAAGGAGGGGTGTCTTAAGTGGGATATATCTGTGATGGGAGAAATGTTGGGTTGTCTGAATTACAGCTGAACAGATCCTTGGGGAGAATTAAACTTGGTTAAAGCTTCTCTATTGTCCGCGAGTTACTTACTCTGAAAAATAAGAACCTAACAGTACCCTTAGTACATTGCTGTAGCTGTCATTTGATTTGCATGAGACTATTCCCTTCCAACTCCATTACTATGCATCTATGGCTCCGACTCTGAGCTTTGGGTCTATGGGTAAGAATCGGACTCGGACTGTCACCAAAACTAATCCCAGATCTGACCAACGTCAGTCTGTCTATTTAAGCCATCGGAACTGAATATCTCAGACTATTCAAACTGAGACCTGATAGGCTTGACCATTTGTGAGTCTTATCTTGCCCAGACTTAAAACCCCATTTCAAAAACACCTGGGAATCGACTTTTTCCTCACATGTTGCTATTGAGGCAACACACTTTGTAACGTTTCCATAAGCTCTGATCTTTTTCTCTGGATTTGATGGCCCGCATGAGGACAGGCCAGATTGCATATTTTGTCACAGAAAATTCCCCGTGGATACTTAATCGGTTTCGGTGAAGACTCATTTCTCTGGTGGTATAGGAAGTTTGGTAGAGTATGTTCAATTATATATATTTTTTGGACATAGACAAATCATGCTATTCATAATTCCAGGGAGTTATCCCTTGAATGTTGAATAAATACTATTTTAAAAGTTGTCAAATCCTGAAATGTTACTAGGTATTTTAATAATACTCAGGGATAAAGTTCTCACGCTGTTAACCCCAATGTGATGTCATTATCCAAAACCTTTGAGGAAACCTGTTGCACTTAATATGTCTGAGTACAGTTACTTAATAAATCCATAGGAGTCCAAGCTCAGTCTATGTCGGGGGAGGGGGGATTGTTTTAATTAAGAAGGTCATGCCAATGATCATTTTGCTATTTTATTTAGAATGTATCAAAAAAGCTATATTTAAATGTTTTTTAAACAAATTGAATAAAATATTCACTACATGGAACGATAGACAGTCCCCCCCCCAGAAAATCAAAGGAAGTTTGTATTTAACCCAGATTTTTGGCACTTAATAGTCTAGGCCCTGTCTAAACCGAGGGGAGAGATTCTACTAAGCTATAAGGAATTGCTTTAAGAGGGTCATACCAAAGACGCATTGAATAACAGGGGGGGGGGTCTATATTTGAGTTATATCAGCTGTTAAGATTTTAGTAATGCCCCCATTAATCCATGCCGCCTATATAATTTCCCAGTGTGCCTTGCCTTTTCAAGTGAATTGTAAAGTTACCACCCATGACTGTATTTGTTAGTAACAGAGACATGGTTGTTGAATTCACTCATTTTCTACCTTGTGGCCTTCAAGTGAGTTCCTAGGTGTATATCATCATTATATTTGAACTCTTTATGACAATATATATCCCATATGGCCTTATTTTGAACACTAGCTATACCCTAATACAGTGGCCTGAAACTCATGGTTTACAGGTGTCACGCCCTGACCATAGAAAGCTTTTCATTCTCTATGTTGGTTAGGTCGGGGTGTGACTAGGGTGGGTCAGCTAGGTGCTTTATATTTCTATGTTAGCCTGGTATGGTTCCCAGTCAGAGGCAGCTGTTCATCGTTGTCTCAGATTGGGGATCATATTTAGGCAGCCATTTCATCTTTGTGTTTTGTGGGATCTTGTTTTTGTGTAGCTACCTGTGAGCAGCCCAGAACGTCACGCTTTCTCTTCTCTTCTCTTCCTCTTTCTCTTTCTCTTCTGTTTTGTTTGGTGAGTTTATTAAATATTAAACATGTGGAATTCAACGCATGCTGCGCCTTGGTCCAATCATTATAAGGATCATGAAAACAGGCCACATCATGCCTGCAATTAGGGTTGCAAAATTCCAATGACAAATTCCCAGATAAAAACTATACAGGAATCTTACAACTGGGATTTCTGAAAATCTGGGAAGTCACATTATTCTGACTTGCAAAGTGTTATGTAATTTCTATTGGAATCCAGTCAGAATTTTTATTCATCCGCAACCTGCATTCATAATGACTGCCATTGCTAGGAACAATGTGAGCAAACTTCATAAGCCATTTAAATGGGAACAACCATTTCAGTAACGGGTGCAAAAAGCTAACTAAATGAGTGGATTAGTTTACAGAAATCTATGTGATTTATCTTTGTGTAGCATAAGATTAATCAATCAATCACTTTAATGTACATGGAAAAACACAGATATTTAAAACATTTTAAAAAATATATATATTCCTGCAGTAGATCATGCTGGGTTAAAAGTTAATTTGTTATCATAACTTAACAAAAAAATGGTTGAGTTTTGAGTCAGTACCACCAAAATGTCTTGCGGTTTACCGTGCATTCCCAACCAAGTGGGAACCAGTCAAAACACTAATTAAACACTAATATAACACACACAATATTTTGCAAACAATTCTCATTGTCTGGGACTTCTGACTTCAGAAGACACACCAAAGAAGGACAAGCTAAACAATACAGGAGGACAGTGATCCTCCCCATACCCCTGAGGCACAAAGCTGAATCCCAAATTGCCCAGGCACTCTCTAATATCTACTGTTTGTATGAATGTCACTGCTATTTCAATTAATTTCCATTGACTCCCGTCTAAAGAGATGCTTGTCGCTTGTCCGCCTCCCATCTCCCATACGGCAGGGCCTATTTGGGTACAGAGAGGCTGAGGCTGCATCTCAAATGCCCCCCCTATTCCCTATATAGTGCATTGCTTTTGAACAGGGCCCATAGGGAACCTGAGAAGGCTCTGTTCAAAAGTAGTGCACTATATAGGGAATAGGGTGGCATTTGGGAGGCAATGGCTGAGTGTGATGAGGCCAGACCGTTGAATATTGCTGGCGAAATAAGAGAAGGCGGCAGTCTTGAAATGGGAATCCCAGAGAGAGGGACGTCCTGTCAGCCTTGTCTATGCTGGGATTATCCCAGAGAAGAGACACCGTTTTTATTGGTCTGTGTATTCTCTCTCTCTCTCTCGCTCTCTCTCTCTCTCTCTCTCTCTCAGACTTTCAGTCTAATAACTCTCGCTCTCTTTCTCTCCCTCTCTATTGAGCTCTCTTGCCGCTTTCTTTCTCTCTCTCCCTTTCTCAATTTTCTGTCTCTTTTTGTTTTGTTGCACACTGTGGCCCCTCTGTCTCTGACAGCTGTCAAGGTCTCACCACTCTCCTTTCTTTTCTCTGTTCATTTTCCTCAGGCTTAAGATGTTTCCATGAAGGACAGCGTGCGACTCTGGCTGGATACAGAACGCAGTTTTATAAACAGAGCTCTATTTTCTGTGAGATGAAGGACATCACTAGCCCTTCGAAGTGAAAAAGCAGGATATGGCAATTGTGACTTTGTTTGTTACTTTTACCATTCGTTAGTTTTACATTAGGTTAAATAATATTAGCATTAACAAAGCCTATATAAATGCTGCATGAGCCTCTACCATGTTAAGATGCAATTGCTGTTTATCAACGTAAAGCCAGCGTTGTAGTATATTATCTGCATTACCACACTAACGTTACCTCGTCATAATTATTAATAAACTGTGAATATTCTGCATTATACACTGTGCACAAAACATTATGAACACCTGCTCTTTCCATGACATAGACTGACTAGATGAATTCAACCTGACCTACCAATTGTGACTAGTTTCAGGAGACGTTGCAAGTCACGACTTCACAGGAGAGGCATTTGAACATTTATTTGAACTAGCTAACATTGAACACCATTCTCTATTTCTCTCTCACACATACACACATCGCATTAATTAACTCAAAGGGATATTCTCAATTGCATACTCCTCACGTCCTCTCTCCTCACCTCCTTCTAAAAACCCATTGGATGAGAAAGCCAGAGGCGATAGGAAGCAAAGTGTATGCAATTGAGATTCCTCCATAGTACACACATACTCTCAGGTATACGCCTACATCTCCTCCAAATTCCCACGATGTCCTCACTCTCAAATGTGCACGGTCCACATTATCTCGCTCTGTCCGCCCGCACGCCTAGGTGGGTCGCTGGTGTTGAGCGTGGGCTCCATCATGATGCCCATCGGAGGGAGACTGATGGAGGTTGGCAGACAGGCATTTAGGGAGGTGTCCGTCTGCTCCTCACGGCAAGGCAGCGCCAGCCTCCATCCATCTCCATTACAGCTGTCCACATGGCAGTGGGCAGGGGACAGCTTCCCCAAGACAGACTGAAGACAGGGGGGAGGGAGAGAGGGGAGGAGATTCTGTCATAAACCCTGTTTCACTGCCTATGACTTCTTTTCCTCCATCTAAATGGAGTCGTTGTAGAACAGAAAAGGAGGAAAGAGTGCATCCACTGGGGGCCCCCACTGAATGCACGTTAAGTTTTTTGCTCTACATAGCTGATTATAACCAAGTCATCATCAAGCATGGATGATTTGAATCAGCTGTGTAGTGTTACGACAAAAACCAAAACATGCACCCAGGGCAAAACAGACCAAAAGGACATGGCAAAATGTTCATCCATTTAAGGTTATGTACTTGCTTCCAGTTAAATCTGTCCCCTATACATTTTTAATTGACGGGGCACTATAACCTAGTTAAATTCAGTGGTATAAAGTATTTCAATAAAAATACTTTAAAGTACTAATTAAGTAGTTTTTTGGGGGTATCTGTACTTTACTCTTTACATTGTTGACACATTTTACTTCACTACATTCCGTAAAGAAAATAAAAAGTACTAGTTACATGTCGAATGCTTAGCAGGACAGGAAAATGGTCCAATTCACACACTTATCAACAGATCAAGTAGTCATCCCTACCGCCTCTGATCTGGCAGACACACCAAACACAAATGCATTGTTTGTAAATTACGTATGTTGGAGTGTAGCCCTGGCTATCCGTGCATTTTAAAAACAACATAATGGTGCCGTCTAGTTTGCTTTACATGAGGAATTTGAAATGATTTATACTTTAACTTTTGATACTTTAGTATATTCTAGCAATTACATTTACTTTTGATACTTAAGTGTATTTAGAACCAAATACTTTTAGACTTTAACTCAAGTAGTATTTTACTGGGTGACTTTCACTTGAGTGACTTTCTATTCAGGTATCAATACTTTTACTCAAGTATGACGACTGGGTACTTTTTCCACCACTGGTTAAATTGGTACAGCATTCTAACTCACGGGTGCAACAAATATAGCCTCTTACAAGGCACACCTCAAAATATGTTAAGTCAGAAACAACAATACCATGCACCCACTAGTGGTCAAAAGGTTTTTGTCACTCTAAAGATACGCTACAGTACTACATTCTGTGGGGTGGAATTACAGTACCCTTCGAAATACAGTAATCATTTCCCTTCCCGCTAACGTTTCCCACAATGTACCATCATTTACAGTATCCTGCAGTTATATGTTTCAGAGTATTTTACTGTTGATAAGACAAAAACATATCATATCATAATGTACAGTTTTCTGTTATAGTGTGCTTGCTGAGTCAAATACAGTGGTTGACTCCCTTACTAAGGAGATTTGAATGATGAATGTGTCTTTTCCCTCATACACAACGCATGCCTACCCATAAAGATACAGAGATGTTAAGTCTATTGGTTCATTATACCACAAATATGCTAATTGCCATTAGTTTGATGGGATTAATGAACATCTCAGCGTGATAATCTTCTGGGAGAAAGTGTTGACAAAACAGACATAGTAAATCACTCTAAATGATCTGTTTGTGGGGCTTGTTGATAGCTTGTTACCGCGGTGATGCGGTTGTTTTCATCAGCATCAGCATTTCCTCTGCGACAATAATGATCACTTTGGACGAGGAGGGGAAAATGAAAAAACAAAAATAGTTTTTGCAATGATAAACGTCCTGATGATACACCCTCAAGAAAAACACCCCTGCTCTCCACTCTCCGTCACAGTCATGTGTTGGCGATGGGTAGCGATTGCGATGCCAGCCCAAAGTGGTGTGTGTGTGAACCTTTCTGCGTGTGTTTGTGCAATACCAGCTCAAAGAGGTGTGCGTGTTTGTGCATGTACGTTCCTGTGTGTGTGTGTGTGTGTGTTGTGTGCATGTTCGTGTGTGTACGTTCCTGTGTGTGTGTTTGTTTGTTTGTGTGTGTGTGTGTGTGTGTGTGTGTGTGTGTGTGTGTGTGTGTGTGTGTGTGTGTGTGTGTGTGTGTGTGTGTGTGTGTGTGTGTGTGTGTGTGAGTGAGTGAAGGGATGGGGGAAATGGTCTTCAAACTGGGCCGTCTTCCAGTCACTCTGCTTCATTACATCCATATATTTCACTCGGCAGCACCGCTGGAACTCAATTTCCCCTTAGTTACATCTAGAAAAGCCTACTGAAACAGCCACTGTGTCTCCTGACACCAAAGGTCAATTTTTGGGGGGGAAATACTTAATCCGACACCTTCCATCACATCAGCATGGGTGCGTTGATCTGTTGCATTGGAAACACTGGCTTGGGAGATGCTGAAATCCAAGTCTGGAATTATCGTAGTAACATTTTTCTATGTTGAAAGTATTTGCTCTAAACTCTTCTAAAAAGTCAAATTAAAAGAGGTATAACAAGGCCTGAAGTTCGATCTCCTTCCTCATATAAGCGCCCTGTCAGACTAACCTTTGACCTATGATGCAGTTCCTGTTGAGGCAGGAAGTGACTCAGGCTGGCAATTTTCTCACAAGAATGTGCAAGAAATAACAAACAATCATTTAAAATCTTCAGCACTGCTTCAATGATTTGATTATGAGGCAAATATTGAACCACAGTTTAGCAAACTGGTTGAAGAATCATGACCCAACAAAATTCGACCAGCTGTAACAGCTGATACTCCAGAGTTAAAACCAGGAGGGGTCGGTGGAGCTGGAGCTACAGTACTTCAAATGAGCACAGCCTGGCATGATATTGACCAGTCAAAACAGTTACAAGTGAGTGAAAGCAGAAAACACTGTGGAGTCAGCTTACTACCAAACTAACTAACCCAGCTTACTACCAAACTAACTAACCCAGCTTACTACCAAACTAACTAACCCAGCTTACTACCAAACTAACTAACCCAGCTTACTACCAAACTAACTAACCCAGCTTACTACCAAACTAACTAACCCAGCTTACTACCAAACTAACTAACCCAGCTTACTACCAAACTAACTAACCCAGCTTACTACCAAACTAACTAACCCCCCCCCCCCCCCCAACAAAAATAAATAAATATATATATATATATATAGGCCTTGAGTGCCTTGAGTGAAATTCTGTAGCAAAATCATTTCGGCACACAAGCAGAGTCCTTGCTTATGAGCCTCCCAAGCAAGAGTGTTTCCTTGTGTTCTGACAGTCAAAATACCCTCTCCTTATTTACTCAGAAATGCTCCCTGAGAGGCAGGCATCCCAAGTTGTCCAATGAGCCAAATTAGCAAATCATTAATAATGAGTTGCGATGACAACATCAGAGAGTGGGTCATCATAGTAATAGGATGGAGACTCACCTACTGTAAGTAGCATCAATCAAACAGATTGTTTGACAGACACCTTGTAGTACTGTATTGTGGATATTTGATAGGATAGAACGCGACAGTCTTTGAGGAGGAATAACCTGTTGACAGTGGTTTAGTTAATTGACGTGATGGGAGAACAGTTGGAAAAGGTATAGAGAGACAGAGAGGCCCATAGAGCAAGGTGGAGGAACTGTCTAAGGTGAAATATTCAACACACTTTCCAGTGGAAATTTTAGCATTTAAATATTGGTGGGGCAAACCAAAGAATGTGGGTTGCATGCCAGCAAAGCCACAACACTAAACAATACAGTAATTGCACTATAATGGTGACAAACAGTGCCCACAAGCTGATAGGGCCTACATAAAGCTGTTACAACAGCAGAGTCCCAACAGCTTACCACTGCTACACCTGGCTGAGCCTTATCTAGCAGCAAACCAGTTCATGCAGCCTCATTTACTGCCTTTTGTCACACCCTGATTTATTTCACCTGTCTTTGTGATTGTCTTCACCCACCTCCAGGTGTCGCCTATCTTCCCCATTATCCCCTGTATAATTATACCTGTGTTCTCTGTTCGTCTGTTGCTAGTGCATCTTGTTTGTCAAGTCAACCAGCGGTTTTGCCTCTGCGCCTGCTTGTCTCAGTCTCTCTTTTTCCTCACCCTCCTGGTTTTGACCCTTGCCTGTCCTGACTCTGAGCCCGCCTGCCTTACCACTCTGCCTGACCCTAAGCCTGCCTGCACCTTTGCCCCACCTCTGGATTATTGACCTCTGGATATTCTCCAGCCTATATGATTGTGTTAGCCCACTGACCTAAAGCCTACACCCCAAGCATGATTACTCAGCACGTGAGCATGGTTCACTGAACCACCTCTGTCATACACAAATAAACAAATTAACATGAACTAAATGTAACTAAAGATAAATCAAAAGTTAAACATTGAATATGATTTGTGTACATGCTGGAGGGTCATGTCTGGATGAGCCTGCGGGAAGGGTACCACATGAGGGAGGAGGATGTCTTCCCTGTAACACACAGCGTTGAGATTGACTCCACAACATGGCGGATATCTGCTTGGGTTGTTTTGGTCTCTGAGCGCCGTACTCAGATTATTGCATGGTGTGCTTTTTCTGTAAAGCTTTTTTGAAATCTGAGCCATATTACTTCAACAGTATTTAACATTAGATCGTCTCTAAGCATTACAGGAATGTGATTCTGAATATAGACCGCAACTTGGCATTTCTGTATTTTCGGGAAAGATGTTAAAACCATGTATTGCTACCACTGTATCATCAAAATGTATTATCTGTGTGAGATTCAGAGATAGTCAGAATATGAATGCAAGCAAGTTATTGACTTCATGGACATTGTTTCTTAGGCTACATATGTTAACATGGGCTACTTTTAGCATTTTTCTGGGTTGCTTGATTGTTTTGAATGCTTTACTAGGAAGCTTATCCAAGGTAGACGTACTCATGTTATTTACATTGGAGCCGATAGTGCAGGGTGAGCTGCAAAGTGGTCATCCAACTATTGCACACCACCTCAGTGCTAAAAGTGTATCTCTGGTTTATAGGCTCATGATTACTGCGTACAATAGCTGTAGGATAAACAGATGTATTCAGTTCAATTAGGGGTACATGCATTAAATGACTTACATTGTGTTTGCCAATGCCCCTAAGATCATATGCATTTTAAGCAGCATTATGACGACTCAGTGTCACAATGGTAGGGATAAACTGAGCTGGTCCAAGACAATAGTGTTTGTCTCTTCTACTTTTGATTGAGAGGTGCCTGTGTAGTGACACTGGCCTTGGTGAAATGAGCTTGGACAGGATATCAGGTCCAATGTCACATATTGTATCTGTATACAGACTGTTTTTATGCAACAGTTGTGGAGTCATGCACAACAGACTGTAATTATGTAATAAAGTGACAACCTCAGCAAACTCAGCAACAACAAAAAACGTCACTTTTTCAGGACCCTGTCTTTCATAGATAATTCATAAAAATCCAAATAACTTCACAGATCTTCACGGTGAAGGGTTTGAACACTGTTTTCCATGCTTGTTCAATGAACCATAAATCATTTTTATTTTTTATTTCACCTTTATTTAACCAGGTAGGCTAGTTGAGAACAAGTTCTCATTTGCAACTGCGACCTGGCCAAGATAAAGCATAGCAGTGTGAACAGACAACACAGAGTTACACATGGAGTAAACAATTAACAAGTCAATAACACAGTAGAAAAAAAAGAGAGTCTACATACATTGTGTGCAAAAGGCATGAGGAGGTAGGCAAATGATTACAATTTTGCAGATTAACACTGGAGTGATAAATGATCAGATGGTCATGTACAGGTAGAGATATTGGTGTGCAAAAGAGCAGAAAAGTAAATAAATTAAGGAACATGCACCTGTGGAACGGTCATTAAGACACTAACAGCTTACAGACAGTAGGCAATTAAGGTCACAGTTATGAAAACTTAGGACACTAAAGTGGCCTTTCTACTGACTCTGAAAAACACCAAAAGAAAGATGCCCAGGGTGCCTGCTCATCTGCGTGAACATACCTTAGGCATACTGCAAGGAGGCATAAGGACTGCAGATGTGGCTAGGGCAAAGAATTGCAATGTTCGTACTGTGAGATGGATAAGACAGCACTACAGGGAGACAGGACGGACAGCTGGATAGTCCTCTCAGTGGCAGACCACGTGTAACAACACCTACACAGGATCAGTACAGCCGAACATCACACCTGCGGGACAGGTACAGTATGGCAGGAATGCACAATCCCTCCATCAGTGCTCGTGCAGGCCTGTTGTAAGGCAGGTCCTCACCAGACATCACCGGCAACAACGTCGCCTATGTGCACAAACCCACCGCCGCTTGACCAGACAGGGGTGATGGTTGGATTTGTGTTTATCGTCGAAGGAATGAGCATTACACCGAGGCCTGTTCTCTGGAGCGGGATCAATTTGGAGGTGGAGGTTCCGTCATGGTCTGGGGCGGTTTGTCACAGTATCATCGGACTAAGCTTGTTGTCATTGCAGGAAATCTCAACGCTGTGTGTTACAGGGAAGACTTCCTCCTCCCTCATGCGATACCCTTCCCGCAGGCTCATCCTGACATGACCCTCCTTCATGACAATGCCACCAGCCTTACTGCTCATTCTGTGTGTGATTTCAGGCCTCCTGGGCCATATACAGCGTTCCTCACAGAGTTCTCTGAATTCCTATCGGACCTTGTAGTCATAGTAGATAATATTAACATTTTTGGTGACTTTAATATTCACGTGGAAAAGTCTACAGACCCACTGCAAAAGGCATTCAGAGCCATCATCGACATGTCTCCGGACCTACTCACTGCCACAGTCATACTCTGGACCTAGTTTTGTCGCATGGAATAAATGTGGATCTTAATGTCGGACTATCGGACCACCATTTTATTATTTTTGCAATCGCAACAAATAATCTGCTCAGACTCCAACCAAGGATCATCAAAAGTCATGCTATAAATTCTCAGACAACCCAAAGATTCCTTGATGCCCTACCAAACTCCCTCTGCCTAACCAAAAATCAGTTAACCACCTAACTGAGGAACTCAATTTAACCTTGTGTAATACCCTAGATGCAGTCGCACCCCTAAAAACAAAAAACAGTTGTCATAAGAAACTAGCTCCCTGGTATACAGAAAATACCCAAGCTCTGAAGCAAGATTCCAGAAAATAGGAACGGAACTGGCGCCACACCAAACTGGAAGTCTTCCGACTAGCTTGGAAAGACAATACCGTGCAGTATTGAAGAGCCCTTACGGCTGCTCGATCATCCTATTTTTCCAACTTAATTGAGGAAAATAAGAACAATCCAACATTTATTTTTGATTCTGTCCCAAAGCTAACTAAAAAGCAGCATTCCCCAAGAGAGGATGGCTTTCACTTCAGCAGTAATAAATTCATGAACTTCTTTGAGGAAAAGATCATGATCATTAGAAAGCAAATTACGGACTCCTCTTTAAATCTGCGTATTCCTCCAAAGTTCAGTTGCCCTGAGTCTGCACAACTCTACCAGGACCTAGGATCAAGGGAGACACTCAAGTGTTTTAGTACTATATTGCTTGACACAATGATGAAAATAATCATGGCCTCTAAACCTTCAAGCTGCATACTGGACCCTATTCCAACTAAACTACAGAAAGAGCTGCTTCCTGTGCTTGGCCTTCCTATGTTGAACATAATAAACTGCTCTCTATCCACCAGATGTATACCAAACTCACTGTAACTCACTGCCTTCCTGAAGACAAACAATGTATACAAAATTCTTCAGTCTGGTTTTAGATCCCATTATAGCACTGAGACTGCACTTGTGAAGGTGGTAAATTACCTTTTAATGGCGCCAGACCGAGGCTCTGAATCTGTCCTCATGCTCCTAGACCTTAGTGCTGCTTTTGATACCATCGATCACCACATTCTTTTGGAGGGTTTGGAAACCCAAATTGGTCTACACGGACAAGTTCTGGCCTGGTTTAGATCTTATCTGTCGGAAAGATATCAGTTTGTCTCTGTGGATGGTTTGTCCTCTGACAAATCAACTGTAAATGTCAGTGTTCCTCAGGTTCTGTTTTGGGACCACTATTGTTTTCACTATATATTTTATCTCTTGAGGATGTCATTTGAAAACATAATGTTACACTGCTACGCGGATGACACACAGCTGTACAAATTGATGAAACATGGTGAAGCCCCAAAATTGCCCTCGCTAGAAGCCTGTGTTTCAGACATAAGGAAGTGTTTGGCTGCAAACGTTCTACTGTTAAACTCAGAGATGCTTGTTCTAGTTCCCAAGAAACAAACAGATCTTCTGTTGACTCTGACAATTAATCTTGATGGTTGTACAGTCGTCTCAAATAAAACTGTGAAGGACCTCGGCGTTACTCTGGACCCTGATCTCTCTTTTGACGAACATATCAAGACTGTTTCAAAGACATATTTTTTCCCATCTACGTAACATTGTAAAAATCAGAAATATTCTGTCCAAAACTGATGCAGAAAAATTAATCCATGCTTTTGTTACTTCTAGGTTAGACTACTGCAATGCTCTACTTTCCGGATAAAGCACTAAATAAACTTAAGCTCCTAGAATCCTGACTAGAACCAACAAATGTGATCATATTACTCCAGGCCGGTCTCAGGCCTCCTAATTGTCCCTAGAATTTCTAAGCAAACAGCTGGAGGCAGGGCATTCTTCCATTTTTATGGAATGGTCTGCCTACCCATGTGAGAGACGCAGACTCGGTCTCAACCTTTAAGTCTTTATTGAAGACTAATCTCTTTAGTAGGTCCTATGATTGAGTGTAGTCTGTCCCAGGAGTGTGAAGTTGAACGGAAAGGCACTGGAGCAACGAACCGCCCTTGCGTTCTCTGCCTGGCCGGTTCCCCTCTCTCCACTGGGATTCTCTGCCTCTAACTCTATTACAGGGGCTGAGTCACTGGCTTATTGGTGCTCTTCTATGCCGTCCCTAGGAGGGGTGAGTCACTTGAGTGGGTTGAGTCGCTGACATGGTCTTCCTGTCCGGGTTGGTGCCCCCCTTGGGATGTGCCGTGGCGGAGATCTTTGTGGGCTTTACTCGGCCTTGTCTCAGGATGGTAAGTAAGTTAGTGGTTGAAGATATCCCTCTAGTGGTGTGGGGGCTGTGCTTTGTCAAAATGAGTGGGGTTATATCCTGCCTGTTTGGGCCTGTCTGGATGGGGCCACAGTGTCTCCTGACCCCTCCTGTCTCAGCCTCCAGTATTTATGCTGCAGTAGTTTGTGTCGGGGGGCTAGGGTCAGTATTTCTGACCTGTATTTCTCCTGTCTTATCCGGTGTCGTGTGTGAATTTAAGTACGCTCTCTCTAATTCTCTCTTTCTTTCTTTCTCTCACTCAGAGGACCAGAGCCTTAGGACCATGCCTCAGGACTAACTAGCATGATGACTCCATTCTGTCCACAGTCCACCTGGCCGTGCTGCTGCTCCAGTTTCAACAGTTCTGCCTGTGGCTATGGAACCCTGACATGTTCACCGGATGTGCTATCTGTCCCAGACCTGCTGTTGTCAACTCTCTAGAGACAGCAGGAGCGGTAGAGATACTCTCAATGATCGGCTATGAAAAGCAAACTGACATTTACTCCTGAGGTGCTGACCTGTTGCACCCTCAACAATTACTGCGATTGTTATTATTTGACCCTACTGGTCATTTATGAACATTTGAACATCTTGGCCATGTTCTGTTATTGTGCCTGAACATCTTGGCCATGTTCTGGCACAGCCAGAAGAGGACTGGCCACCCCTTATAGCCTGGTTCCTCTCTTGGTTTCGGCCTTTCTAGGGAGTTTTTCCTAGCCACCGTGCTTCTACACCTGCATTGCTTGCTGTTTGGGGTTTTATGCTGGGTTTCTGTACAGCACTTAGAGATATCAGCTGGTGTAAGAAGGGCTATTTAAATACATTTGATTTGATTTCCTGCAAGACAAGAATGTCAGTGTTCTGCCATGGCCAGCGAAGAGCCTGGATCTCAATCACATTGAGCACATCTGAGACCTGTTGGATCCGAGAGTGAGGGCTAGGGCCATTCCCCCCAGAATTATCCGGGAACTTGCAGGTGCCTTGGTGGAACAGTGGGGAAACATCTCACAGCAAGATCTGGCAAAGCTGGTTCAGTCCATGAGCAGAAGATGCACTGCAGTACTTAATGCATCTGGTGGCCACACCAGATACTGACTTTTACTTTTGATTTTGACCCACCCTTTGTTCAGGGACACATTATAAAATTTCTGTTAGTCACATGTCTTTGGAACTTGTTCATTTTATGTCTGTTGTCATACAAATATTAACACATGTTAAGTTTGCTGACAATTAACACAGTTGACAGTGAGTGGATGTTTCTTTTGCCGAGTTTAGTATTGGTCAGGACGTGAGCTGGGTGGGCATTCCATGTTGTGTGTGTCTGGTTTGTCTATTTCTATGTTTGACCTGATATGGTTCTCAATCAGAGGCAGGTGT
This sequence comes from Oncorhynchus kisutch, assembly GCF_002021735.2. Taxonomy (NCBI): domain Eukaryota; kingdom Metazoa; phylum Chordata; class Actinopteri; order Salmoniformes; family Salmonidae; genus Oncorhynchus; species Oncorhynchus kisutch. Next base: position 16,808,867 of record NC_034178.2, read on the forward strand.
TAGTCATTATCTCTGATTGGGAACCATATTTAGGTAGCCTGTTTTGTGTTGGGTTTTGTGGGTGATTGTTCCTGTCTTTGTGTTTGTGGCACCAGATAGGACTGTTTTGGTTTTGTCACATTTCTTGTTTTGTAGATTGTTGTACTTTCATCTTTATTAAAGATGCACAAAACTAACCACGCTGCATTTTGGTCCGCCTCTCTTTCCCCAGAAGAAAACCATTACAAGTATCTTAAATATACTGTGTGAACACCTATGGTCTTCCATAAAAAAGAACCCTATGTATATGTTTTTTTTTTCTTTAGATATTAGGCGTATGTTGTGCAATATAATGCATTATGCACAGCTCATAAGGTGTTATAAATTTGCTTATAATGCATACTGAAGCTAGTATTCATATGAAGTGTTGCTCAACTTTCAAGTCTCTTTCCTCCACCTCTCTCCCTCTCTCTGTTCCCATCTACCTCTCCTCACCCACTTTCTGTTCTCTTGCTCTCTCTCTTCCTCCCCACCTCTCACGCTCTCTCTTACTAATCACTACAGAAGCTTCGTCAGTGTGAGCAGCCTTTAGATTTACCCTTAGACACATGGGGGGGGGGGGGGACTGTGTCGAGGGGAGAGAGGTTAAAACCAGAGGCTGCCAGCTGGTGTGTAATCACTATTTTAACCTCCTTTGTCATTAATCTTTGTCAGAGATTCCAGCACGGGCTCTGCCACCCATGACAGCCCATCAGCTCACGACAGTTCAAGGGAGTTTGGGACAGGATGGGGGTGTTAAGTGGAGATGGGGTGGGTGGGTTGTAATGAAGGGTTAAGGGAGACATACAGTACATTTGAGGACTTTAGTCTCTGTGGTGTGGAGGCTAGCCTTAATAAAGGCCAGGTACCACACCCTAATAGTGATTTAGTTTTTCCTTTATCACAAACCTTTACCAGTTGAATATACAAATATACTACTGTAGTATCATTAAAGGCTTTTTAGAGTTACAACTCGAGACTTAAGTACAGTTTAGTATTTAAATGTAACTTAGAATTATTCTTTGATGCACCTGGCTTAAACTCCCTGAAGCTTTCTTAATCAGTTTTTAGGCAGACATAGGAAATAGCTACGGATAGCAGAAAGCAAACCCCCGTTTTGAGTCACTACTGCCATCTATTGGTAAACATAAATATACCAGGTCACTACATTCCCCCCCATTTAAAGCTAATAACCCAACTTAATTCCATTCTGAGCTATGCTATTTCCTTTTTTACATAAAAAAAAGATCTCCTTTTGGATCTGAAAAAGTCTGGCGGACGTCTCTCTAATATAGCGTCTCAGAGGTGGTGTAGCTGGTGCTACCAGATCTTCACCCCTTGATGGTGAAACAAAGTCCTTTTGTGGAGACTTCACAGGAGGAGGTCGTGCCGGAATGGTGGTCTCAGGAAGTTGAGCATTGTTGGTCTCAGGTGGTTTGTCCAACTGCAACTCTGGGGGACGTTCCAATGTCCTGTTCTGCTCATTTAAGTATTGATCCAAATCTCCAGATGGAACTGGAATTCGAGCTTGGATCTGATCCATGTGTCTCCTTAGTCTTTGTCCACTTCCAATGATCACAGTATAAGATACTGGTCCTGAGCAATCCTCAATGATAGCTGGAATCCATTTAGGACCAAAACCATAGTTTCTTGTATAGACATCATCTCCAAGTGAGAAACTTCTGAGTTTGGCTCAGGTGTCATGATTACATTTTTGATTCCATTGCTTTTGTTGTATTTTCATTTTCAGGTCTGGTCTGATGAGATCCAAGGTTGACCTTAACTTCCTTGACATCAACATTTCTGCAGGTGACAACCCGGTTGTAGCTTGAGGAGTAATCCTGTACCTAAACAAGAATCTTGACACCTTTGTTTCAATGCTGGGCCCTTGCATCTTCCTCCTCCCCTCCTTCAAGGTCTGAACCGCACGTTCTGCTAATCCGTTTGAAGATGGGTGAAAAGGGGCCGAAGTTACATGCTGAATTCCATTTTGTTTCATAAAACTTGTGAATTCAGTGCTTGTAAAACAAGTAGCATTGTCACTAACCAACATTTGCGGCAATCCCATAACACTGAAGCTTTGTCTCAACTTCTCAATCGTAGCATACGATGTTGACGTGTACATATGGTAAACATCCATCCACTTTGATAGAGAATCAATCAGCACAAGGAGCATTTTTCCTAGGAAAGGTCCAGCGTAGTCCACATGTAGTCGTGTCCATGGTTTTTCTGGCCATTCCCATGGATGTAATGGCGCGGTGGGGGGTGAATTCTTGTTACTCTGACAATCTGCACACCGGCTAACTTCATTTTCCAGATCGTGGTCCATCTTTGGCCACCAGACATATGACCTTGCTAGGCCTTTCATTCTCGACATACCTGAATGCGGCTGATGCAATAAATTCAGTAGCAAACCCCGCCCTTGTGGTGGAATAACTACTCTTGAACCCCACAGAACACATCCATCTCGAACACTCAATGCCAAGCGGCGAGTGTAGTAAGGCATGATCTGAGGCTCGGTCACTGTAGGTAAATTCATGCACTTGCACGTCACATCCTTTGAAGTCCATTGCCTGAGTTGGGCTGTGTTCACCGGTGCATCATCCAACACATCGATCATCAAAACCTGGACATTTTCTTCTTCCTGAATGATGATTTCTGGAACGGGCAGCCTACTCAGAGCATCAGCATTCCCATGGTTTCTACCTGGTTTGCAAATTATTCTGTACTCATAGGCCCTGAGCCACACAGCCCAACATTGAACTCTTGGAGAGACCATTTGTGGTACTGGCTTTTGTTCATGGAAGAGAGATCAGAGGCTTATGGTCGGTCACGATAGTGAATGTTCTCCCATACAAGTACTTGTGGAATCTCTGTATTCCGAATATGACAGCCAGTCCTTCCTTGTCCAGCTGAGAGTACTTTGTCTCCGCTGGCGTCAACGTTCTTGACATGAACCCGATAGGTTTCTCTGCACCACTCTCCATCCGGTGGGATAGCACCGCCCCCACACCATACGATGAGGCATCATACGATAAGGTGAGATCTCTGTCTGCTGAGTAGTACACTGGCACTTCAGCTGATTGCAGTAACACCTTTGACTTTGCAAAAGCTTCTTCCTGTCTTTCTGACCATTTCCAGGCCACATCCTTCCTTAGTAGTTGATGCAGAGGAGCCAAGAGGGTAGAGAGGTTCGGGAGGAAGCGATTATGACAATTCAGTAAGCCTATATAGGCTTTCAGCTCTGTAACGTTTGTCGGACCATCCACCTTGTGACCCAGGTACTGCACTTCATCAGCTAACAGTGTACACTTGCTCCTCTTCAGCCGGAGACCGGCGTCCTCCATCCTCCTCCAAACTTCACCTAAGTTTCTGAGATGTTCCTCCTTCGTGACTCCCGTGACAAGAATGTCGTCGAGGTATACCGCTACCTTGGGTATCCCCTGCAGAATTCCCTCCATAGTTCTTTGGAAGATAGCCAGTGCAGAAGAAAGGTAAGCGGTTATAGGTAAACATCCCTCTGTGGGTGTTTATGGTCAGGTACTTCTGTGAAGCTTTATCCATTAGCACTTGCTGATATGCGTGACTCATGTCCAGTTTTGTAAACTGGTGCCCTCCGGTTAACGTTGAAAGCAAATCCTCCACTTTGGGTATGGGGTACTGCTCCAGTGAGGAAACTCTATTTACAGTCAGTTTATAGTCACCGCATAATCTGATTGAACCATCTAGTTTTAGTATCGGAACAACTGGTGCTGCCCACTCAGAAAAATTGACAGGTACAATTATATCCTCTGCAAAGAGTCTGTCAATTTCCACATCCACTTTAGGCTTCATGGCATATGGAACTGATCTTGGCCTATAGAATCTGGGAGTAGCATCAGCAGCAACATGAATGGTAGCTTGAACCCCTTTTAATGTCCCTAGCTCTTCTTTGAAAACACACTCATGCTTTGAAAGCACCTGCTGTAGAGTCAATGTCTCTGTGGTGACATGTTTGATTTTATCCCAGTTCAATTTATTTCCTCCAACCACCCTCTTCCTAGTAAGCTGGGGCCAGTACCTTCCACTACTAAGAGAGGCAGACTTTTCTTTTGTCCATGATATTCCACTTGAACATCAGCAACTCCAATCACAGTGATCTTCTCCCCTGTGTACGTTTTGGGTTTAATGGGGGTGTCTCTCAGTTTAGGCACTTCAACGGTTTTCCACTTCCTATAGAATTGGGACCTGTTCATCAGCGTGACACTACAGCCTGTGTCTAGATCAAACGGTACCTTTAATCCATTTATTCCCATTTCCACAATGGAAGGCTTCACCTTCTTCATATTCGCCACCTGTACACTGTACATTGAGAATGCTTGCTCTGCGTCTGCGCCCTCACTTTCACTGTCTATCACTTGATTAGAGCGGTAGATAGAGCGTCTGGAAGTATTCCGTTCTGTATGTTCTCTTTTCTGCAGCCCGCTGCTTTTTTTTTTTATTGCGGCACGCCCTCGCCATGTGGCCTATTATCCCACATGCATAACACTTTTCGTGTTTGAATTTACAGTCAAACGCTGTTTTTTTGCCTTTGCAACGATATCATTCTCTATTGGCTGCTGCACCACGGCTTTCTGTTCTTTGAAATTCAACGTGCTCAGAGCTGCTCTCTTTTACTGTATGGCACGCAGTTGCGCCCCTTGCCTGCAAATCCAGTGCATTTCTATTTGCGGACTCCATGGCCTGGGCCAGTTTAAGTACATTCTCAAATGTGAGATTAGGCTCTGATAACAACCGTATTTGTATCCTGTCATCATTAATCCCACACACCAGCCGATCGCGTAGCATTTGCGATAATGTATTCCCATAGTTACAGTCCAATGCTAGTTTTCTCAACTCAGCCACATATTCCCCCACTGATTCGGTAGGTTCTCTCATGCGTGAATCAAACTTGAATCTTTGTACTATCTCACTGGGTTTGGGATTGAAGTGATCTTTTAATAGATCGACTAAATCTATGAATGACTTTTCTCCTGGTTTATCTGGGCTCAACAGGTTTCTCATTAAGCTGTACATCTGTGCACCGACAACGCTTATGAGTATGGATTTCTGTATAGCGGCATCAGTTATTTGATTAGCAGCAAAGACATGTTCCATTATTTCACAGTACTCCTCCCAATCCTGATTTTTTGAATCAAATGGTGGTAGCGAGCCTATTGTTGCCAAAGCCATCTTTTCCGATTCTTTCTCCCCTCACACAGTCAATAATTTGTCCTACCCTTATCCAGGGAATCCATCCTTCAGAACCTTCCACCGCTCACTTGAGTCTCACCTCCCACGTCGCACGCCAAACACTCCGTTAAATTCGTGGCAAAACAAATCCAACGCAGTTCTCCATAGTTATCCTCATCGCCAAATATGTAGTATCCTTAAATGCTTTTTAGAGTTACAACTCATGAGACTTAAGTACAGTTTAGTATTTAATTGTATCTTAGAATTACATTCTTTGATGCACCTGGCTTAAACTACCTGAAGCTTTCTTAATCAAAGTTATATAGGCAGATATAGGAAATAGCTACGGATAGCGGAAAGCAAACCCCCGTCTTGAGTCACTACTGCCATCTATTGGTAAACATAAATATAACAGGTTACTACAAATACTTTTTGTATTCATGTTTTTCTGAGATATTGTATTATAATATGCAAATGAGGTGACATCTCATTAAATATGCACATATTTGCACACCACGCAAATACTTTCTTTGGGACAGTGAAATATTTTGGTTTGATTTTGTTAAGACACTCCAGGGCTGGATTTACTCAGAGAATATTGTGGATAAAACGTTTTTCATCCTTCTATCTGTAAAATAACAAAAATGGTAAATGTTATCTAGAATAAAAAAAGTCTCGAACATATGTATAAGTATAACCACACACAATTTGAAGCTGAGGAAAATGAGTTAGCCTTTGGGAAGCGACTGACTTTTGGGAAATGACAGTTCAAAGGCACAGAAATATTTTGTCTTTTCAATTTACCCTCTGAATGGCACACATGCACAAGCCACGTCTCAATGCTTAAAAATCCTTTAACTTCTCTGCTCCACTTCTTGTACACTGATTGAATTGGATTTAACAAGTGACATCAATAAGGGATCATACCTTCCGTCTAGATTCACATGCTCAGTCTGTTGTAGAAAGAGCAGGTGTTCTTAATATTTTGTATACTCTGTACAGTACAGTTTGTTACATTCTGTACAAATTAGCTTTAAATTGTGTAAGCTTTAAAATTATGAATACATGTCAATTTTAAAGTAGTTCAAATGAATGAACTTTATGACGGTAGTATGATTAACGAAGTCAAATATACATTAATGGCACAAAATAAAAACTAATCCAATAAAATTGTTAGGCTGAAATGACATTTTTACATCTACCTGTGGGGCCTGATCATTTGAACTTCTAGCTCAAACTCAAGTAGGTATGTCTATTGCTGGACCAATGGTACAATTTGCACCTGCCTACTATGCTTTGCTGAACTCGCTGTGCGAGTTTCACCTCATGCTATTGTCATTTGTTTTGCCAGTTCTCAGTGTATCTACCTCCAAATCGTCTACCATTAAATTCTAACTTCTCTCAAACGTTATTAGCTCTCACGTCTACTCCTCTGCATTTTATTTGGAGCAACATCATTAAGAAGCAGGAACCAATGACCAGGCATAATAAGGATTAGTATGAATTCAGATTTTATAAAACCTTTTCAATATCGAGAGTCAGTACTGTGATTTTCAGTAACTTTTTATTTTAGAAACAAAAAACCTCGGTTTAGCCCTTTACACTCGTAACTATATATGGGTTGTAAATGGCAGATTTAGAAACTAATAAGCACATAAATTGGAACGCAGTGGCTGTACAGTAACATGCTATACAGTGCATTCGGAAAGTATTCAGAGCCCTTGACTTTTTCCACATTATGTTACGTTACAGCCTTATTCTAAAATGGATGAAATAATCTACAAACAATACCCGATGAACTCAAAGCTCATCACTAAGCTAAGGACCCTGGGACTAAACACCTTCCTCTGCAACTGGATCCTGGACTTCCTGATGGGCCGCCCCCAGGTGGTAAGGGTAGGCAACACCACATCTGCAACGCTGACCCTCAAAACCGGTTCCCCTCAGGGGTGCATGCTTAGTCCCCCCCCCTGTTCTCCCTGTTCACCCACGACTGCGTGGCTGAGCACAACTCAACACCATCATTAAGTTTGCTGATGACACAACAGTGGTAGGCCTGATCACCGATAACGTTGAGACAGCCTATAGGGAGGAGGTCAGAGACCTGGCTTTGTGGTGCCAGGCAAACAACCTCTCCCTAAATGTGATGTGAAGATGGCACGACAACATCTTTTCCCCCTCAGGAGACTGAAACCAAACTCTGGTATGGGTCCCCAGATCCTCAAAGTTCTACTACTGCACCATCAAGAGCATCCTGACCAGTTGCATCACCGCCTGGTATGGCAACTGCTCGGTATCTGACCGCAAGATGCTACAGAGGGTAGAGCGAATGGCCAAATACATCACTGGGGCCAAGCTTCTGGCCATCCAGGACAAATATACCAGGCGGTGTCAGAGAAAGGCCCCAATAATTGTCAAAGACTTAAGTAACCTGGTCATAGACTGTTCTCTCTGCTACTGCATGGCAAGCGGTACCGGAGTGAAATGTCTAGGTCCAACATTCTCCTTAACAGCTTCTACCCCCAAGCTATAAGACTGCTGAACAATTAATCACAAGGCCACCCAGACTATTTACATTGATCCACCCATTTGTTTTTACACTGCTGCTACTCACTGTTTATTATCTGTGCATAGTCACTTTCCCTCTACCTACATGTATAAATTACATCGACTAACCTGTACCCCTGCACATTTACTCGGTACCGGTGTCCCCTGTATACAGCCTCGTTAGTGTTATGTCATTCTAATTCTATTTTTACTTTATTTTATTGAGTAAATATTTTCTAAACTCTATTTCTTGAACTGCACTTTTGGTTAAGGGCTTTAAGTAAGCATTGTATTCATTGTACCTGTTGTATTCAACGCATGTGACAAATAAAACATGATTTGAAAATGTGATTTGATTAACTTGTTTATCCACTTGTCATTCAGACAAGGTGACTGAAAATACTATTGTGTTGTTTGATGCCAGAAACCACTTTATAAAATAATTATTATTATGTATTATTATTCCCAAACATTATCGCAGAGAATCAGACAAATTATGCTACCCTATTTTTATTTATTTATTTTACTAGGCAAGTCAGTTAAGAACAAATTCTTATTTTCAATGACAGCCTAGGAACAGTGGGTTAACTGCCTGTTCAGGGGCAGAACGACAGATTTGTACCTTGTCAGCTCGGGGATTCGAATTTGCAACCTTTCGGTTACTAGTCCAACGCTCTAACCACTAGGCTATCCTGCCGCCCTGCCCCTTTCGGCTACTTAGCTAATTCAAGCCAGTCTCAAAATGCAAAACTGCCTCTTTAAGACCAAGAAAAGCTCTTTACCTTACTGGCTTTCAAAGATGTCTAGAAATGTATACGTTTTGTGCTCCTGTAGGAAGCAATCTCTCACATATTGCTGACAACAAATGATCTATAACTGGGCTAATAACTCACTAACTAGCAAAATATATTAACAAAATGTGCACACGTGGCTTCATGCAGCTCTCACTTTGACCTGAAAACAAGCACATCTTCTCAAGACCACTCATTGTGTAAACAGTCCAGTTCGAAGTAATATGTATATATGGCAATGATCTATTTGCATATAGGCCTACTGCAGCTCTTATTGGATATGCCACACTGGTCTTTCTAGAGTTCTGGCTGAGTCCTGGTATCAATGCAATAGAAACCTACTCCAGTGCGTTCTGCCTAACCAAAATATCTTGCATAGTTAGTTTTGCATACGAAGTCTTGCAGAGTTGTTTTTGTTTCAGTCTGTTGCATTGAAAGTGGCTAATATTGCAATGATTCGATCGCAATAGCCACAGTAAAGGGAAACATTGATAGTGTTAACAAAGAAAACTCTAGAAAGTTGAGTGAAGCTTGAAATTTCTCCAGTGTGGTGCAGTGGTCTAAGGCACTGCATCTCATTGCAAGAGGTGTCACAATAGTTTCTGGTTTGAATCCAGGCTGTGTCACATCAGGATTGTGATTGGGAGTCCCATAGGACCGTGCACAATTAGCCCAGCGTTGTCTGGGTTTGGCCGGGGTAGGCCATCATTGTAAATTAGAATTTGTTCTTAACTGACTTGCCTAGTTAAATAAAGGTTAAACCCTTTTTGAGGGAATCTTGTGCTTCTCTCAGTGGTCGGAGCAGCTGTCCCAAGGAGCTGAAAGGCAGGTTCTCTCAGGTTGCACATTGCTCATTAATCCATTTTATCCACACCAAAATTACGATATGTGTTTCGGAATTGCTTTGTGAAAGCCGAACACTTTAAGATTATATTTGATAATTTAGTTAGAAATGTTGGCGATAGAACAAGCATTCAAATTAATCCCACCTGAACCAAATTTGGATTTATACTGTAATGGACCGTTTTTGAAGTGCATAGACGACAAAAGTAATTGTGTAAAGGCAGGGATGCAGGGCTGTGTTCCAAACAAAACAACTACAAGTGTTGTTGCTCTAGTTCCTCAACGGAGAGCTAAGAAAACATATAGTTGAAGATTCTTCTTTGAGTCGTGAAAAGCGCATTGAAATGATCAAAATTACTTAGGAACTGCGCACACTTTGGAGAGGTGTGTGGTCTCTTGGAGACACCAGTAGGATCTCTCATTCAAACCCTTGTCATTTTATGTCTTATGTCTCTATGTCTTATGTTGCACCTACCCCACATTTTCCAATAATTTTCTCATCATATCCAGAGTATTTTCAGATTAATGCGGCAACAAGTACAGTAAATTTAAAATTCACATGTCATCAACAGTGTAATGTTTGGTTTCAGTCTTGTGTCAGGTAAACTGTTGTGTCCTCATCTTTAGTATAATAACACCATAATCTCCAAACACTTTCCTTTTATTTGCTACCATGGTTATGCATATGCTTTCCATATATTTAAATGTAGCCCTATCCGTATTGGCCAATTCCCACAAGTGTAAGGGGTCACATTCCTTTCACAGTTGCTCCACAGGATCTATGCGAGTTAATTACATGGTGTATCAGTGCTGTTCCAGATTGACCTCTTACAGGAAACTCCGAAACCTGTTTAAAACAGTCCTGTTCAGCACTGTGCACTCTCTGCAGTAGCCTTAATTAAGAGAGCTCGTTAGAATTCTCAAAACGCTCAATTAGTGCAGATGTCTTTGATGACCCTCTGTGATTAGAAAAAGAAAGAAAAAGAAAGAAAAAAAAGAAAGAAAGAAACAGAGCTGTAATTGTGCATATACCATCCATTCAAGTTCACAGTCACCATCATAGCTCCAGACCACCTAAAAAACGCCTCCCACTACCCTACTTACATCTATTGGACAACGCCTCTTTAGACTATTACAGAAATCCTCTCTGCAGTCAGTGTATTAATCTGTCTGTCAGGAGCCATCTCTGGTGCTCCTCTCAATCATTGCAATGTTACACTAATTAAAGGCCTCCACATGCAGTCCTGTAGCTAGACGCCCAACAAAGACGTCATCATCACAAAGGCACTGGATCAATGGGAGATAGTAGATCAATCTGACTGCATTATTAGACAGACAGACTGGGGGATTAAGTAATCGAAGTCACCATCATCCATCTGCAGGCGTCGTAATTTTGTCATCATCTGTCGTGAGATTGCATATTTCATCATCACATGAACAAACGATTAGCTTTCGCAGCCTGGTTCCCAACTTGTCGATGGTACGTCTGTTTTCAAAGTAAATTAGCATCATTAGTCACGATTACCCTTCTCGAGTCTCTCTGCGACAAGCGGACACGTCCCATTAATTTCAGTTGTTTTTTATTTACTCGTCATCTTCTTGTGACTAGTTTGCAACCGAGGACTCATTAACTTACAAAATGAACTGACGTCAGGGACTGATTGGCGGCTCCAAATTAAAAACTGGCTCTGGCGATTGTGTGAAACCCCGGGGCAGTATAATTTTTTATCTCTGGCACCGCCTTGTTTATTAAGATGGACGTTTCCTGTTGATTGTCATGATTTATTCTATTTAGGCACAGAGCATTTCATTTATTTTTAATCAGCATTGTCTGTAAAAGTTAAAAACCACTACTAAAGAATGCCCACTTGGTTAGGCTGAGGTAATGGCAGTAATATCAGTTCACAGGTGTCATGATTTTACTATATGGTCATAAAATATGACACGCATTAGGACAATAATGTCTCAATCATTATAAATGAAAGAACAGTGCCTTGGCTGTCAGAGACTGTTGGTTTAGTCGCGGTTATCGCCAACTCCAGGGTGATACACTTCAAAAGGCACACAGATGCTCGACAGAGGAATAAACGGGCACAAAAGGAATGAAACATTCTCTTTGTTGTCTTTGATGGCACTTTCTTCCAAGTCAGAATGACCGTGTGAAATTAAAACGAACACATTCTCACTGTGTGTGCTGAGTACAGACCTTGAGGGTTCAACTGTGGGTCTGACTGACTGAAATACTCTCAAGACTGTCATGGGTAGTGTGGCATTTTCTGGCACCTGGTTTTCTGAACCGAGAATTCATTCTGGATCCAATACCGAGGCTCGATAGCCGAACTTCGGATGAGATGGAGTTTTATCAGGTTAAAGAGATAAATAAAGGCAGAGAGAGTGTGAGAGTGAGAGAGAGGAAGACAGAGAAGTAGAGAAAGAGAGAGATTGCAATAACAATAGCAAGAATAGAGTTCACCACATGGTGTAATTATTATTTCAAAACTATTCTTTCTCACCCCTCAGAGCACTCCCCACTGGGCACACCACATCATTTCAACATGAATAACTGATCAATATTTCGTTGAGATGTTTATCAATGAGATTACAACCTTCAAGTTGAAGTCGGAAGTTTACACATGCTTAGGTTGGAGTCCTTAAAACTCGTTTTTCAACCACTCCACAAATGTCCTGTGGATGTATTTCAAGGCCTACCTTCAACCTCAGTGCCTCTTAGCTTGAAATTTGGGAAAATCAAAAGAAATCAGTCAAGACCTCAGAAAAAAAATTGTAGACCCCCACAAGCCTGGTTCATCCATGGGAGCAATTTCCAAAGAGTATGCAAGTATAAACACCATGGGACCACGCAGCCGTCATACCGCTTAGGAAGGAGACGCATTCTGTCTCCTAGAGATGAATGTAATTATATGTGAAAAGTGCAAATCAATCCCAGAACAGCAGCAAAGGACCTTGTGAAAATGCTGGAGGAAACAGGTACAAAAGTATCTGTATCCACAGTAAAACGAGTCCTATATCGACATGAAAAGCCAATGCTCCAATATCACCATAAACCAGACTACGGTTTGTAGCTGCACATGGGGACAAAGATCATACTTTTTGGAGAAATGTCCTCTGGTCTGATGAAACAAATATGGAACTGTTTGGCCATAATGACCATCGTTATGTTTGGAGGAAAAAGGGGGAGGCTTGCAAGCCGAAGAACACCATCCCAACCGTGAAGCATGGGGATGGCAGCATCATGTTGTGGGGGTGCTTTGCTGCAGGAGGAACTGGTGCACTTCACAAAATAGATGGCTTCATGAGAAAGGAAAATTATGTGGATATTTTGAAGCAACATCTCAAGACATCAGTCAGGAAGATAAAGCTTGGTCGCTTCCGCACATCTGAACCAATCGTCGACCGCAGGAGCCTCGGTCTCACTCTGATGCCACTGTCCCAGAACCGGCTGGTACCCCGATACACACTGAAAGGGGGAGAGGTTAGAGGAGGAGTGGCGGAGCAAGTTCTGTGCCATCTCTTCCCAGGGCACGAATGCCGCCCACTCCCCCGGCCGGTCCTGGCAATAGGACTGCAGAAACCTGCCCACATCCTGGTTCACTCTCTCCACCTGCCCATTACTCTCTGGGTGATCGAGAGGCTGATCGAGACCCCCAGACGTTCCATGTACGCCTTCCAGACCCTAGACGTGAACTGGGGACCTTGATCAGACGCTATATCCTCAGGCACCCCGTAGTGCCGGAAGACGTGTGTAAACAGGGCCTCCGCAGTTTGTAGGGCCGTAGGGAGACCAGGCAAAGGGAAGAGATGACAGGAGTTAGAGAAACGATCCACATAGACCATGATCATGGTGTTTCCCTGTGAGGGAGGAAGATCTGTTAGAAAATCCACCAACAGGTGTGACCAAGGCCATTGTGGAACGGGTAAGGGATGTAGCTTACCTCTTGGCAGGTGTCTAGGATCCCTACACTGAGCGCACACCGAGCAGGAGGAACAATAAACCCTCACGTCCCGAGCCAAGGTGGGCCACCAGTACTTCTCAGTCAGACAGCGCACCGTCCGACCGATCCCCGGATGACCAGAGGAGGGTGATGTGTGGGCCCAATAGATCTGGTCACGGACAGCAGACGGAATGTACTGATGCCCGAAGGGACACTGGAGGGGAGCGGGCTCGGTACGCAACGCCTGCTCAATGTCCACGTCCAGCTCCCACACGACCGGCGCTACCAGGCAGGAGGCCGGAAGAATGGGAGTCTGATCCATGGGCCGCTCCTCTGTGTCATACAGCCAGGACAGTGCGTCTGCCTTCACATTCTGGGAACCTGGTCTGTAGGACAGGTTAAACACAAAATGGGTAAAGAACAATGCCCACCTTGCCTGACGAGGATTCAGTCTCCTAGCTGCCCGGATGTACTCCAGGTTGCGGTGGTCAGTCCAGATTTGGAAAGGGTGTTTAGCCCCCTCAAGCCAATGTCTCCACGCCTTCAAAGCTTTAACCACAGCCAACAGCTCCCGGTCCCCAACATCATAGTTCCGCTCTGCCGGGCTGAGCCTCTTCGAGAAGAAATCACAGGGGCGGAGCTTCGGTGGCGTGCCCGAGCGCTGAGAGAGCACGGCTCTGATCCCAGCCTCGAACGAGTCCACCTCCACTATGACTGCCAAGAGGGGTTCCGGATTGGCCAGCACAGGAGCCGAGGTGAACAGAGCTCTTAGGTGCCCAAAAGCCCTGTCCGCCTCAACCGACCACTGCAGAGGTACAGGACCCCCCTTCAGCAGTGAGGTAATGGGAGCAGCCACCTGACCAAAACCCCAGATAAATCTCCGGAAGTAATTGGCAAATTGGCAAACCCTAAAAATCTCTGCACCTTCTTTACCGTGGTGGGAGTCGGCCAATTATGCACGGCTGCAATGTGGTCACTCTCCATTGCCACCCCTGATGTGGAAATGCAATACCCTAGGAAGGAGACGGCCTACTGACAGAACAGGCATTTCTCAGCCTTGACGTGCAGGTCTTGCTCCAACAGTCATCCAAGTACCTTGCGCATGTAGCGGAGTGTATCAGAATGTCATCGATATACACCACTACTCCCTGCCCGTGCAGGTCCCTGAAAATCTTGTCTATGAAGGATTGGAAGACTGATGGCGCATTCGTCAACCCGTACGGCATGACGTCATAATGCCCTGAGGTGGTACTAAATGCAGTCTTCCACTCGTCTGGTGCAGATTGTACGCACTCCTGAGTTCCAGTTTCGTGAAGAAGTCTGCCCTGTGCATTGACTCGATTGCCTGTACCTCGCCGTGATCTGATTTAGACCTCTATAGTCAATGCACGGTTCAGACCTCCATCCTTCTTCTTCACAAAAAAGAAACTCAAGGAGGCCGGTGAAGTGGAGGACTGAATGTACCCCTGACGCAGGGATTCGAAGACATATGTCTCCATAACCACCGTCTTTGCTTGCGACAGGGGATACACATGACTCCTGGGAAGTGCAGCATATAGCAGGAGATTTATCGCACAATCCCCCCGTCGATGGGTTGGTAATTGAGTCGCCTTCTATTTACAGAAGGCGAGAGCCAAATCGGCATATTCTGGGGGAATGCGCACGGCGGAGACCTAGTCTGGACTTTCCACCGTGGTAGCACCAACGGAAACACCTACACACCTCCCCGAGCACTCTCGCAACCACCCCGTAATAGCCCTCTGTTGCCAGGAAATGGTGGGGTTATGACGAGCCAACCAGGGAAGGACTAGTACCAAGCTCTGAATCGACGAGCGCCTTATGCTGAGAATGCGGGGTGAACTCAGGGAAACAAACAGATACAAACAGGTGGACAACATAGGACTCTGGATGAGAGTGGTGCAGACTCACCTGGGGTGACGCCAGAGTGACCCTGCCTGGTGCCTCGACTCCCAGAAGGACCTACACGGCACCGACCGGGAGCCCTCTGCAGCCACAGATGGTGGACGTGAAGGCCCCTCCCAACTCCATGGGCACCGGAGCGGGAGTGCTGGGAGATGGAACCAACAGAGCCCCCTCAGGACGGCCACGGATGATCAGCAGGTTATCCAACCGGATGGACAGATCCACCAGTTGGTCAAAGGTGATGGTGGCATCCCTGCAGGCCAACTCCCCTCGGACGTCCTCATGCAGGCTGCATCGATAGTGGTCGATGAGGGCCCTGTTGCTCCATCCTAATCTGGTGGCCAAGGTCCGGAACTCTAGCGCAAACTCCTGTGCGCTCCTCGTCCCCTGCCTCAAATGGAAAGGTCGTTCCCTGAAGTGGTCCTCGCTCCTCGACTCCTCTGACCTGCTCCTGCTAACTCCATGGTAGATGTAAGATTCTGTCAGATGTGTGCGTACTGGTAGCAAAGTCAGGTGCAGGAGAGCAGAGATTTGTGAACAGGCGCACACATTATTTAGGCAAAAGTGCCAAACGCGCAAAACAGTCACAAGAATTATGTTTAACAATAAACATCTTCGTGAAAAATAACAAGGAAAAAACAAGCCAGTCTGGCGCTTCAACAATACACACGTAACACAAACAATCTTACACAAAGACACGATGGGGAACAGAGGAATAAATACATGTAGATTGATTGGGGAATGAAAACCAGGTGTGCAGGGAACAAGACAAAACAAATGGATACATGAAAAATGGAACGGCGATGGCTAGAATGCCGGTGACGTCGACCGCAGAACGCCTCCCGAACAAGGAGAGGAGGCGACTTCGGCGGAAGTCGTGACAGTCTATCATTGCACTTTTAACCATTTGTTAAAAGCACAGCAAAGTTCAAATGGGAATACAATGTCAGATATTTATATTATTTATACAACAGATTAGTGTTTTATCGCTGTACTTTATTTAATAGCAGAAGCAAATGGCCTGTATTGCAGTTGAGATCACATTAAAAGTACATGTTGCATGCGATCAATGCCGTTTGCGATTCTGCGAAGATTATTCCAGAAATTGTGAAGATCTCCACAGACTTGCAACAACCTATGCATGCTATCTTAAACATGCACACTTTATATGAATACATAATAAGAAATGTTACAGTACCCTCAATGTGGCCATGGATGTGTTACTCATTTTAAGGTTGAATGTTCCATTAGGTTGTTATTAATTTAAGGCTATTTACTGGTGGTAAGTTGGTGGTTGAAGATATCCCTCTAGTGGTGTGGGGGCTGTGCTTTGGCAAAGTGGGTGGGGTTATATCCTTCCTGTTTGGCCCTGTCCGGGAGTGTCCTCGGATGGGGCCACAGTGTCTCCTGACCCCTCCTGTCTCAGCCTCCAGTATTTATGCTGCAGTAGTTTATGTGTCGGGGGGCTAGGGTCAGTTTGTTATATCTGGAGTACTTCTCCTGTCCTATTCGGTGTCCTGTGTGAATCTAAGTGTGCGTTCTCTAATTCTCTCCTTCTCTCTTTCTTTCTCTCTCTCGGAGGACCTGAGCCCTAGGACCATGCCCCAGGACTACCTGACATGATGACTCCTTGCTGTCCCCAGTCCACCTGGCCATGCTGCTGCTCCAGTTTCAACTGTTCTGCCTTATTATTATTCGACCATGCTGGTCATTTATGAACATTTGAACATCTTGGCCATGTTCTGTTATAATCTCCACCCGGCACAGCCAGAAGAGGACTGGCCACCCCACATATGCTCTCTCTAATTCTCTCTTTCTTTCTCTCTCTCGGAGGACCTGAGCCCTAGGACCATGCCCCAGGACTACCTGACATGATGACTCTTTGCTGTCCCCAGTCCACCTGGCCATGCTGCTGCTCCAGTTTCAACTGTTCTGCCTTAATATTATTCGACCATGCTGGTCATTTATGAACATTTGAACATCTTGGCCATGTTCTGTTATAATCTCCACCCGGCACAGCCAGAAGAGGACTGGCCACCCCACATAGCCTGGTTCCTCTCTAGGTTTCTTCCTAGGTTTTGGCCTTTCTAGGGAGTTTTTCCTAGCCACCGTGCTTCTACACCTGCATTGCTTGCTGTTTGGGGTTT
The DNA here is from genome assembly GCF_002021735.2 of Oncorhynchus kisutch. Lineage (NCBI taxonomy): Eukaryota > Metazoa > Chordata > Actinopteri > Salmoniformes > Salmonidae > Oncorhynchus > Oncorhynchus kisutch. The sequence continues at coordinate 16,826,300 of NC_034178.2, forward strand.
TAGGCTGGGTTTCTGTACAGCACTTTGAGATATCAGCTGATGTACGAAGGGCTATATAAATACATTTGATTTGATTTACTGTATTACACAAGTAGTATTGAATTGCGTTTGGTTTACAACACAACCAAATATCAAGATTTAAAGATTAATCTTCTGCTTGGATTCCATAACTTTTTTGTTGTTGAATTGCACCCCCACAATCTTGTCTCCTCACTGCAACTCCCCAACAGGCTTGGGAGAGGAATCATGCATCCTTCGAAACATGACCCGCTTAACTGCAGGGACCCGGCCCGCCACAGGGAGTTGCTAGAGCGCAAGGAGCCAAGTAAAGCCCCACCAGACAAACCCTCCCCTAAACCAGACAACACTGAGTCAATTGTGCACCGTCCTATGGGACTCCCAGCCACAGCCATTTGTGGCACAGCCCAGGAATGATCCCAGGTCTGTAGTAACTCCTCTAGCACTGTGATGCAGTGCCTTAGACCACTGCGCCACTTGTTGAGGCCCGCATTCCTTATCTTTTAGTTGTGGTTTAGTTGGAGACATTAATCAAACATATCATTTTGACAAGTTAACAGGCTATTCATTTGATTTCAAAAGTGATATTGAATTGTGTTATTGAAATATCAACATTTGAAAGAGATTCATCTTGTGCTTGGTTAGTTCAATCTGTGCCACTGACTTCCAGTTTGTCTACAAATTAATAATTGATATGTTGGATTTACATCTCCATCTCAACCAAAATGTAGAGTGCCTTCAGAAAGTATTCATGAATACATGAATATGAATTTTCTGAAGGCACTGTAGTTTGTTGGTAAAATTATGGACTGTCGTTTCTCTTTGCTTAGTCAAGCTGTTCATGCCATAATATGGTCTTGGTCTTTTTCAAAATAGGGCTATGTTCTGTATACCACCCCCAACTTGTCACAACACAACTGATTGGCTTAAACACATTAAAACCTCTTGAAGCTAGGGGGCACTATTTTTATTTTTGGAAAAATAATGTTCCCAAAGTAAACTGCCTATATCTCAGGAACAGATGCAAGAATATGCATATACAGTGGGGCAAAAAAGTATTTTGCAAATAAAATCATAAAAAATCCTACAATGTGATTTTCAGGATTTTTTTTCTCATTTTGTCTGTCATAGTTGAAGTGTACCTTTGATGAAAATTACAAGGCCTCTCTCATCTTTTTAAGTGGGAGAACTTGCACAATTAGTGGATGACTAAATACTTTTTTGCCCCACTGTAATTGACAGCTTAGGATAGAAAACACTCTAAAGTAACCAAAACTGTAAAAAATATTGTCTGTGAGTATAACAGAACTGATAATGCAGGCGAAAGCCAAAGAAAAATCCAATCAGGAAGTGACTCATATTTTGAAACCGTGTGTTCCTATGCATTCCTATTGGCCATTGAAAGGGATATCAACCAGATTCCTTTTTCTACGTATTCCCTAAGGTGTCTACAGCCTTTAGACGTAGTTTCACGCCTTTATGTTGAAGAATGAGCGTAAAGACATTGCGCAAGTGGCCAGCTGAGGGCTCTCAGAGTGATTCTTGCGTAAAAGACAAAGGTAGCCATTTTTCCTCTCGGTCCTACTGAAAAGCCAATTGTCCCGGTTGATATTTCTCAACATAACTTGACAAACAAACGGAGGTATATTGAGTATAAAAATAATCTTTATGGAACAAAAGGAACATTTGCTGTCTAACTGGGAGTCTTGTCAGTGAAAACATCCGAAGATCAATCAAAGGTAAACAATTCATTTGATTGCTTTTCTGATTTTCGTGACCAAACTTCCTGCTGCTAGCTGGACATAATGTTCTGCTAGGCTATCGATAAACTTACACAAACGCTTGTCTTGCTTTGGCTGTAAAGCATAATTGCAAAATCTGAGACGACAGGGTGAATAACAAAAGGCTAAGCTGTGTTTCGCTATATTTCACTTGTGATTTCATGAATGTGAATATTTTCTCGTAAGATTATTTGGCCGTTGCGTTATGCTAATCAGTGTAGTTGATGACAATGCGCTAGATGGGTTAACCGTAATGTCATTGAGTCTCCTGTAGTCAATGCACGAGCATGGGGTCTTGTCCTTTTTCTCTACGAGAAAGAAGCCTATACCGGCGGGAGAGGAAGAGGGACAGAAATCCAGCAGCTAGGGAGTCCCCAATGTAGGTATCCATAGCCTTTGTCTCCGGTCCCAACAGAGAGTGCAGACATCCCCGTGGTGCTAGGGAGGTCAATTCCACAGCAATAGGATCGGTGCGGCAGAAGCGATGTGGCCTGGGCCTTGCTGAACACCTCCCGGAGGTCCTGGTACTCCGCGGCAATGGTGCAGAGGTCCGAGGCTCCTTCCGAGCCCCCAAGAAGACGTCCCAGGGCAGGTTGTGCTGACTTAAGGCAATGGCTTTGCCAGAACGGGCTCCAGCCCATGATGGCACCAGTAGACCAGTTAATGAGGGGATTGTGTTGTTGGAGCCAGGAGAATCCCAATACCATGGGAATCAGAGGGGACTTGATGAGAAGGAACTGGATAGCCTCACAGTGGTTCCCTGTGGAGTTGTGGGTGACTCGGGCCTGTAGAGTACCCATGCAGCGCTCTAACATCAATGGGAATGGAGAAGGGCTGAGTGGGGATGTTCAGCTCGGACGCAGGGTAACATTCAAAAAACTCTTGTCGGCCCCAGATTCAACAAGAACCCGGAGAGATTTGGACTGGTCGCCCCACAGCAGGATGGCATAAAAAGGGGTGCGAGCAGGGGAAGCAGGAACGTTCTCCATATGGCCCACCAGCGCCCTAGCGGGGAGACTGGATTCTTTTGAGGACAAGAGGACACGGAATGACCAAGAATCCTGCAATACAGACATCTCTTCACGTCAATCCTGTGTTGCCATTCCGCTGGCGGCTCTGCCTAGGCTAGCTCTGCCTAGTGGCATAGGCTCAGGAAGTGGTGACTCGGCCATCTTCGGCAGCCCTCGGGGCAGGTCGTAAAGCCTTGGTTCCTCTCGGCAACGAGACCGTTATGAGCTTCCGGGTTGACTCAGAGGCAAGGTGGGATCCATAGGTGTGCAAGCAAAATTGAATTTCATTTCCCTCCATTTCGGATGGTCAAAGCGATGAGGAAATCGAGATCCGTAGGTAACTCCCGAGCAGCAAGCTCGTCCTTGACCTCCTACGAGATGCAAACTTTCTAGGACATAGGCATGTTTTATAGGGGCAGAAAGTATAAATTCTTGTTAATCTAACTGCACTGTCCAATTTACAGTAGCTATTACAGTGAAAAAAAGACCATTCTATTGTTTGAGGAGAGTGCACACCCCAAAAAATTTTTATCACAGCAACTGGTTCGATACATTCACCTCTGAAGGTAAATAATGTACTTACATTCAGTAATCTTGCTCTGATTCGGCATCCTGAGGGTCCCAGAGATAAAATGTAGCAGAGTTTTGATTGATAAAATCTATTTTTATATTCAAATGTAGAAACTGTGTTCTACAATTTGAACCCCTGCTGTCTCTGGCTCCACACCCACACTGCCTGGCCATCTAGATGTGTGAAAGTTAGTGTATAGGTTAATGATCCATCATGTATGACATTAAAGGGAGTGTATAAACTTACATTTTGTATTACCATAACATGTTTGTATGTTCTCTATAGTTTGTTACATTACAATGTATGTGCCAAATTGATCAATTTGCCACATTTGGGCAGACTTGATACAAAATATTGTACCAGTATTGCCATGCCTCATTGGATCAATCTGAAACTTTGCACATGCATTGCTAGATGGGTTGCTAAAATCTATATTGTGCCTAAACTTAAAATACATCATGGCCTTTCTATTGCATTTCAAGATGATAAAAAAACTATATAAAAAAGTATGCAGTTTTTTTGTTTGTATTATCTTTTACCAGATCTAATGTGTTATTCTTCTACATTAATTTCACATTTCCACTAACTTCAAAGTTTTTCCTTTCAAAAGGTATCAAGAATATGCATATCCTTGCTTCAGGTCCATAGCTACAGGCAGTTAGTTTTGTGTATGTCATTTTGAAAAATAGGGTATGATCCCAAGGTTGTGTCGTTAAATTTTGGCTGAGGTTGGGTCCCCAGAAGAAAGAGTTACCACTGCTGTAGAATAAACACACAGGGAGCTATTCAATAGGTTGTTGTCAATAAAATGGTGCAGAGCATTCCATTTGCCTGCTGGAGAGCAAGGAGACTGCACCTCCGCTAAAACCAATGACAACTGCGTGCCGTTTTCAAGGGACTGTTAAATATCATCACCTCTAAGAGCATAGTCAGAACTACACATTTTCAATTATTCCATTCAAAACAATTGCACACATTTTGTTATCATCAGAGTCAAGTAAGTAACTGCATGCTTTTCATGACCAGTAAACATCAATTGATCATGTCATTTCAGATTGGTGAGGGTAGCCTCACAATATCTCTCAATGTTGGTCATAATTAATTGGATATTTTTGATTTAAAGTAAATGTGAACTAACCTGACAAGTGCGAGTGTTTTAGGTTCATTTCACATTCTTTGTGGGATCTGCCTGAAGAAGGATTTGTGGGATCTGCCTCAAGCAAAAGAAGGGCGCATTTGCCGATGTACTGTTACCTAAAACTTTGTACATTTGACTAAACATAGCAGTAAGTACAGTAGTAAGTACCTAATGTACTTTTTTTCAACAACCAATGAAGGCTTACCTATTAAAGTTAGCTAACATTATTCCCTTGTCAAATTAGTTGTTAAGAGTTTGATCGTGAATGCTGCTGACGTACATGATAGGCTACATTGATTGATGGATAGCAGATCATGTCAATATGGTTAGTTAACGAGTATTAGGTAACTGACATTTTTATACATGACCCTAAGCATGATGGTATGTTAAATGCTTAATTAACTCAGGAACCAGCCCTGTGTGGAAGCACCATATAGCCAATATTTCCTATTTTGTATACCTCATTTAGTGAGGTTTTTATTTTATTTAGTCAGTTACCTGTACATTTATGCAAAATCGGTTTTAATATTATACCAATATTGGCCTTTTTGGAGGCACATTTTTTATTTGAATGTCTGGCTCAGTTGACAGCCCTATTTATCTATTTCATTAGTACTCTTTATAGCCTTTTAAAACACGGTGAATTACCTAAGTCCTAGTGTAGACCCATTTTGGCATATCAAAACATAAAAATAAACAATGTATTTTAATTTGGGACGATACATCTTCCATTTGGGATGGTTGAAATTGCACTTCGGTACGATTCTGGGACGGTGATGAAAAAAGGGCAGGTATATTCACAAGTACTCCAATGTATAAATCTTTTGAAAGTTTAAAATGAGTAAAAGTTCATGAACATTTCATAATTGTATTTCTATGTTGTTGTGTAACTAGCAAGATATTGGTGATGAGATAATATTGTATAAAAATAGTTTTATACTGAGTGATGAAATGCTAAGTTGGCTATTTTAGCTAGGCTAACGTTAGATGGCTAGCTAGCTGAACTAGCAAAAAAGCTAGCCCAGTATCTGGATCTTCCCCTTTTCTGTTTCAACTGCAGTTTCAGATGAGCAGCCCTCAGTGAGTCAGTGTTCACCCTTGTGAAAAAGTAGCTAGTGCCCTTAATGAACATGCCAATGTCAAAGAGGACAAAAGTGCAGGACATAAGGTTCTGCCGAGGCATGTAAGTAATTTAATGAATGGATATGTAGCCAGTTAGCTCATCCATATAGTTATATGTACATATTCCAATTCCATCCCTTTACTTAGATTTGTGTGTATTAGGTAGTTGTTGTGAAATTGTTAGAGTACTTGTTAGATATAGCTGCACTGTCGGAACTAGAAGCACAAGCATTTCGCTACACTTGCAATGTCACGACTTCTGCCGAAGTTGGCTCCCCTGCCTGTTCGGGCGGTGCTCGGCGGTCGTCGTCACCGTCCTACTAGCCCCTACCGATCCCTTTTTCGTTTGTCTGTTGGTTTTGTCTTATTAGTTTCACCTGTGTGTATTTAGTTTAATTAGCGTCCTTATATATAGTAGGTTGCCCCGCCCTTGTTTTGTGCGGGATTGTTTTTTGTTACTTTGTCGAATGGTGGTTTTCATATGTGTATTCTCCAGACTATTTGGTCCTGTGTTTGGGCTGGTCTATTGTATGAGCCCTGTATGTTGGCGTGACCGTTTTGTTCGCCGGAGAATACATTTACGATATACTGAACCCTGCTCTCTGCGCCTGATTCCAACCCACCACTCCTAGTATCCTGTGACATGCAATAACATCTGCATGTGAACCAATCAAATTTGATTTGATTTGAACTACACTCCACTTTTTATAGACTGGCACTAAGTATTCAGCTAGCTAGCTATATCTATTGCCAGAGAGTAGATAAATCATTTAGCTAATAAAAGCAGAATGTAATTCATGTTAATAAGTTATTAAGGCCAGCCATTTTTGTCATATGATATGAGCGGTATTTGATACATGATTATGGCACGGTTCAAAGACAGGCAATAGAGTGTGAGAGAGAGCACCGCTCATGTTGAGGCAGGGAGAGGATGAACAGATCATCAGATGAGAATTTAAGTTATAAGTCACTATCAGTTCAACTCATCTTTGCTGACTGTAGCCCAAGTGCTGCATTCTGTTTTCATTTAGTTGTCATAGAGGTTGAAGATGTGGCTGCTCTTAACAATGACTCAAAGCAGATTGAACTATATTGCCATCTGTCATATCCACCAGGATAAGCCGGACACCATAGATAGGAAAACAATATGCCCAAATGGTATTTCTGGCAGTGACAAGCATACACATGTATTTGGGGAATTTAAGTGAATTAAGACTTTAACTATGTATAAGGTTGGGGTATATCGACCAAATTATTAGCAATTTCTTAAAATATAGATTCCCTTAAAAATTCACCAGAAACAACCAATTCACAGCTATTGAAAAAAAATATATGTGGGGGCATGATCCCGGACGCCCTAGAGGGGTATTGACCACAAAACCCATTGACCCTGACCCCCCTGATATCCAACAGAAAGTTACGACCTTACATTGAAACAGCGTTGATTAAACTGGTTTGTGCCCAGAGGTCCAGTTCCCACCACTTTAGGGTGTTGAGACAAGACAACCCTTCTGAGCAACTCTGAGATTGAGATGATTGACTTCATGTATTTACAGGTAATTGCCAAAATAATGGAAACAGTTGAGTAAATGAGGGATACACATTATTTTGAAAACAGGTGCTTCCACACAGGTGTGGTTCCTAAGGTAATTATGTGATTATCATCCCATCATGCTTATGGTCATGTATTAAAATGCTGTGTAGGCCATTATTTTATCTACCATGGCTATGCCCCCTTAGGATGGCAAAGCCCCCATTCACAGGGCATAAGTCGTCAATGACTGGTACCTTATGCCAGGGTCATCTCAGTCACCAGATCTCAACCCAATTGGACACTTATGTGAGATTCTGGAGCAGCGCCTGAGACAGTGCTTTCCACCACCATCAACGAAATACCAAATTATGGCATTACTTGTGGAAGGATGATGTCGCATCTCTCCAATAGAGTTCCATAAACTTGTAGAATCTATGCCAAGGTGTATTGAAGCTGTTCTGGCTCGTGGTGACCCAATGGCCTATAAAAAAACGCTTTATGTCGGCCTTTCCTTTATTTTGGCAGTTACCTGTCTTTTGTATGCCTATGTATATTTTTTAGTTTGTACTTTAGTCTTTGAACCATTGCTCTCTTCAAATTACAGGCATACTGACGTATTCTAATTTAATTTAATTTAACTTTTATTTAACTAGACATTGACGGCCTACCCTGGCCAAACCCTATCCTAACCCGGATGACACTAATTTTGCCCAATCATGCCCGTTTGTGATACAGCCTGGGATCAAACCCGGGTATTTAGTGACACCTCTAGCACTGTGATGCAGTGCCTTAAATTTCTGCGCCACTCAGGATCATTCAAGGCTTCTGATCCCCACACTCTATGAGATATAGTTTTAAATCTGTATGTGCTGAGGAGGTTGCTAAAACATCATTACCAACCATATCTACTGCAGCTGCTACAACTTCTCCTTGCTTACCAACTTCTGTGTGAACATGGATGAAGAAGATTCACTACAAAATCCAAGGAGTTTCCTCCTCGGAATAATGACTGATCTGTCGCCGACAACATTTCAGAAGGATCCCTCCCCGCTTCTCCAAGGGAGCGTCCTCCACACTCAAGGCCCTCTGACTCAACCATACAGGCCTCACATGAAAGGCTTCTACCGATAATCCGATGAGGGACTGAGCAAGCTGTTCGTCTCGAAGAAGGGAAAGAGAAACAGGGTGACAGAAATTACTGTGGGATTTTTCTCTTCTTCTTGTTCTCGTGATGAAAAGCTGTAGCTGCTGGGGGCAAGATATTGTGGGCCTCTGAGATGTGGCAGAACATCTCGGAACGTTCTGTTTGAGACTGCGAGGCTGTAAACAAGAAGACGTCGGACAGTGTTTGAAGTTATATAAATTGGCGCTGAGAGAGAGTGTGTTATGTGTATGCTAGTTGTCTTTCTTTTGCTGCCTGGCTGTCTAACCCAGGTGTCCTCCCACGCCACAAGATTGTATTAGCCATCTGAGCTAATGCCCATCTAATAAAGCAAAGGTAGAGGGAAGCTTACTCCTCGTGTAGTTAAGATGTCCTCTGTCCGGTCCTGGGGGGATTTCCATGTGGGGAATATCAAAGTCTCTGTATTATCTACTGTGAATAAAAGTGTCCAGACTGGAACATGACCAGCAGGATCTAATATCCACACCAAGAGACTGCCATCTACCACCCAGGACTTGAAGTACTTGGCAATACCCATTATCCTGGTTTCATTGGCAAATAATCCCATTCTGAAGATACAAAAGCATATTTTGGGTCTGAAATAGTATTTTGATGTGATAAAAATATGAAATGACTGAAGTCTTTGTGTCAAATATTTTTGTCCAAACTGGTAGATTTATTTTTACAACTCCCTGAGGACTGTCTGGAAGGTTGGAAGTTGTATGTCTCATCTTCCATACCCCGATTAACATTTGACCATGGAGCATTGTTCTTAATGATTTTGGTGGGATTTTTGTGTGAGGCTGATTCTGGTTTGGCGCTCAACAGAGTGTGCACCACACACTCGTCAAACACAAATCTCACATACATTTTCACTTGCACATCTATCAGTCTGCCACACACATACACTTCCAGACTTACTGCCTATTTACATATTCAAGATCAAATCGGGGGTTGCTTTATTTTTGTAAGTAACGCAGAAAGGTTGCCTTTTCCATTTTGGATTTGACAGCAGCAGCTGGTGCAGGATTACACTAGGCAGGTGGGTTATCAGCACATGCTAATGAGAAACAAACACCAGGTATTCAGGTGGCTTCCCACTGAGCAAAACGTGAGGGGAATTACCAATGACAACACTTGAGGTGAATGACCGTCCCTCTCCCAGGACAATACCCAATGGCAATACTTCACAGACTGATCCCAACTCCTGGAGATGGTCATTTATTTTATTTAACCTTTATTTAACTAGGAAAGTGAGTTAAGAACAGTTAAGAATTATTTACAATGAAGACCTACCCCAGGCAAATCCGGAGGACGCTGGGCCAATTGTGCGCCACCCTATCGGACTCCCAATCACGGCCGGATGTGATTCTGCCTGGATTTGAACCAGGGACTGTAGTGATGCTTCTTGCAATGAGATGCAGTGCCTTAGACCACTGTGCCCCTCGGGATCCCCATTGAAGCCAGCTAAGGGACTACTTACAGTGGGGAGAACAAGTATTTGATACACTGCCGATTTTGCAGGTTTTCCTACTTATAAAGCATGTAGAGGTCTGTAATTGTTATCATAGGTACACTTCAACTGCGAGAGATGGAATCTAAAACAAAAATCCAGAAAATCACATTGTATGATTTTTAAGTAATTAATTAGCATTCTATTGCATGACATAAGTATTTGATCACCTACCAACGAGTAAGAAATCCGTCTCTCACAGACCTGTTAGTTTTTCTTTAAGAAGCCCTCCTTTTCTCCACTCATTACCTGTATTAACTGCACCTGTTTGAACTTGTAATCTGTATAAAAGACACCTGTCCACACACTCAATCAGACGGATTCCAACCTCTCCACAATGGCCAGGACCAGAGAGCTGTGTAAGGACATCAGGGATAAAATTGTAGACCTGCAAAAGGCTGGGATGGGCAACAGGACAATAGGCAAGCAGCTTGGTGAGAAGGCAACAACTTTTGGCGCAATTATTAGAAAATGGAAGTTCAAGAGGACGGTCAATCAACCACGTTCGGGGGCTCCATGCAAGATCTCACCTCGTGGGGCATCAATGATCATGAGGAAGTTGAGGGATTAGCCCAGATCTACACTGCAGGACCTGGTCAATGACCTGAAGAGAGCTGGGACCACAGTCTCAAAGAAAACCATGAGTAACACACTACACCGTCATGGATTAAAATCCTGCAGCGCACATAAGGTCCCCCTGCTCAAGCCAGCGCATGTCCAGGCCCGTCTGAAGTTTGCCAATGACCATCTGGATGATCCAGAGGAGGGATGGGAGAAGGTCATGTGGTCTGATGAGACAAAAATAGAGCTTTTTGGTCTAAACTCCTTTCGCCGTGTATTGAGGAAGAAGAAGGATGAGTACAACCCCAAGAACACCATCCCAACCGTGAAGCATGGCGTTGGAAACATCATTCTTTGGGGATGCTTTTCTGCAAAGGGGACATGACGACTGTACCGTATTGAGGGGAGGGTGAATGGGGCCATGTATCGCGAGATCTTGGCCAACAACCTCCTTCCCTCAGTAAGAGCATTGAAGATGGGTCGTGGCTGGGTCTTCCAGCATGACAAGACCCGAAACACACAGCCAGGGCAACTAAGGCGCGGCTCCGTAAGAAGCATCTCAAGGTCCTGGAGTGGCCTAGCCAGTCTCCAGACCTGAACCCAATGCAAAATCTTTGGAGGGAGCTGGAAGTCCGTATTGCCCAGCGACGGCCCCGAAACCTGAAGGATCTGGAGAAGGTCTGTATGGAGGACTGGGCCAAAATCCTTGCTGCAGTGTGTGCAAACCTGGTCAAGAACAACAGGAAACGTATGATCTCTGTAATTGCAAACAAAGGTTTCTGTACCAAATAGTTCTGATTTTCTGATGTATCAAATACTTATGTCATGCAATAAAATGCTAATTTTTTTTGTTTTAGATTCCGTCTCTCACAGTTGAAGTGTACCTATGATAAAAATTACAGACCTCTACATGCTTTGTAAGTTAGAAAACCTGCAAAATCGGCAGTGTATCAAATACTTGTTCTCCCCACTGTATGTAACTCTTATCTTCTCAGAATCAATTTGGTTCTCGTTAGAAACCCAAAACAGTTAACTTGGAGGTTAGGATAAGGGGATGAAGGGAGAGGGGCCAGTTGTGACCTCCATAAACCATGGGTTCATTTTTATTGTGTCTGTAAAATAGGAGTGTCCATGACACAATGCTGTTCCTATCTTGTCTTTTTGTTTTGGCCTTGAATAATGGTGTCCATATTTGGACAGTCACATGTTGATTGACATCTCCCCCATGATGCTCAGCGTTTGTTACTCAGCCCACCATTGGTGATGGCTTAACTCAATGGCCTGTGTTCGGCCTCGTGAAATCAAAGATGTTAAATGAAACATGGTGAAGCCCCAAAATTGCCCTTGCTAGAAGCATGTGTTTCAAACATAAGGAAGTGGATGGCTGCAAACTTTCTACTTTTAAACTCAGACAAAACAGAGATGCTTGTTCTAGGTCCCAAGAAACAAAGAGATCTTCTGTTGAATCTGACATTTAATCTTAATGGTTGTACAGTCGTCTCAAATAAAACTGTGAAGGACCTCGGCATTACTCTGGACCCTGATCTCTCTTTTGAAGAACATATCAAGACCATTTCAAGGACAGCTTTTTTCATCTACGTAACATTGCAAAAATCAGAAACTTTCTGTCCAAAAATGATGCAGAAAAATTCATCCATGCTTTTGTCACTTCTAGGTTAGACTACTGCAATGCTCTACTTTCCGGCTACCCGGATAAAGCACTAAATAAACTTCAGTTGGTGCTAAATACGCCTGTTAGAATCCTGACTAGAACCAAAAGACTTGATCATATTACTCCAGTGCTAGCCTCTCTACACTGGCTTCCTGTCAAAGCAAGGGCTGATTTCAAGGTTTTACTGCTAACCTACAAAGCATTACATGGGCTTGCTCCTACCTATCTCTCTGATTTGGTCCTGCCGTACATACCTACACGTACGCTACGGTCACAAGACGCAGGCCTCCTAATTGTCCCTAGAATTTCTAAGCAAACAGCTGGAGGCAGGGCTTTCTCCTATAGAGCTCCATTTTTATGGAACGGTCTGCCTACCGTTCAGTCTCAACCTTTAAGTCCTTAGTGAAGACTCATCTCTTCAGTGGGTGATATGATTGAGTGTAGTCTGGCCCAGGAGTGGGAAGGTGAACGGAAAGGCTCTGGAGCAACGAACCGCCCTTGTTGTCTCTGCCTGGCCGGTTCCCCTCTTTCCACTGGATTCTCTGCCTCTAACCCTATTACAGGGGCTGAGTCACTGGCTTATTGGGGCTCTCTCATGCCATCCCTGGAAGGGTTGCGTCACCTGAGTGGGTTGATTCACTGATGTGGTCATCCTGTCTGGGTTGGCACCCTCCCTTGGATTGTGCCATGGCGGAGATCTTTGTGGGCTATACTCAGCCTTGTCTCAGGATGGTAAGTTGGTGGTTGAAGATATCCCTCTAGTGGTGTGGGGCTGTGCATTGGCAAAGTGGGTGGGGTTATATCCTTCCTGTTTGGCCCTGTCCGGGGGTGTACTCAGATAGGGCCACAGTGTCTCCTGACCCCTCCTGTCTCAGCCTCCAGTATTTATGCTGCAGTAGTTTATGTGACGGGGGGCTAGGGTCAGTTTGTTATATCTGGAGTACTTCTCCTGTCCTATTCGGTGTCCTGTGTGAATCTAAGTGTGCGTTCTCTAATTCTCTCCTTCTCTCTTTATTTCTCTCTCTCGGAGGACCTGAGCCCTAGGACCATGCCCCAGGACTACCTGACATGATGACTCCTTGCTGTCCCCAGTCCACCTGGCCGTGCTGATGCTCCAGTTTCAACTGTTCTGCCTTATTATTATTTAACCATGCTGGTAATTTATGAACATTTGAACATCTTGGCCATGTTCTGTTATAATCTCCACCCGGCACAGCCAGAAGAGGACTGGCCACCCCACATAGCCTGGTTCCTCTCTCGGTTTCTTCCTAGGTTTTGGCCTTTCTAGGGAGTTTTTCCTAGCCACCGTGCTTCTACACCTGCATTGCTTGCTGTTTGGGGTTTTAGGCTGGGTTTCTGTACAGCACTTTGAGATATCAGCTGATGTACGAAGGGCTATATAAATAAATTTGATTTGATTTGATTTAAATATAGTTCATCCAGATAGTTACAATGGTTTGCCTCATAAAGATATATGGAATCACAGCTCATATTGTACATGCAGTCATGGCTGAAAACACATGGAAGATAATTACCATTGATCTAAAATAATCCCATGTTCCATGATTTCTCTCAGTTAGTGGTTTGTCTGTTTATCTATGATGCAGGTAGCAGTACAGAAATATCTAACAGCATAGGTGCAGCTAGGAGTATATAAATATCTATCAGCATTGGCTTATTGAACTTTACTTCTTTACTTGCATGGCTTCAACTTGAAGATGGCACAGGTGTTTCTAAACAGGAAAAATCCAATAATTTCCTTTCAGAAGAAAATCAGTGGCCTCTTAAACCCTCTAGAGTCTATGTCCATGCCCCAGCGGAAATTGAATTAGCACAATAAGAAAATCCCTGTCAAATTTTGTCAGTCCTCTCCCCCCATTCAGCTGAAAAATTACTTCTGGTCCAGGATAACTTTGCATGAAAACTTCCATAAGACATATTACAGGTCGAAGAAACTGGTCAAACTAAGTGCAGAATCAATCTTCAGGATGTTATAATCATATATATCCAATAGCATTCCAACCGGATCATTCATTTTCATCTGGGGCTGATTGGAACAGCCGTAGCAATCAAAGACAAACGCGCCACAACAAAATGGCATTCTTTTGCGACACCGACTACTTTCCTTCCCATTAGGTCAAAGGTCACAGCAAATGCTCCATTACACTTTCTACTGAATGAGAACATCTAGTGGAAGACGTAGGAAGTGTTTCCAGATCCATAACTTGTTGGGAAGGGAGGGGGCGATGACGTCAAAGTTGCCCCAACTTTCAGGATTTCAAAATGTGTTTGGAAGATTGCCTGCCCTGTGAGTTCTGTTATACTCACAGACATAATTCAAATGGTTTTAGAAACTTCAGAGTGTTTTCTATCCAATATTAATAATAATATGCATATATTAGCAATTTAGGACAGATTTTGATGCAGTTCACTATGGGCACGCAATTCATCCAAAGTGGAAATACTGCCCCCTATATCTAATTGCTAGAGATGTCTGTCTCTCGCCCTTCCACATCTGCGGTGAAAGGTGTCAAAGCTAGAGCGGTGTATCTCAGAATGTGAGACATCCCAAAAATCGGTCTTCTCACAAAAACGTCTGTAGCTTCCAAATGGCTTGGCCTACAAAATATTATGAACCCTCTATGGAAAGATGAGACTCTCACGAACACGATGATGTTCTACGACCCCTACAAGCGTCACGCGACTCATCTGAAGTTGGTACAGCTGATCTACCAACGTCTGTCTGTAGCATCCAAACAGTATGGGCTACACTAATATGACCCCTCTATGGAAAGGTGATTCTCTCACAAACACGTACATGTAGGTTGTTGCTCTAGCACACCCACAAGCCTCACAAGACCAGTCTGAAGGTAACTGGGTAACTAATTTAGAATTCACAGCGGACATCAACGGACTTTCTTTAAATTATTAAAGCAGCCACGAACAGCCTTGTTTTTCTAACAATGATATCTGCGTCAATATTGCAAAATTGACTTGCTACCAATCTGTTGTCATATTCATGTGGCTGTTGTCATCAGCCAGAAACTGGAAACATGTCATGCTGTCCTTTTACTTAAAAAAAAAAATCACTTAATTAATCAATATGACAGCGCCAAAGAGGCCACAACTTTACACTGTGGAAGATACTGTATGCATGTTGGTTGGTGATACGGATTCGGACACATCCATGCACTTTGAAAGAGATGATGTCAAGGTGAGTGAAATACAGTGCATTCGGAAAGTATTCAGACACCTTGACATATTCCACATGTTGTTACGTTACAGGCTTATTCTAAAATTGATTGAATAGTTTTTTCCCTAATTTTCCTACATTTTGCTACCAAATTGAACTCCATCAACTTCTCTTTAATCCTCACTTTTAATGATGGAAGCTATCAAAGAAGATTGATTTTATAGAAGACAGTAAGTAAATAATAGTAACATGAAATTGCCTCTGCATCCTTGTAGGTCCCCTTGTTAGTGGATCTTTCCCTCTCGTCTTGCCCATTAAAATTGTATTTAAATTTATTTAACCTTTATTTAACTAGACAAGTCAGTTAACCTCTCTTGGGTAGGAGGCAGTATTTTCACATCCGGATGAAAAGCATGCCTAAAGTAAACTGCCTGTTACTCAGGCACAGAAGCTAGGGTATGCTAGGATATGAAGATTTAGATAGAAACCACTCTACAGTTTCTAGAACTGTTAAAGTTATGACTGTGAGTATAACATAACTGATATGGCAGGCGAAACCCAGAGGACAAACCATCCCCCAGCTAAAAAAATATTTGTCACTTTAATTATAAGGTTAAATCTTCCCAGATTGCAGTTCCTAGGGCTTCCACTAGATGTCAACAGTCTTTAACTTCTTGGTGACAGGGGGCAGTATTTTCACGTCTGGATGAATGAAATGCATGCCCAAATTCAACTGCCTGCTACTCATCCCCAGAAGATAAGATATGCATATTATTAGTAGATTTGGATAGAAAACACTCTGAAGTTTCTAAAACTGTTTGAATCATGTCTGTGAGTATAACAAAACGTATTTAGCGAACCCCGAGGACAAACCATTCAGATGGTCTTCATTGGGAATCCAAATTTCTAAGGGACCTTCTTGCAGTTCCTACCGCTTCCACTGGATGTCAACAGTCTTTAGAAATCGTTCGAGGTTTTTCCTTTGTGTAATGAAGAAGTACGGCAATCTTGAACGAGGGTAACTTGTAGTGTACTGTTAGATAGAGGCGCATGACCAGAAAGCTAGCTACAGTTTGTTTTCCTCCTGTATTGAACACAGATCATCCCGTCTTCAATTTGATTGATTATTTAGGTTAAAAAATACCTAAAGTTGTATTACAAAAGTAGTTTGAAATGTTTTGGCAAAGTTTACAGGTAACGTTTGAGATATTTTGTAGTCATGTTGCGCAAGTTGGAACCAGTGTTTTTGTGGATCGAACGCGCCAAATAAATGGACATTTTGGATATATATCGACGGAATTAATTGAACAAAAGGACCATTTGTGATGTTTATGGGACATATTGGAGTACCAAAAAAAGAAGCTTGTCAAAGGTAAGGCATGAATTCTATTTTTATTTCTGAGTTTTGTGTCGCGCCTGCAGGGTTGAAATATGCTTCTCTCTCTTTGTTTACCTGAAAGCCTTTTTGAAATCTGACATGTCGGCTGGATTCACAACAAGTGTAGCTTTAATTTGCTATCTTGCATGTGTGATTTAATGAAAGTTTGATTTTTATAGTAATTTATTTGAATTTGGCGCTCTGCATCTTCCCTGGATTTTGGCCAGGTGGGAGGGGATAGGGATAGGGGGCAGGGGGCAGCATTGTGGGATAGGGGGCAGCATTTTCACTTCTGGATAAATAGCGTGCCCAATTTGAAATACCTGCTACTCATGCCAAGAATATAAGATATGCACTCTGCAGTGTACTGTTTGAGAGTTGCGTAAGACTTGAAAAGTAGCGTTTCTTTGTGATCCTCCTGTATTGAAAACAGATAGACCCGTCTTCAATTTGATCGATTTATTAACATTTAAAAATACCTAAAGTTGTATTACAAATGTAGTTTGAAATGTTTTGGCAAAGTTTACAGGTAACTTTTGAGATATTTTGTAGTGACGTTGCGGTTTTTTTCTGGATCTAATGTCCCAAATAAATGGACATTTTGGATATATATCGACGGAATTAATCGAACAAAAGGACCATTTGTGATGTTTATGGGAAATATTGGAGTGCCAACAAAGAATCTCGTCAAAGGTAAGGCATGATTTATATTTTATTTCTGCGTTGTGTATGGTGCCTGCAGGGTTGAAATATGCTATTCTCTCTTTGTTTACTATTGTGCTATCATCAGATAATAGCTTCTTATGCTTTCGCCGAAAAGTATTTTGGAAATCTGACATGTCAGCTGGATTCACGAGTGTAGCTTTAATTTGGTATCTTACATGTGTGATTTAATGAAAGTTAGAATTTTATAGCATTTTTTTATTTATTTGGGGCTCTGCATTTTCCTTGGCAATTGGCCAGGTGGGACATTTCCGTCCCGCCTATCCCAGAGAGGTGTTTTTTAACATAAATCTTCAATATTGTTCCAACCGGAGAATTACTTTGTCTGTAGAAAAGCAATGGAATGCGAGCTACCTCTCACTTGAACAAGCATCACGAGCCTGTGGCACTCTGCCAGACTCAAAGAGCCGTTAGCCTTTACAGTAGAAGCCCCAAACAAGTTTCTAAAGACTGTTGACATCTAGTGGAAGGCTTAGGAAGTGCCACATGACCAATATCCCACTGTATCTTCAATAGGGAATGTGTTGAAAAACGACCAACCTCAGATTTCCCACTTCCTGGTTGGATTTTGTCTCAGGTTTTTGCCTGCCATATGAGTTCTGTTATACTCACAGACATCATTCAAACAGTTTCAGAAACTTCAGAGTGTTTTCTATCCAAATATACTAATAATATGCATATATTAGCAACTGGGACTGAGTAGCAGGCCATTTACTCTGGGCACCTTTTTCATCCAAGCTACTCAATACTGCCTGACACCAGCCATAAGAAGTTTTTATAAATCATTCCGAAAAGTCCGTATACTTTCAACAGTGCCAGGAACATGAAGCAGCAAATTCAGGCGGGAAAAGCAATATACTGTGTACTGTACTGTGCAAATCCATGTCGCTAAGATGTCCTCTGCATGTCTATCATAATATTTGTGGAGGAAATAATTCCTCTGGGAGATGTTTTTATTTCCTTGTTTAACCTCATTTCATTGCCTAAAATAATAAGTAAAAAGGCAGCGCATATGGAAAATCAACATTAGATCAGCATATTCCATGTGTCTGAGGTTGCAATTCTTCACTGGAAAGTAGGGCCTGTTGAAATTCCATTAATCACAACGAAAACTCCTCAATGACAAAAATGCCTTTTTTGGGCTTGCAAAATTTCAGTAACTTTTCGCAAATTCTCAGGTTTTCCAGAAATCCTGAATCCTCCAAGCAGAATTTCAGAAAAAACTTGGAATTTAGGGGATATAGGGGATATCCAAATTCTGCGTCCCTACCCCTTTAATCAACTTTTTGGACCTTTCACTACCCTTCATATTGATGGAAATCATAATGTAGTTATTTAGCCCATATTCCTTTCAAATTACAGAGGTGGATTATTTCTTTATTAATGAGGTCTTACACCATAATTCAGATTTTATTGCAGACACTACTATGCATAATGGCTTTCATGAAAATGTCAATATTTATGCACAATGGAACCTTTCAACAAGTAATAGCTAATTCAGGCCACTTAAATGTTTTTGTGTGTAAATGTATATGAACATAGGCAGCCAAGTGTAAGCAATTAAAATAATTTATTTTGACAACATGGAATTAAAATATGAAAGTTGGCATATACTCTCGCTGAAAGAGCACACTCACCCTTAGTTCACAGCCAAACACTGACTTGCAAAACATATCAAAAGAAGACAAAGAATTGTTTGGTACAGTAGGTCTTGACTTAATTTTGTTTCAGTGGAGGTAGATTAATAAATATATACATATACAGTCGAAGTCAAGGGTTTACACACACCATAGCCAAATACATTTAAACTCAGTTTTTCACAATTCCTAATATTTAATCCTAGTAAATAAATGTAATGGCATATCTAGACTAGTGTTTTGCAGGTTCCATTTAATAAAGCTGCCAGTTGAGGATTTGTGAGGCATCTATTTTTCAAACGAGACACTCTAATGTACTTTTCCTCTTGCTCTTCAGTTTCTTGACAATTTCTCGCTAAGAATAGCCTTTATTTCTCAGAACAAGAATAGACTGATGAGTTTCAGAGGAAAGTTCTTCTGGCCATTTTGAGCCAGTAATCGAACCCACAATTGCTGATGCTCCAGATACTCAACTAGTCTAATGAAGGCCAGTTTTGTTGATTATTTAATCTGCACAATAGTTTTCTACTGTGCTAACATAATTGCAAAAGGGTTTTCTAATGATCAATTAGCCTTTTAAAATGATAAACTTGGATTAGCTAACACAACGTGTCATTGGAACACAGGAGTGATGGTTGCTGATAATGGGCCTCTGTACGCCTATGGAGAATTGCATTAAAAATCAGCCGTTTCCATCTATAATAGTCATTTACAACATCAACAATGTCTACACTGTATTTCTGATAAATTTGATGTTATTTGACTGGACAAAAAGAAATCTGTTTTTCTTTCAAAAACAAGGACATTTCTAAGTGACCCCAAACTTTTGAACGGTAGTGTATATAAAGTATATTTTGTTTCTTATTATTTTCAATGACGGCCTACCCCGGTCAAGCCTGGGCCAATTATGCTCTACCCGATGGGACTCCCAATCACGGCCTGATGTGATATAGCCTGGATAGTATGTATTCATTTGTGTATGGGGTTCAAGGTCATGCTATTTCATTCTCGTGACATATACTGTATGTGTATGCTTTGTTTCGAACTTGAGTCACAGTCTTTGTTGTTGTTTTCTTTTCCAGTCCCATCTTTCTTAACCATGCGTTTAACGCATGATTCATTTCATGATCGGATTCAAATGTTCCATTGATAAAAAGTAATAACATAACAGTATTCCATGTATTATATTAGTTAGTGGTTTGATATTTATGTATGATGAAACTTTCAGTATGGAAGTAGCTAATGGTACAGGTACTTGCATGGCATCTCCTTGACAAAGACATGGGCCATTCTAAATGGGAAAAATCTATATCTTCCTGAAAATAATCAGTGGTAAACAAACTAGAAGGATGCTCCTCAGTTAAGACATACAACCATCTGATCCATACAGGGTTTAAGGTCATTCCACTGGCTAATGATACTGTATAGAGCCGTAGAGTATCGCGTCTAGTCATTAGCAATCTGAGCCCGTGGATGCAATTTCCGTTAAAGGCCTGAAAATGGTCACTAAAGGAACAGAGCTGATGGTGCACAGTGGCTAATGGGGTCACAGGTTTCTTAAACAATCTGCCTGCAACATTGATGTGTAAGGTTACACCACTCTAGCTGCTTTTACACAGGCAGCACAATTCTGGTCCTCAAAACGAAACAGAATGGCACCTGTGCTATTTTTTTATTTTTTTTTGCATTGTTTGTAACTTATTTTTTTGCTTATTTTGTACATAATGTTTCTGCTGCCATCTCTTATGACCGAAAATAACTTTGAGGCATCAGAATAGCAATTACTCACCTCGAACTGTACGAAGAGTTTTTCTTTAACGTGTCTGATGCAAAGGATATACTGCTTTCTTGGGAACGGGCCCAAATCCCCATCATTTGCGTGAAGGAAAGAAAGGGGCTGCCTTCTGAGAATTCATAGGCTAGTGAGTAAACTTCCACTACCATCTGTTCAAATAGCCAACAGGCAATTATTGGGAAAAAAAAGTATAATATACTATCAAGACTATCCTACCAACCGGATATTAAAAACTGTAACATCTTATTTCACAGAGTCATGGCTGAACAATGACATGGATAATGTAGAGCTGGCAGGATTTTCAATGCATCGGCAGGACAGAGAAGCTACTTCTGATAAGACGAGGGCAGGGATGTCTGTCTATTTGTCAATAACAGCTGGTGTGCGATGTCTGATTTTAAAGAACCCTCGAGGTATTGCTCACCTGAGGTAGAGTACCTTATGATAAGCTGTAGACTACACTATCTACGAAGAGATTTCTCATCTATATTATTCGTAGCCATCTATTTACCACCACAAACCGATGCTGACACTAAGACCGCACTCAACCAGCTGTAAAAGGCCATTAGCAAACAAGAACATGCTCATCCAGAAGCGGTGCTCCTAATGGCCGTAGCCTTTAATGCAGGCATTACATTTTACCAGTATGTCACATGTTCAACCAGAGGAAAAAAACGCTACTCTACCTTTACTCCACACACAGAGACGCATACAAAGCTCTACCTCGTACTCCATTTGAAAAATCTGACCATAACACTATCCTGCTGACAAACAAAATCTAAAGCAGGAAGTACATACAAGTGGCTCGCTCAATACGGAAGTGGTCATATGACGCAGATGTTGCCATCTAATGCACATTCAAATGTCATAAATCAACACTGCAGTGGTCTCCCTGTCCTCGGCTGTGCCTTGACTGTATTACTGTTGATGATATCTGGAAATGTGCATGTACACCCTGGCCCATCTACTGTTGCTAGCCACAATTCTGACTTGTGCTCTGATGTCTGTTTCATTGATTTCTGCTCTTGTAAAAGCCTGGGCTTTTTGCACGTAAGAAGCTTATTAACTAAACTTGATTGAAAGTGTGGGTTCACAGCTCTTATCCAGAGGTGTTGGACATTACTGAAACGTGGTTTAAGAAAGAGTGTTTTGAATACTGATGTTATCCTTTTGGCTATAAACTTTTTCTTCGGCAAGACATACAGTGCCTTGCGAAAGTATTCGGCCCCCTTGAACTTTGCGACCTTTTGCCACATTTCAGGCTTCAAACATAAAGATATAAAACTGTATTTTTATGTGAAGAATCAACAACAAGTGGGACACAATCATGAAGTGGAACGACATTTATTGGATATTTCAAACTTTTTTAACAAATCAAGAGGTTCAGTGAGGATCTCTGAATGATCCAATGTTGACCTAAATGACTAATGATGATAAATACAATCCACCTGTGTGTAATCAAGTCTCCTTATAAATGCACCTGCACTGTGATAGTCTCAGAGGTCCGTTAAAAGCGCAGAGAGCATCATGAAGAACAAGGAACACACCAGGCAGGTCCGAGATACAGGAACTCAAATCCTTCTGTTCACCTGATTTAGAATTCCTCACAATCAAATGTAGACCGCATTATCTACCAAGAGAATTCTCTTCGATTATAATCACAGCCGTATATATCCCCCCCCAAGCAGACACATCGATGGCTCTGAACGAACTTTATTTAACTCTCTGCAAACTGGAAACGATTTATCCGGAGGCTGCATTCATTGTAGCTGGGGATTTTAACAAGGCTAATCTGAAAACAAGACTCCCTAAATTTTATCAGCATATCGATTGCGCAACCAGGGGTGGAAAGACCCTGGATCATTGTTACTCTAACTTCCGCGACGCATATAAGGCCCTGCCCCGCCCCCCTTTCGGAAAAGCTGACCACGACTCCATTTTGTTGATCCCTGCCTACAGACAGAAACTAAAACAAGAAGCTCCCACGCTGAGGTCTGTCCAACGCTGGTCCGACCAAGCTGACTCCACACTCCAAGACTGCTTCCATCACGTGGACTGGGAGATGTTTCGTATTGCGTCAGCCAACAACATTGACGAATACGCTGATTCGGTGTGCGAGTTCATTAGAACGTGCGTTGAAGATGTCGTTCCCATAGCAACGATTAAAACATTCCCCAACCAGAAACCGTGGATTGATGGCAGCATTCGTGTGGAACTGAAGGCGCGAACCACTGCTTTTAATCAGGGCAAGGTGTCTGGTAACATGACTGAATACAAACAGCGCAGCTATTCCCTCCGCAAGGCTATCAAACAAGCTAAGCGCCAGTACAGAGACAAAGTAGAATCTCAATTCAACGGCTCAGACACAAGAGGCATGTGGCAGGGTCTACAGTCAATCACGGACTACAGGAAGAAACCCAGCCCAGTCACGGACCAGGATGTCTTGCTCCCAGGCAGACTAAACAACTTTTTTGCCCGCTTTGAGGACAATACAGTGCCACTGACACGGCCTGCAACGAAAACATGCGGTCTCTCCTTCACTGCAGCCGAAGTGAGTAAGACATTTAAACGTGTTAACCCTCGCAAGGCTGCAGGCCCAGACGGCATCCCCAGCCGCGCCCTCAGAGCATGCGCAGACCAGCTGGCCGGTGTGTTTACGGACATATTCAACCAATCCCTATACCAGTCTGCTGTTCCCACATGCTTCAAGAGGGCCACCATTGTTCCTGTTCCCAAGAAAGCTAAGGTAACTGAGCTAAACGACTACCGCCCCGTAGCAATCACATCCGTCATCATGAAGTGCTTTGAGAGACTAGTCAAGGACCATATCACCTCCACCCTACCTGACACCCTTGACCCACTCCAATTTGCTTACCGCCCAAATAGGTCCACAGACGATGCAATCTCAACCACACTGCACACTGCCCTAACCCATCTGGACAAGAGGAATACCTATGTGAGAATGCTGTTCATCGACTACAGCTCAGCATTCAACACCATAGTACCCTCCAAGCTCGTCATCAAGCTCGAGACCCTGGGTCTCGACCCCGCCCTGTGCAACTGGGTACTGGACTTCCTGACGGGCCGCCCCCAGGTGGTGAGGGTAGGCAACAACATCTCCTCCCCGCTGATCCTCAACACTGGGGCCCCACACGGGTGCGTTCTGAGCCCTCTCCTGTACTCCCTGTTCACCCACGACTGCGTGGCCACGCACGCCTCCAACTCAATCATCAAGTTTGCGGACGACACAACAGTGGTAGGCTTGATTACCAACAACGACGAGACGGCCTACAGGGAGGAGGTGAGGGCCCTCGGAGTGTGGTGTCAGGAAAATAACCTCACACTCAACGTCAACAAAACTAAGGAGATGATTGTGGACTTCAGGAAACAGCAGAGGGAACACCCCCCCATCCACATCGATGGAACAGTAGTGGAGAGGGTAGCAAGTTTTAAGTTCCTCGGCATACACATCACAGACAAACTGAATTGGTCCACTCACACAGACAGCATCGTGAGGAAGGCGCAGCAGCGCCTCTTCAACCTCAGGAGGCTGAAGAAATTCGGCTTGTCACCAAAAGCACTCACAAACTTCTACAGATGCACAATCGAGAGCATCCTGGCGGGCTGTATCACCGCCTGGTATGGCAACTGCACCGCCCTCAACCGTAAGGCTCTCCAGAGGGTAGTGAGGTCTGCACAACGCATCACCGGGGGCAAACTACCTGCCCTCCAGGACACCTACACCACCTGATGCTACAGGAAGGCCATAAAGATCATCAAGGACATCAACCACCCGAGCCACTGCCTGTTCACCCCGCTGTCATCCAGAAGGCGAGGTCAGTACAGGTGCATCAAAGCTGGGACCGAGAGACTGAAAAACAGCTTCTATCTCAAGGCCATCAGACTGTTAAACAGCCACCACTAACATTGAGTGGCTACTGCCAACACACTGTCAATGCCACTGACTCTACTCCAGCCACTTTAATCATGGGAATTGATGGGAAATGATGTAAATATATCACTAGCCACTTTAAACAATGCTACCTTATATAATGTTACTTACCCTACATTATTCATCTCATATGCATACGTAGATACTGTACTCTATATCATCGACTGCATCCTTATGTAATACATGTATCACTAGCCACTTTAACTATGCCACTTGGTTTACATACTCATCTCATATGTATATACTGTACTCGATATCATCTACCGTATCTTGCCTATGCTGCTCTGTACCATCACTCATTCATATATCCTTATGTACATATTCTTTATCCCCTTACACTGTGTATAAGACAGTAGTTTTTTGGGGAATTGTTAGTTAGATCACTTGTTCGTTATTACTGCATTGTCGGAACTAGAAGCACAAGCATTTCGCTACACTCGCATTAACATCTGCTAACCATGTGTATGTGACAAATACATTTGATTTGATTTGATTTAGATACTGTTGTGAAGAAGTTTAAAGCCGGATTTGGATACAAAAAGATTTCCCAAGCTTTAAACATCCCAAGGAGCACTGTGCAAGCGATAATATTGAAATGGAAGGAGTATCAGACCACTGCAAATCTACCAAGACCTGGCTGTCCCTCTAAACTTTCAGCTCATACAAGGAGAAGACTGATCAGAGATGCAGCCAAGAGGCCCATGATCACTCTGGATGAACTGCAGAGATCTACAGCTGAGGTGGGAGACTCTGTCCATAGGACAACAATCAGTCGTATATTGCACAAATCTGGCCTTTATGGAAGAGTGGCAAGAAGAAAGCCATTTCTTAAAGATATCCATAAAAAGTGTTGTTTAAAGTTTGCCACAAGCCACCTGGGAGACACACCAAACATGTGGAAGAAGGTGCTCTGGTCAGATGAAACCAAAATTGAACTTTTTGGCAACAATGCAAATGTTATGTTTGGCGTAAAAGCAACACAGATAATCACCCTGAACACACCATCCCCACTGTCAAACATGGTGGTGGCAGCATCATGGTTTGGGCCTGCTTTTCTTCAGCAGGGACAGGGAAGATGGTTAGAATTGATGGGAAGATGGATGGAGCCAAATACAGGACCATTCTGGAAGAAAACCTGATGGAGTCTGCAAAAGACCTGAGACTGGGACGGAGATTTGTCTTTCAACAAGACAATGATCCAAAACATAAAGCAAAATCTACAATGGAATGGTTCAAAAATAAACATATCCAGGTGTTAGAATGGCCATGTCAACAATTCATCAAATGGCCACCCGGACTATTCACATTGACCCCCCCCCCAATTGTTTTTACACAGCTGCCCCTCGCTTTTTAGTATCTATGCATAGTAATTTTACCCCTACCTACATGAACAAATTACCTCGACTAACATGTATCCCTGCACATTGACTCGGTACCGGTTCGCCTTGTATATAGCCTCATTATTGTTATTTTATTGTGTTAGTATTAATTATTTTTTACTTTAGTTAATTGGGTAAATATTTTATAAATAAGTCTTTCTTGAACTGCATTGTTGGTTAAGGGCTTGTAAATAAACATTTCACGGTACACCTGTTGTATTCGGCGCATGTGACGGATAAAGTTTGATTTGATCTCACTTTCAGTAATTGGTCTTTTGACCAATCAGATCAGCTCTGAAAAAGATCTGATGTGATTGATCAAAATACCAGAGTTGTACTGCCTGTGTAAATGCAGCCTTAGTGACCATCAACCTCTTTGCACGCTCTCCTCACTCCTCTCATAATCCTGTCAAGCAGAGAGAGAGGGACGTCACACGTGTCTCAGTTCATATTTACAAAGCATTGAGATTAGATTGTTTTCTGTCTCTCTCTCACCTGCTGACACATGCACACATGCACCGACACACACACAAACATACACACTAACACGTTCAAGCTGTTACGTTCCCTAAAGACAAACCTAAATGTCCTTGCGCAACAGAAAAGGGAATTAAACTTTGATAAGTACGAGCACATATTTCAGATTATTGTTAAGTGGTCCCTGCAGCATACCATCGCAAATATGTGATTGGAACAGTAGCAACAGAACATATGATGCAACAAACATGTCTAAACAGCTTTGTCTGAAAAGCATCTTAATAGCAATGTTTTGAACAGATGGGAATAAAGATCTTCACAACGTTATTATTCAATTTCACCTTTTATTGTAAAAGTTAAACGTGAATAGAAAGAAGAAAAAAAAACATTATTTTTGTCATACCATCATCTTTGAAATGCAAGAGAAAGGCCATAATGTATTATTCCAGCCCAGGCGCAATTTAGATTTTGACCCCTAGATGGCAGCAGTGCATGTGCAAAGTTTTAGACTAATCCAATGAACCATTGCATTTCTGATCAACATTTTGTATCAGGACTGCCCAAATGTGTCTAATTGGTTCATCAAATGTGCCTAATTGGTTTATTACATTTTCAAGTAACTGTGCACACATCCTCAGAGGGATCTCTGACTTAGTCAATGGGCATACATTCAAATTTAGTGGAAGCTCTTCACTGTCACTGCCAGAATCTGGTTCCTCACTTTCGTACTCAGACTCAATTTCAGAATTTACAAAAATCTCCAGAACTTTTGTCTCCATTTGAAAGACATTACTAATGCTACAGTTTAGCATAACAACAACACGGAATGGCTCACAGTGAATGTCATGGGTTACCCGATTGACTGTCAGAACACACCACTTGTATCAATAAATCATTATCAGAAAATAGTTTATGTGGTAATTATTTATTTATTACTTCATTCACATTTTCAAGTTTTGGTAAAATAAAATAAATAAAAAAGTTGTGCTGACTAATGCGCTAATTACCAGCTATGTGTGGAGCCATGTTTGTTGACATTATACAATGCATTCTGGGTGTCATCTAAACGTCTGTCAGACCAAAGATGTTATATCGAAACCCGGTGAAGGGATGGTTCACTCATCTTTTGAGTAAATTTGTGGAACATTTGGCGAAAAGGGTCAGTATTAGGGGACATCTTTATCTATATATCTCCAGATATCTCACATTATATTAGTTATCAGAAGTAGACATGCTCAAGATACACATGTCCTTAATTTAATTTATGGAGGTAAGATAAAGTATTCTCTGTGATGGGACAGTTTCCACATGCATCCAATCCAGACATCCAGGGAGGTATCTGGAGTGAGATACGTTCAAAACACACGTGATGCACATGCATCCACTTACTCTGGAAAGGGTACGGGTCAACATGCTGACTTATACAGGGCATGAACAAATCCACATACAATGCCTTCAGAAAGTAATCAGATCCCTTGACTTTTTCCACATTTTGTTATGTAACGACCTTGTTCAAAAATGGGTTAAAATATTTTAAAATCCTCAGCAATATTCACAGAATGGCCTGTAATGACAACGCGAAAACAGGTTTTTAGACATTTTTGCAAATTAATTCAAATGAAAAAACAGAAATATCTTATTTACATAAGTATTCAGACCCTTTGATATGTGAATCAAAATTGAGCTCAGGTGCATCCTGCTTCCATTGATCATCCTTGAGATGTTTCTACGACTTGATTGGAGTCCACCTGTGGTAAATTCAATTGATTGGACACTATTAGAATAGACACACACCTGTCTATATAAGAACAATGACCCTAAGCACACAGCCAAGACAATGCAGCAGTCGCTTTGGGACAAGTCTCTGAATGTCCTTGAGTGACCCAGCCAGAGCCTGGACATGAACCTGATTGTACATCTCTGGAGAGACCTGGAAATAGCTGCGCGGAAACAGTCCCCATCCAACCTGACATAGCTTGAGAGGATCTGCAGAGAAGAATGAGATAAAATTCCCAAATACAAGCTTGTAGTATTATACCCAGGAAGACTCAATGTTGTAACACTTCCAAATGTACTTCAACAAAGTACTAGGTAAAGGGTCTGAATACTTATGCAAATCTGATATTTCAGTTTTTGTTTTTTAATAAATTAGGAAATATTTCTAAAAACCTTTTTTTTGCTTTGTCATTACTGGCTATTGTATGTAGATTGATAAGGTGGAAAAAACAATTGAAGAAATTGTAGAATAAGGCTGTAACATAACAAAATGTGGAAAAAGTCAAGGGATTTGAATGCTTTACGAAGTGTATCATATCGGTAGACATTACCTGATAATTTATGTATCCATATCTTTAATGTTTTTTGAATTTTTTCTATAGATATTATATTTTAATATGTCTGCTCGAACATGGGCCAAATCCAACTCCTAAAATGTCCAAATCCCAAATCATTATGCCTCTTCAAATGAAGGTGACATATTTGAGCATACCTTTGCACAATATTCAGTAGTAGGCTATACAAGGCAATGAAAGACAAACAATTAATGTAGGAGAATATATTGGATTAAATATGACAAACAAAAGTATGCGTTATTATTTTTTCATCTTTGAAATGCAAGAGAAAGGCCATACATGCAGGCCATACACAGTAGTGTGTGTGCAAAGTTTCAGACTGATCCAGTGAAGAATTACATTACTGTACAATATTTTGCATCAAGTCTGCCAGGAGTTTGCACAAATGTGCTGAATTGGTCAATTGATAAATTTTACAAGTAAAAACTATAGAGAATGTACAAAAATGCTATGGCAATAAAATGTTTTACACATTCCCAGAAATTCCCAGCTTATACACTAACTTTCACACATCTAGATGGCTGGGCGAGGTGGGTGTGGAGCCAGAGACAGCTCCCCCTCTAGGCGAGCCCCTGTCGTCCTACCCGGGTACGTACCTGGTTGACCGGGGTGCGGAACTCAACGATGAGAGCTGGTTCCAGGATGTTCCTAGCGGGGACCCAGCACCTCTCCTCTGGGCTATAACCCTCCCAGTCAACCAGGTACTGGAATCCCCTGCTCCGTGGTCGAACACTCAGGAGGCACTTCACCGTTTACTCCGGATGGCCGTCGAAGAGACTGGGGAGAGTGGTGGGAAACAGGAGACAAAGGGCTGTGAGACAGTGGGATGTATATGGCGGGTGCGAGGTGGGCGCCATGGTCAAGGCTATGAGAGAGTCCAGATCCATGGGAAACTCCATGGCTGCGAGCTCGGTTGCGAGCTCGTCTTTAACCACCTCCGATAATCCGTGCAGGAACGTGTCGAACAGAGATTCCGGGTTCCAGGCACTCTCGACGCCAAAGTTCAAAAAACTATTGGGTAGTCTGCCACACTATGGGAGTCTTGACACAATAGCTTACGAGCAGCCTCTCTCCCGGACAACTGAGAATCTAACACCTTTCTAGCCTCCATCACAAGGCAAATGGTGGATTGTTGCTCCTACTTTTTTCTCATGTAAGTGCGTGTATTTTGGGCTATTATTTAGTTAGCTAGTAAATAAATAATTTAACCAATTTGTGTAATATTGAATAATGAACAAGGCTGGGGTTTTTGGAGATCCAAGGTTACGACTGGTCAGAATGCTGATTTGATAAGAGGTAATGATTAGTAAGATGACTGTTTATCAATGAAATAGGTAAAGACCTTAGAGTTTAATTCGGGAGATCGTAACTCTAAACAAATACTAATGAGTTAATTGTCACATAATTAATTTAGTCAGATAACAATTAAACACATTTTGTGGATTAAATAAATAACAGTCATCAGATCAATGAAATTTAAGTCACGACACGGGGTAACTGACAGTCTGGGGGGTTACTGTTGTGTCTCGCTGCTTAGTAGATAACCTGGGGAATTGCTCCAGCAACACAGTGAAAGCGTGGTCATGGCATTCTGCCAAGGTCTGGAGTCTTTCCATAAGATCTTGAGGTACTTCCTAGTGTCTACCAATGGCGACTCCTTGGATGGAGAAAGCGCTGCGGAGCAGGTCCGAGTCTGCTGTGTCAGTACAAACTGGCCATGACCATCACGACTCAGGATATGTCCCGGATGCAGACACAGGAGGAGGTTGAGGACGGGCAGAGGGTTGTAACCAGGTTGGAGTCCTGACAGGTACAGGACGGCAGGCAGGCTCAGGACAGGCAGAGGTTGGTAATCCAAAACAGCATCATTAAAGTACAGAATGGCAGGCAGAGTCAGGGCATGCAGAATGGTCAGAACCGGGAGGACGAGAAAACAAACACTAGCTATACTGGAAAAACACGCTGGTAAGACTTGACGCTGGTAAGACAAACTGGCAACAGACCAACAGAAAACACAGGTATAAGTACACAGGGTATAATGGGTTAAAGTGGGAGACACCTGGTGGGGGATGGAGACCAACATAAGACAGGTGAAACAGATCAGGGCTTGACATTGTGCATATTTGGACTCAATATAGCTTCCCAACACATATGTTATGTTATGTATACAGTCAGTATTTGTCAACATAGAGAGAGATAATAGGATTTCACATACATCCCAGGATATAGATTGAGTCCATATCTTGCCATGTCCATGTGTGATATTTGGAGTAATTCCAATTTCATATACATCTAAAATACACATCTGGATTCAGAATTTGTCAGGAAATGGTGCATGTCCACGAAAATCCAAGTATGCATTGGAAGTCTGTGTTCTTTAAAATACTAAATATGTGTCATGTAAAGATATCCCCTGATGTGGACCCTTTTCGCCCCGTGTTAGGAAATGATAGGAGTTGAATAATGCTAGATGACCCCCTTCAACATGCAGAATTCAAAACAGACCTAATTCATATTGTCATCTCTTTTTATCTTTAGTTGACATAGAAAAGCAAACATGGCGTAGAGCACAAACTCTACTTTAGACTTTTATAGGGTTTTACTAAATTATTTAGAACACTGGTGAGCTCACACTCTCTAACGCATGCCCCCCCCCACACACACACACACACACACACACACACACACACACACACACACACACACACACACACACACACACACACACACACACACACACACCAGGAGCGAGAGGGTCCATGTCCTGAGGGATTAATGGTTGTTCTTTGCTCCTTGGCAACCCACGCTCTCCTGCAAGCACCTGGGTGATTGATGGGCCCGGGCTCCTGACATGTCGACGGATGCAATGTGGCAGAGAATCAGCTTGAGTGACATCTCCACAGGCCTGCCATGATCTGTACAGGCTCTTCCTGATGAGTAAGAACATAGCTTTGGAGAAAGAGATGGAGCATGGGAGGGAGATGGAGAGAGGGGGGGTAGACAAAGAAAGGGATGGAGATAGATGAAGAGAATGAGAGATGGATAGAAAGAGAGAGAGAGTTAATCAGAGATCCATACAGGCCCATCATGCCCCATCATTACTGATGCAAAGCATAGACTATAATGGAAATTAAACTGTACTCATCACTGATTCTATAGAGAATTTTTTAATGTTCCAAATACCAAGGTAAATGTTCAAACAACCAGACAGCCTCTTTTCTCTCACATAGAAAACCTACATCGAAGATCCCAGAACCATGAAGTCTTATTTAGAATATCTCAATTACAGCCAAACTCCTTTCAAGTGCCGGAGATGCCTGGTATCAGCATAAATACTTCATTCAGGGAGAGTTTATGTACTCTGATTAATTAGAAATTAGGCAAAACATAAAAGTCCACGTCGAAAGATATGGCCAAACAACAAGCTTTCAATAAAGTTTGTTTCATTTATCATTTTATAACTATAATGCGATTAAAACACGGGATGTTGGAAGTTCGGAGTGCACCGCAGAAATCTGTATGGAATTGTAAAAAACACATTTTGGAAAAATGTCCTCATTGGCTGTACTTTAAACCTTGTTGCCATGGCAGCACATTGCCAATGTAGATGTTTTCTTACCCTCCGTGGAAGTGATTTTTAGGCATGACTGGAGAATCACCATATGCCCAGGAAGTCCATTTATCTGAATGTAAGGCTTCAATGGGAGATGAAGCTGAATGCATATTTTCTTTAAACGAGTGGGCTTTCAAGTCTAGTCTGTCATGTGGTAAAATATGCAGCCTAATTCAGAGCGGTAGAAGAACAGAGTGAAAAGACATAAAAAGAAGATGGATAGATTATCAAGATAAAAGTCACATTTAGAAATCCATTGTAACTCTTTCAACCTAATATTTGGTTGAGGAAAATAAACATTTTTGGACAGACATGTATGGTTCTGTATTGACAGGCATTAACCGGATTTGAGAGAGAGGCAGTTGAAAAAGTAAGTAGTGGCTGGAAATGTGTGGACTCAGAGCCCATTGGGCACCGGATATTTGCTCCATTGTCAGTTCTGTCGTGGCCATTGATGGACTACTTCAGAAATAGTCTCCTTCCCTCAGTCCAGGGGCAAATAAGTTAAGGTCTCTAGATTAATATCTATTATATTTTTCTTCCAGCAGGGCCAATCGTAGACATCCAATCCATGAAAATAATGCAATTTCCCTCTCTCTCATCCTCCCTCACATTCTTAATTGAAAACCTTCTCATTTAAAAGTTTGTCCTCCTCTGGAGACTCAGTCACATCACTTCCTTAACTAAAGTCCTTCTGCTGGTTGGACGTTGATCCTTCACTGGCTCAGGAATGGAGATACTGAAAGAGTGAGTGAGGGAGAGGGGGTGGGGGGTGTGCGGGGTGCAAGGGAGAGTGATTCAGAGGGAGAAAGTGAGATTCAGAGAGAGAGAGTCAGAGAATGATAGAGAGGAAGGAAGTGTGAGATGCACACAAATACTGTAGTACCCTAGCAAGAGGAGTCGCATGGACATCAATAGATCAAATCTACAGTAGAAACACTGGTTGTGAAAAAAAGAGGCTTAGAAGCCCCCCTGTGGAAAGCTACCAAACGGTACTCTATCCTGCACATTAAAGACTGCTGCCCTATGTACATAGAGACATTAATGTGGCACAATTATTCTTGTTAGATCAAATGTTTTCAACATTGGTCCTAGACTGGATGACAGAATGTTTGGTCCCCTTGATATCTGTAATGTTTTGTCATATTGACTTATATTGAATGGTTTGGATAAGAACTAGATTGTGAGCTTTATGTTCTTTATGCAACTGTTGTGCAAATCAATTGTACATTAAGCCCACTATAGTTATGCATTTTTTTTATGTTGAGAGCTCTAAATCCATCTGAGAATATCACAGCGAGATGAGAAGATGAGACTCAGTCATTAGTGTTTCTCTTTTCATATGCCATATTGCAACTGGAGCTGCGAGATTCAAGCAGAGGAAATCGATCCCTTTGTCTGAATAGGCCAGACATTTGGCGTGTTGCTCCCTATGCAAATGAGGTGTCCGATTTCACATACTGCATCTCAGAAGACAACAGATGACAGCGTGTGAAATGGGACAACCAGAGCTTTCACGGAGTTGATGTTGCGCCGTTCGCAGAGCGCTCTGTACACAAAAATGTACATCGGAGTCAGTACATAACTGGTTAAAGTCCCGTAAATAGGATACTTACCCCATGTTAACAAAGTAGCTCAGCCGCAAAGGAAGCTGCTCCCGAAAAATGAACAACCAAATACAATCTTGCACACAATGTAAACTATTTGTGCTGAGACAAATTCTAGAGGATTCTTTTTGTATCCCCCTTTTTCTCCCCAATTTCATGGTATCTAATGGCCTTGAGATAGAAGCTGTTTTTCAGTCTCTCGGTCACCACTTTGATGCACCTGTCCTGACCTCGCCTTCTGGATGATAGCGGGGTGAACAGGCAGTGGCTCTGGTGGTTGTTGTCCTTGATGATCTTTTTGGCCTTCCTGTGACATCGGGTGGTGTAGGTGTCCTGGAGGGCAGGTAGTTTGCACCCGGTGATGTGTTGTGCGTTGTGCAGACCTCACTCCCCTCTGGAGAGCCTTCCGGTTATGGGCGGAGCAGCTGCTGTACTACGCGGTGATACAGCCCGACAGGATGCTCTCGATTGTGCATCTGTAAAAGTTTGTGTGTTTTTGCTGCACCTTCACCACGCTGTCTGTGTGGGTGGACCATTTCAGTTTGTCCGTGGTGTGTACGCTGATGAACTTAACTTTCCACCCTCTCCACTACTGTCCTGTCAATGAAGATAGGGGGCTGCTCCCTCTGCTGTTTCCTGAAGTCCACTATCATCTCCTTTATTTTGTTGACATTGAGTGTGAGGTTATTTTCCTGACACCACACTCCGAGGGCCCTCACCTCCTCCCTGTAGGCCGTCTCATCATTGTTGGTAATCAAGCACACCGCTGTAGTGTCGTCTGCAAACATGATGATTAAGTTGGAGGCGTACATGGCCACGCAGTCGTGGGTGAACAGGGAGTACAGGAGAGGGCTGGTAGCGCACCCTTGTGGGGACCCAGTGTTGAGGATCAGCAGGGTGGAGATGTTGTTACTTACCCTCACCACCTGGGGGCGGCCCGTCAGGAAGTCCAGGACCCAGTTGCACAGGGCGGAGTCGAGAGCCAGGGTCTCGAGCTTAATGACGAGTTTGGAGGGTACTATGGTGTTAAATGCTGAGCTGTAATAGATGAACAGCATTCTTACATAGGTATTCGTCTTGTCCAGATGGGTTAGGGCAGTGTGCAGTGTGATGGCGATTGGGTCGTTTGTGGACCTATTGTGGCGGTAAGCAAATTGGAGTGGGTCTAGGGTGTCAGGTAGGGTGGAGGTGATATGGGCCTTGACTAGTCTCAAAGCACTTCATGATGACAGAAGTGAGTGCTACAGGGCGGTAGTCATTTAGCTCAGTTACCTTAGATTTCTTGGGAACAGGAACAATGGTGGCCCTCTTGAAGCATGTGGGGACAGCAGACTCGGACAAGGATTGATTGAATATGTCTGGAAACACACCAGCCAGACTAGCATAAGACAAGAGACAACTATTTAAACAGTAAAACACGGGATAGCATGACAAATTATGTAATTTCAGAGACTCATCTCTTCAGTAGGTCATATGATTGAGTGTAGTCTGGCCCAGGAGTTGGGTTGTGCCGTGGCGGAGTTCTTTGTGGGCTATACTCTCTCTCATTTTCATTCTCGGAGGATCTGAGCCCTAGGACCATGTCTCAGGACAACCTGGCATGATGACTCCTTGCTGTCCCCAGTCCACCTGGCTGTGCTGCTGCTCCAGTTTCAACTGTTCTGCCTGCGGCTATGGAATCCTGACTTGTTCACCGGATGTGCTACCTGTCCCAGACCAGCTGTTTTCAACTCTCTAGAGACAGCAGGAGCGGTAGAGATACTCTCAATGTTCAGCTATGAAACGCCAACCGACATTTACTCCAGAGGTGCTGACTTCTTGCACCCTCGACAACCACTGTGATTATTATTATTTGACCATGCTGGTAATTTATGAACATTTGAACATCTTGGCGATGTTCTGTTATAATCTCCACCTGGCACAGCCAGAAGAGGACTGGCCACCCCTCATAGCCTGGTTCCTCTCTAGGTTTCTTCCTAGGTTTTGGCCTTTCTAGGGAGTTTTTCCAAGCCACCGTGCTTCTACACCTGCATTGCTTGCTGTTTGGGGTTTTAGGCTGGGTTTCTGTACAGATATATCAGCTGGTGTAAGAAGGGCTATATAAATACATTTGATTTGATTTGATATTCCCTAAAAATATATTTGGAACGTTTGAAAATGCAAGTCCCACTTAAATATCTCACTCAAATATGAATCACTGTCAATTTTTCGACAATATATTTGTAAATATCATGAAGGGTTATTGACGCCTTTCTAATTTTACTTGAGGGACTTTTATTTTGACATTATTCAACATTTCGTAATCCGGAGGTCCATTTTTATTGTGTTGCTGACGAGTTGCTGATCATGTGATGAGTTCACAAATCAGATGCCCCGCTTGTGCTGCCACTTTACAGCGAAAAACAAGTAATTTGACCTTTATTGTCATTTAAATTAGTTTGTAGTAGTTAAGTGTTGAGTTAGATTACATACTGTTGCAACCACAGTCGTTATTTCAAATTATTTCGGTGACTTCACAGCAATTGCTAGCTGGACAAAATGTTGCTAGCTGTCAGGCACAGCGAAATACAAATCCCCCTAAATACAGCCATGTCTCATAGTCACGTCATGAGATTTGTAAATGAAAGAGAAAAATACCTACTGGAGGCCTGGTGCATAGAGGAGGCACCAGATGAACCCGGGTTGTGGAGGAGCACTAGAGCTCTGGTGCGCAGCCTTGGCACTACTCTTCCAGGCTGAATGCCCACTTTAGCCTGGCCCCTCCAGAGTGCAGGCACAGGTCGAACTGGGCTGTGGGGGAACACTGGAGATCTGGTGCTAACCACTCGCACCTCTCCACTCGCTCAATACCCACTTTAGCCCGGGACGGGCGGAGCGCAGGCATAGGACGAATTGAACCATACCATACCGCCCCGGAGACACAGTACGCAGATTCGGCGCAGGACACCCTGGGCCAAAACGGCGCACCGGAGACCAAGCGCTGAGCTTGCACAATCCGCCCTAAATCTGTAAAAACGGTTACCCTCATAGATATCATCCTGACCAACCTGCCCTCTAAAAACACCTCTGCTGTCTTCAACCAGGATCTCAGCGATCACTGCCTCATTGCCTGCGTCCGTAATGGGTCAACAGTCAAATGACCACCCCTCATCACTGTCAAATGCTCCCTAAAACATTTCAGTGAGCAGGCCTTTCTAATCGACCTGGCCCAGGTATCCTGGAAGGACATTGTACTCATTCCGTCAGTAGAGGATGCCTGGTTATTCTTTAAAAGTGCTTTCCTCACCATCTTAAAACTTATTGGTGACAGGGGGGCAGTATTGAGTAGCTTGGATGAATAAGGTGCTTATTCACTCTGAAGTTTCTAAAACTCTTTGAATGATGTCTGTGGGTATAACAGAACTCATATGGCAGGCGAAAACCTGAGACAATTCAACCAGGAAGTGGGAAATCTGAGGTTTGTAGTTTCATTTAAGTGATTGCCTATCCAATATGCTGTGTCTTTGGGGCCAGATTGCATTTCCCAAAGCTTTCCAGCAGATGTCAACAGTCTTTAGAAAGTTGTTTGAGGCTTCTATTGTGGAACGGGGTCGAATAAGAGCTGTTTGAACAAGTAGACTAGGCTGTGGCCAATCAGTTGTTTACTGCGCGGTCACGCGGCCACGCCGATCCTTCTTTTTCCTCTGTAATGAATACGCTATTGTCCGGTTGGAATATTATTGAAGATTTATTATAAAAAGAACCTAATGATTGATTGTAAACATCGTTTGACATGTTTCTACAAACTGTAATGGAACTCTCTTGTCTTTTCGTCAGGATTTCGCGCACGCGCATTGTGCCTTTGGAATAGTGAACTAAACACGCAAACAAAACTGAGGTATTTGTACATAAATATGGGCTTAATCAAACAAAACAAATGTTTAATGTGAAAGTGGGAGTCCTGGGAGTGCATTCCGATGAAGATCAGCAAAGGTAAGTGAAGATTTATACTGCTATTTATGACTTTTGTTGGCTCCACAACTTGGCGGGTAACTGTATGGCTTATTTTTGTGGCTGAACGCTGTTCTCAGATTATTGAAAATTGTGCTTTTGACGTAAAGATTTTTTGAAATCTGACACAGCGGTTGCATTAAGATCAAGTTTATCTTTAATTCTATTTAAAACATGTATCTTTCATCAAAGTTTATGATGAGTATTTCTGTTATTTGATGTGGCTATTTGATGTGCAATTTCTCTGGATGTTTTGGAGGCATTTCTGAACATGGCGTTCAGAAATGCCTCCAAAACATCCAGAGAAATTGCGCCATGCCAATGTAAACTGAGGTTTTTGGATATAAATATGAACTTGATCGAACGAAACATACATGTATTGTGTAACATTGAGTTCTGGGAGTGTCATCTGATGAAGATCGTCAAAGGTTAGTGATTAATTTGATCTATATATCTGCTTTGTGTGTCACCTCTCTTGGGTTGGAAAAGCCTTTTTGAAATCGGACACTGTGGTTGGATTAACGAGAAGTGTATCTGTAAAATGGTGTAAAATACTTGTATGGTTGAGGAATTTTAATTATGAGATTTCTGTTGTTTTGAATTTGGTGCCCTGCACTTTCACAGGCTGTTGGCGAAGGTGGGACGCTAGCATCCTGAATGATCCCAGAGAGGTTAAATAAGCATACCCCATTCAAAAAATGTAGAACTAAGAACCGATACAGCCCTTGGTTGACTCCAGACCTGACTGCCCTTGACCAGCACAAAAACATCCTGTGGCGTAATGCACTAGCATCGAATAGCCCCCGCGATATGCAACTTTTCAGGGAAGATAGGAACCAATATACACAGGCAGTTAGGAAAGCAAAGATTAGCTTTTTCAAACAAAAATGTGCATCCTGTAGCACAAACTCCAAAAGGTTCTGAGATATTGTAAAGTCCATGGAGAATAAGAGCACCTCCTCCCAGCTGCCCACTGCGCTGAGGCTAGGAAACACTGTCACCACCTATAAATCTACGATAATCGAGAATTTCAATTAGCATTTTTCTACGGCTGGTTATGCTTTTCACCTGGCTACCCCGGTCAACAGTTCTGCACCCCCCACAACAACTTGGCCAAGCCTCCCCCATTTCTCCAGATAGCTGATGTTCTGAATGAGCTGCAAAATCTGGACCACTCAAATCAGCTGGGCTAGACAATCTGGACAATTTCTAAAACTTGCATCGCAATTGTTGCAACCCCTATAAATAGCCTGTTCAACCTCTCTTCAAAGGGGGTGACACTCCAGACCCAAACTTTTACAGACCTATATCTATCCTACCCTGTCTTTCTAAAGTCTTCGAAATATAAATTAAGAAACAGATCACCTACCATTTCAAATCCCACCATACCTTCTCCGCTATGCAATCTGGTTTTCGAGCTGGTCATGGCTGCACCTCAGCCACGCTCAAGGTCCTAAACGATAACATAACCGCCATCGATAAAAGACAATACTGTGCAGACGTATTCATCGACCTGGCCAAGACTTTCGACTCTGTCAATCACATTATACTTATCGGCAGACTCAACAGCCTTGGTGTCTCAAACGGCTGCCTTGCCTGGTTCACCAACTACTTCTCAGATAGAGTTCAGTGTGTCAAATTGGAGGGCCTGTTGTCCGGACCTCTGGCAGTCTCTATGGGGGTGCCACAGGGTTCAATTCTCGGGCCGACTCTTTTCGCTGTACACATCAATGATGTCGCTCTTGCTGCTGGTGATTCTTTGATCCATCTCTACGCAGACGATACCTTTCTGTATACTTCTGGGCCTTCTTTGGACACTGTGTTAACAAACCTCCAGATGAGCATCAATGCCATACAACACTCCTTCTGTGGCCTCCAACTGTTATTAAATGCAAGTGAAACTAAATGCATGCTCTTCAACTGATCACTGTCCACACCTGCCTGCCCGTCTATTATCACTACTCTGGACGTTCTGAATTACAATATGTGGACAACTACAAATACCTAAGTGTCTGGTTAGACTGTAAACTCTCCTTCCAGACTCACAATGAGCATCTCCAATACAACATTAAATCTAGAATCAGCTTACTATTTCGCAACAAGGCATCCTTCACTCATGCTGCCAAACATACCCTCGTAAAACTGAATATCCTACCGATCCTTGACTTCGGCGATGTCATTTACAAAATAGCCTCCAGCACTCTACTCAGAAAATTGGATGTAGTCTATCACAGTGCCATCTGTTTTGTCACCAAGGCCCCATATACTACCCGCCACTGCAACCTGTATGCTCTCATTTGCTGGCCCTCGCTTCATATTCATCGCCAAACCCACTGGCTCCAGGTCATCTATAAGTCTTTGCTCGGTAAAGCTCCGCCTTATCTCATCTCACTGGTCACCATAGCAGCACCCACCCTTAGCACGCGCTCCAGCAGGTATATTTCACTGGTCACCCCCAAAGCCAAATCCTCCTTTGGCCACTTTTCCTTACAGTTCTCTGCTGCCAATGACTTTAACGAATTGTAAACATCACTGAAACTGGAGACTTACACCTCCCTCACTAACTTTAACCATCAGCTGTCAGAGCAGCTTATCGATCGTTGCACCTGTACACAGCCCATCTGTAAATAGCCCACCCAACTACCTCATCCCCATATTATCATTGTTTTGCTCTTTTGCACCCCAGTATCTCTACTTGCACATTCATCTTCTGCACATCTATCACTCCAATGTTTAATTGTTAAATTGCAATTATTTTGCCACTTTCGCCTATGTATTGCCTAACCTCCCCAAACTTACTATATCTGCACACACTGTGTTAGACTTTTCTATTGTATAATTGATTGTACGTTTGTTTATCCCATGTGTAACTGTGTTGTTTGTGTCACTCTGCTTTGCTCTATCTTGGCCAGGTCACAGTTGTAAATGTGAACTTGTTCTCAACTGGCCTACCTGGTTCAATAAAGGTGAAAATAAAATACAAAATAAAACTTTATAAAGCATAACATTTGGTTATAGATGCTTTGTAACACATTTATGTAGTGGTTATGAAGCCTTTATAAGCTGAATGTAATTTAAAGCGGGACCCACATGTGTATGAGTGTAAATTTGTGTGTTCAGTTCAGTCAATTTACCCAACAAGAGAGAAAGAGAGTGAGCCCCTGTTTCTGCTCTGGTAAATATTCAGTCTCCAGTCCAGTGTAGTCCAGGATGCTGCTGAGTGTTTGTGTGCTGACAAGAGTGGGAGAGCTGTACCAATCTGAATACCTCTGAGACACTGCAGTTGGAAAACTGCATTGAGAATGAGAAACAACCCCCACTCTCTTTTCTGATTGCTCTCGCTCACTCACTCACTCACTCACTCACTCACTCACTCACTCACTC
The DNA here is from genome assembly GCF_002021735.2 of Oncorhynchus kisutch. NCBI lineage: Eukaryota > Metazoa > Chordata > Actinopteri > Salmoniformes > Salmonidae > Oncorhynchus > Oncorhynchus kisutch. The sequence continues at coordinate 16,867,861 of NC_034178.2, forward strand.
ACTCACTCACTCACTCACTCACTCACTCACTCACTCACACACACACTTTATAATTACAATTACAACAATCTACAGGTCTTCTTTGTCTTTCTCTCTTCTCTATTATGAAAATGTTCTGCCTGTCAACCTTTATTCAAACACACAGCATGCTCCCATCCTAAACTCCCAATCTGTCTGCGTTCGTATTGTGTTTTCCCCTCTCTCTACTGTGTCTGTCTCTCACAGAATAGTCAATTTGCAAAATACATTTAGAACTGTGCGCTACATGTCTTTTCCTTATTGAGTAAAAAGGAAGTAGAACTGTGTAAAGTTGTTGAATAAAGTGAACAATCCCCCCCAAAAAATCAACATTACCGACTCATTGAAGACTAAGTCCTATCCTACCCATACTCTGTGTATAAAGCATTTTTTTTGAAGGGGGGGGGGGGTGGCACCCTCAAATTCACTGTAACAAAATAGCACATTGTCTTTCTGCACCTATTGTTGCTAAATAGAACAACCAATTCAAAGGGTTAGTTCACTATGAAGCATTTGTACTGTGGAAATACAGCAAAAATGTTATAAAATTGAATGTATAAGTACGCTGTAAGTGTCACGCCCTGACCTTAGTTATCTTTGTTTTCTTTATTCTTTTGGTTAGGTCAGGGTGTAAGGAGGGTACCATGTGTGTTAGGCTTGTCTAGGGTTTTTGTATATCTATGGGGTTTTGGTTTGTCTAGGTAAATGTAGGTCTATGGTGGCCTGAATTTGTTCCCAATCAGAGGCAGCTGTTTATCGTTGTCTCTGTTGGGGATCCTATTTAGGTTGCCATTTCCATTTTGGTTTTGTGGGTTATTGTCTATGTGTAGTTGCATGTCAGCACTAGTTATTTATAGCGGCACGTTTGTTTTGTTAGTTTGTTTAAGTGTTCTTCGTTAAATAAAAGAAGAATGTATTCCAATCACACTGCGCCTTGGTCTCCTCGTTATGATGAACGTGACAGAATAACCCACCAAACAAGGACCAAGCAGCGTGAAAAGGAGGACACAGTCGGGGGAGTATCGCAGTCCTAAGGAGGAGTTAGAGGCAGCAAAAGCGGAACGGCGATACTACGACGAGAAATAGCGGAGAATAGAGGAACAGCGACGATATGAAGGTACACAGCTAGCACGGAAGCCCGAGAGGCAGCCCCAATAAAAATAATTGGGGGGGGGGGCACACAAGGAGATTGCATGAGTCAGGTTGGAGACCTGAGCCTAATCCTTGTGCTTACTGTGGGGAGCGTGTTACTGGTCAGGCACCGTGTTATGGGTAGAGCGCACGGTGTCTCCAGTGCGCTATTCTAGCCCGGTGCGCTCTATTCCATCCAGCGCCTCGCACTTGCCCGGGCTAGAATGGGCATCCACCCAGGAAAGAGAGTGCCGGCTTAGCGCTCCTGGTCTCCAGTATACCTCCTTGGACCAGGATATCCTGCGCCGGCTCTGCGCACTGTGTCTCCGGTGAGTCTGCACAGCCCAGTGCGTCCTGTGCCAGCGCCCTGAATTTGACATCCGGCCAGGACGGTTTGTGTCAGCTCTACACTCCAGACCTACAGTGCACCTCCACAGTCCAGTACTTCCTGTGCCTGTTCCCCGCCCTCGCCCTGAGGTGTGTGTCACCAGCCCAGTACCACCAGTGCCGGCACCACGCACCAGGCCTCCAGTGTGCCTCCAGGGTCCAGTATGCCCTGTTCCTGCTCCCTGCACTCGCCCTGAGGTGCGTGTCACCAGCCCGGTACCACCAGTGCCGGCACCGCGTACCAGGCTTTCAGTGCCCCTTCAGGTTACAGTATCTTATTACAGTATTATAGACACTATGTCCTGGGATTTTCTATGATTTTCTATGTAAAATAACCCTGTACCTTCTAATGACTCTTGTGTAGCTCGTGAGCATCATAGAGCAAACCATGTTACATGTGTATGTTTGTGAGAGTCATTGTGCAATGGCTGTGGGCAGCGTTTGGTACACTAACACACACATTCATTGCGCCTCCCTGCTCCGTTATCAGCTACGTTAACAATGTGGGTCAAGACACAAGTTAACTTTCCTATCTTAGTACATACATTTGACCCTTTATTCTTACCTCCCGTCAGTAACCGTTTCCTCTAATAAATGAGCCTCTCTTTCAGTTCAAGGGGGGGGGGGCAATTTTGGATTGAGCTGTTGATGGGGCATCTCATAATGGATACTTTGGATGGCAGTACTGTTGTTTTTCTTCCGGATTCATTATGTAAATAAACACCCATGCACAGAAGTACTTTTGTGGCTCCACCATCATTTTATTTGATGGAGGTTAGGTTTTTCAGTTTAGCCTTAGAGAGAATAAAGTAGATGGCACACGTCAAACATATGATTTATGACTCTGTCAGGATGACGTGTGCATGCCCATATTTGGGCATCCGACCAGGACATCCTGGCGGGAACTGATCACGTGTTTATGCCCATATATGGCCATCCTGTTCTCATGCGTTAGAGGGTGTGCTAATTTATGCATATATTGTATCTATTTTTTTGAAGTTGTCATGATGATTGATGTCTAGGGACCTCTTTGAACTGAGGGGGGGGGGGGGGGTGTTGGAACATTTGAAAGAGTATGGCCCCCCCACCCCCTGTTTTATTGACCTTAGGGCTGTTGTCTTTGAAACAGGAATGTCCGGGGGTATTGGGTGTGGCAGACACATTATAAATAAAGCCCAGAACAAGACATGCGGCCCCAGAACACTAAACAAGATTTTAAAAATAAACATGGATTTTGTGATCAGTGGCAAAGCTGTGATGACTGTAACAAAGGAAGCAGGACCGCGAATGGGCCAAGTATAAAGCTACAATATACGATGCGCCAAAAAAACGGTTTCTAAGTGTGTATAGAACCCAGATACCGCCCGCAACTTCGCTGAAAGATCAAGTGCTGATGTCTAATGGACAGCAATGGGGGTATAAGTTTGATTACATGGCCTGTAGAGTGCACCTCTATACAGCAGCCGAAGGAGAAGAATATACCGACCAGACTTTAGGAGTGGACTACGGGCTTGAAGACTGGATGGTTTTTCGTAAGGTTGTGTGTCCAGAACTAAGACTTGTCACCAAGGGGTATAGCTTGTTCACGGGCTAGGTACCCCTGAATCCTCAGGAAGAATATTTCACAGGGTGAAAATACAAAGAAAGAATGGACTTCCATGTGGCTGCGTGGAGTTCTATATCAGCAACGAGGAAAACCGCAACCAAAACATTCATGGTGGTGGCCTGACTTGGGATTTTAGGTTGCGCATGCTTATTCCTTTTAAAAGTTGTGATTTAATGGAATTGAAAATGTTAGAGTTGTTGGACGCTCTTTTTGTACAGAGCCAACAGCGGCAGAGCATTGTCCCTGTAAGGAAGTGCATAATATATGCGAATTCTGAGGATTATGATTCAAAGGAGCCCCAATAAGGGTCATCCTCAGAAGGGTCATCCCCCGAAGAAAACGAAGTACTTGGCTGTGTTAACCATGCCCTGATACCCAAAGGACTGGTTCAACAATAAAAGGAGAGCCCTTAAAGCCTCCAGTTCTTCATTTCCACATATACCATGGATATTCATACTACATACCAGGACTCCGAAACGTCATGGGGGCCAGACCCTAAGGACTCTATACCTCGCAGCCCAACATTCTACTCCCCCCTGGCAAGACCCGCGACACCCCCTACATGTACACAGCCTGAGGATGTGCTTGATGGGGTGGTCAGTACTATTTTTGTGGACACCATCAAAGCCTCTGTAGCCACGCTTTTAGACGTGGTGATTGGAGAGTATATACGAGAAAAATGCATCTGTTATGAGATCAATCACCCCAGCCAGCGCAGGCATCCCTGCCTATACGAACCCCCAAGATACTACTTCTTCAACCATTTTGAGGTGCTGGTGATAAGACTTTGGTCCTGCGAGGCTTTCCTACATTAACTGAAGGAGGCAATCTACATCCACGAGAAACTCAAAGAAATCGACACACCCTCGTGGACGACAACAAATACAGGGAAGCTGTGGTGGCTGATGTGATGACTTTCTGGCTCAATAAACCCCGAGTGACAATTTGTTATTTAGATATAAAGCAATGGGTAACTATGTGTATACGATGTTAGAGAGAATAAATATATTTTTCTTTTGAAATAACTTACAAAGGTTATGCATCAAATTATTGACAATAAAGTGAGCAATGTAGCGTTCTACACAACCCACAATGCCTGGGCTAATGTAGAGCGTGTACTGAAAATGGAACAAATTATGAATCATGTACGACATACGGGCGAGAGTCTACAATGGACACAACTGGTATCCCTTCTTGTGGATGATTCTGAAGAACTAGAAGCAACTTTGTCTAAGATTTTACTTCATTTGTTTGAAACACCATTTAATTGTTATGTATCATATTTGTTGTTCATAAACTTATATAGCGGATGTGTGTGCTTTAAAAATTCAGCAACACAAGCCTGTTAATCTAAACCAAATATACAGGGTGTTGCATGCTGTGATCGTTGAGAAAACGGGGACATGTATCCTGCAACGATTTCTGAATTGTCTGTATACAGAATACTTGATGTATGCTTAAAATAAAACTTCATAAATGAAAATGAAATGTGGTCGTTATTTGAAAGTGGCTCATTAACGTTATATTGTACCTCAGAGAGGCAAGAAGGATGACGGAGCAGATGTTGAAAACATTTATTATAATCCCTCTAACCCCCGGTCATATGGGGGTAAGGAGTGTTTACAAAGAGCTATAGCCGAAGAAACAGGTAGCCGGTTAAGCGATGCTAAAGTGAATGAGTGGTTATCAGAGCAGGATGGGCACACTCTACATAAACCTGTAAGAAAACAATTTCCAAGAAATAGAGTTTTCTACTCAACCATTGTCCCAATTTCAGGCGGATCTATGTGACATGCAGGCCCTTGCAGATAAAAATGATGGAAATCGCTACATGCTAACGATAGATATTTTCTCTAAAATAGCATTTGTAAGGGTCTTAAAAAATAAGAGCGGGGCAGAGGTAACCCGGACCTTTGACTTTATCTTGAAAGATTGAGGAGCCCCAAAGAAAGTGCAGACTGATGGCGGAAAATAATTTTTTTATGATACTTTTCAGAAACTCATGAAGAAGCACAATATAGTACATTTTACAGCTCACAACACGCATAGATATATCGATATAGTTCAAGATTTAGTAAAGGGGTACAACAACAGCTACCACAAGAGTATACGTATGAAACCCTCTGAGGTCTCTTCTGAAAACTCTTTTCAAGTCTTTAAAATCTGTATGGTTTGTTCCCACTTCGCCGTAAGAAAATACATTTCAAATTCATAGTGGGGGACTTGGTGCGTTGAGGGGTACAGCTGTTCACCGTTACCGAATGTCTGCCACACATACCCCCAGTCTACAAATTAAAAGATTATGACGGGGAGCTTATAGAGGGATCTTTTTATGAGAAGGAATTACAGAAGGTACAGTTGGGTAAAGACAAAGTCTTTCACGTGGAGGAGATTCTAGATCAAAAGAGAGAAAATGGTCAAAAATGGGTGCTGGTCCGCTGGAAAAACTGACCCCAACAGTTCAACAGTTGGGTATTAGAGTACGATGTGGTGGAGGCATCCGGGGTTAACTTAAACCCTCATGCATGATAAAATACACCATCATTCGGTGTACACAGGAGTGCATCATGGAACACAGCGGCTTCTACCTAACTCTCCCCAGTAATGCGTCTGCACATATATATCGTAATAATCAGAGTTTGAATTATACAACCAATTTTCCAAAGCCTATAGAGTTATCAGAGGCCTGGGAAGTAGGTCTCAGCGAGATTAAATACCCCCATAGTTGGTATAATATCAAAGATAAGGACCGTGATTTTTATTGCAAAAGGATATCGGAACCTGCAAAACTTATTAAAAAAGGGTTCTATAGAACCGTCGACAGGATCGTCTCAGAGTTGAATGAACCCCTAACCTTGAACAATATGGAAATACTCCTGATCTACAACCCTATACATAAACGTGTACAAATCTCAGGAGATGCTAACGGGGGTATAAAGACCAGCGGTAATTTAGCCTACATGTTGGGGATGGGTCCCAATAAATGGACGTATGTGAAAGATAAATTATTCCCATTCCCTGCGGATATACATGCAGGATTTTACAACATATTTGTGTATACCGACATCATATCCTATCAAAGGGTCGGAGACAGCTGTGTGCCCCTCCTGAGAACAGTTCATATACACGGAAAGGACGGTGACATAGTCAATGTCACCTACGACAAGCCACACTACGTACCTATAAGCAAGAAATATATTCTGGTTGAGTTTAAAACGGATCATAACGAAAACATAGAATTTACTTATGGTAAAACGATTGTAAAACTCCACTTTAGACCCACCAAAACCTCTCTACATATATAACATTAGTATTATATATTTTTATAAACATAATACAAATAAATTAAAAAGGGTTATGGACCACCAACATCTCGACCCTAACCGCTATGTCTCATACTATGTTGCTCAAGTGGGTAATGGGTTACCCAGCTATTATGTACGGTTCGGGGATAGGAGGTATATTTCGTTACCTCTTTAGGATGGACCATTTATGAAGAGAGGCCTCAGCATAGCCAAACCGCATTTAAAATTAGCTGCTAAAAATATAGTAAGTGAGGTTGTAGCCAATGCTATGACCAGAAGGGCGTCACCAGATGTCGAGCTCTTTTACACCGCATATTCCTCTGAAGCTATAAAGACAGAGCTCGATCTTTTCACGGCCTCCTTAACCCAATATTCAATGGAGAGGTCCAGTTATGTGGAGATAGCCCCACTCTCTGCCATTACCGACAATGGTCCTATAACATTTTTCATACCAGGCCACGGTGACAACTATCTGGACATCAACAACACCTTGGTGCATTTGAGTCTAAAAGTGACCAAAAGAGATGGTACTAATATTGCAAACGATGCCAAAGTGAGTCTCATTAATTACTCAACTACTAAGACTAAAATTAACCAGGGCCAAGGATGAGTTTTGCCTAATGTCTGCACAGGACGGGGACTTTAGTTTAAATGTGTTGGGGGCCACGCTTTTTATTAACAAAGTGTCTGTATCTCCGGCAGTTCGTCTGGGTGACTCACAGGCTTTGATGAAAGGAAATGCCCTTTACCCTCTCCAAAGAATTACCATGAAAACATTTAGCATACCTGTGGGCAGTAGAATCTGCAGTCAAGAAGACCTATTTCTAGGCCCTTTACCACGATACATGGTTATAGGTTTGGTTGATCATGCCTCTAATACGGGCAGATTAAATAAAAACCCATTTAATTTTCAACACTTCAATGCAGAGTATGTAGCTCTCTGTCAGGATGGATGTCAGGTCCCTGCTAAGGCTTTCCAACCGCAATTTAATAACAACATATCTGTGCGAGAATTTTACAATCTATTCCTGGCTACCGGGAGGCATCTAAAAGATCTCTCTTTACCTATTGACAGAAATCATTTTGCAGAGGGTTACACACTGTATGCTTTCAATTTATCACCTGATGATGATACCTCAGGATATCTTTCGGTGGTGTCCCAAGGTAACGTCAGGCTGGAAATGCGTTTCCGTACACCTTTAGCCTGTACCGTTAGCATGATTGTTTATGCATGCTCTGATTCAATCTTGGAAGTGAATACCCGAAGACAGGTCTTAGTGGATTAGTATTAAGGATCGTTGAGCAAATACATGAATACCTAAGAGTTGGAAGGGCTCATGATCCGACTGATTGGAAAACAATTTTGTGGAGTGTTGGCTTGTGATGAATTACATATTGAGAAATGGCCGGAGCGGCCTGCCATGTTTATTGTCAATACCCATCCTAAACACATGCCGGGTGAACATTGGCTAGCTGTGACATTAGAAGAGGAAGGAGGAAGAAATATCGATTTTTTTTTTATTCCTACGGCTTTCCCCCCGGATTTTCCCAAAATCTATTAAATCATTTTGGACCAAAAACGGCTCAAAGATATACTACAGCATCAAACAAGTGCAAGATAACCTTTCTACTACATGCGGTCACCACTGTGTATTCTGCCTATGTCAAAGAGCCCGTGGAGTTTCTTTTGAAGATGTTATGTCTCTTTCTAAGGATGATTTAAGAAGTAATGATAACGTTGTAGCTTGTTTTGTTTGAAAAAATATCAAAAGTGTTCAAATATGTGTCCTTTAAGACCGTGTAATCAAGGCGTATGCTCACATCAAATGTTTCAAGAATGCCACAAATGTTAAATTGCTTAATTTTTCAAATAAAATGTATTGAATTTAATCATACTCATTCCAAATAATTCAAAAGTCTAACCACCCAGATAGATCGGGATTAGGAAAAGGTCCGGAGACTTTCAGGTGGGTGAATTAGTTATCATCATTCATTTCATAAGGGGGCGGGGTTGTTGGGGCATCTTTAGGGGTGCTGTATCTTGTTGAAGGTTTTTGCTTTAAAGCTTGAATCTGTTGACGAAGCTTATAGTTGGGTAAACCCGAGAGGGGAATGTTGAGGATTGCCAGGGCCTTAAGAAACTGAAGCCACCCGGGAGGTCTTCTGTCATCAGCAACCTTGTGGGCAGCTGTGGTACTTTTAAGCAAGTCAAGCATATGTGAAGCCCTGACAACAGCGCCCTGAAGGATAAACTCTCCTTGGTCATTCCAAGTAGCGGTCCCCTTTAAGTCTTTTATCTTGTTCGTAATGTATCTAACATTTTTCCTGTTACGTGCCGGAACATGTGTCAACATGTCCTGCATAACTTTATTTTCAACAGGCATTTGATCATCAGCCGGTAAGCTCGCAGGTACAGGCATTACAGGGGCTTGGCTCTCGCTAGGCCCGTCATCTTTTAAAGTGTCCGGTAGGAAAAGTGTTAAATGGTTGGTCTCTCTCTCCCCTTGTTTCACCAAGGCCAAATACCTTTGCAATAGGTTTGTGTATTTTTGGACCTTATCATAGGTGTTCAATCCTTTTCGGTTCACAATATCCTTCATGGCCGTATCCAAATCATTTTCCGCTGTTTGTCTGACATTTTCAGGACCCTGCACTTGTTTTTTTAAGTCTATCCAACTCTTGTTGTGGCACCAGATACATTTTATAGGCCATTACCCCCTGTGATCAACCCCCACGTCTGGCAGCAATAAGGCTGGTGATGAAGGGCACGGCTATACTTAGTAAAGGTAGAAGAAACACCCCCGACTGTTGTATGCTATGTCTTTTCTTTTGAAGACTGGCCCTTTTATTGGCAAAAGAGTTTGATTCTTTTGTCTCTTTAATTTTTTCAATTGGGTCAGGGTGAGTGGAATGCGTCCTTTGAGAAGATTCAAAGCAATCTCACATAGGGATAATATGATAATATGAGATCTGAAGAACAGTGACCCAAGATGGCCTTCCGTTCATTAGATGTAGCCCCAACTAGGCTTCTCAAGAGTGGCAGGTTTCTTTTTAAATGCAGAGACATAGCGGTTACTTTTTAGGAATGTACGCAGCCGGCCACTCCCATGGGAACAGCCCTGTTCGTAGCCTCAGGTGTTCTGGAGTATTTGCTTTTAAATCCACGATTACATAAGAAAATGGCGCTTTGGTAGCGTCCTCATAGCTCTTCATGAAGTAGGATTTCCTTCCCAGGTACATCTGCGGCGCTAGAGTATTAATTTGCAGTTTGTCTCTAGGATTTTTTAACAAAACCATGTAATTGGCGTTCAAACTGATGGTGCGGACATTCTGCACCAAGTAAAGCAATGACAGGTTTCTGTGATGAGTATATTGGGTAAAAAGCTTGGGCAATTTCGGGATGTTCGCTACCTGCAAATAGCATATCATCCAAAACCAGCAGATTGTTTTTATGAGGAGGGAGAAGTTCATCACCAGACAGGGATTCAAGGTATTCTTTCAACAAACTTGATTTTTATTTTCTTCAACAATTCATCATACAGAGGTTGATAACACGAATAACACCACACAATATTATCAGGCTTTTGAGATAACACATGTTCAGAATTCTCTAAAATACTTTTTACAAAACAAGTTTTAACACTATTAGATGGGCCTGCGATTTAGGCCGAAAATGGGAGTTGCAACCGGGGGTCAAAACCTTCTACAGCAGTCATTATATCTTAAGCTTTAAGACACACTGTGGCTTGTAGCATAAGTCAGTAGCCAAAGGGCAATGTGGTCCCGTCAGGCAAAAGCAGTCTCTTGTCATAGACAACCCTGAATCTTTTAGTAAGTGCGGCATTCCTTAGATGGAAGCCCTTTTTATCCCTATCAATTTTTTTGTAGGAGCTCAAAATCTCCAAGTCACTATTCCTGTCGTTTATGAAACCCTTGACCAAGTGTGTGATTGATTCCAAGTTTACACGCGGGGCATTTTCATAGTTTTGAGTCACGCCTTTGGCTTTCAACACCACGTGATTGTCTTTAGTCCTAAGAGCATAGCTTTTGGGACCACAGGAGGACCATTCTGTGATATGGTCACCATCTTCGAGTTCACTCGTTAAACCACCCAGATAGTTGCTCAGTGGGGGGTTCCAATCACCCCATTTGCTTACATAGACCACAGAGTCTGTGTCGTGGTAAAGAACCTGCCTCTGAAGCTGCTCCATGAGGGCGTACAGTTCCAGTCGGCCATAGGCCATGGTAAATGCTGCAAGAAACACATTTACATTACCCGGGGGTAGAAACCACTTCTTGTTGCGCCTCCATTGCACCAGGGCAATGTTTTGACTCAAGAATGAAAAATTTGAAATTTCGTATTGGTCCAAAAAATCAAATTCCCAAAATTCTTTGGGATCTTCAATGATCGATGTTGTTAGCATATTACATCTCTGCGATAATTTGTCCCAAAGCGAGTTCAAGTACAATTTCGACACATTTCTTTTGGTTTTGTTGACCTCTATTCTGTCAGGGTCAAGAAGTATGCCTTCTCTGTCATATTAATCTTGAATGTACCTGTCTTTGCTCTCTTGATCTGTGACCGATGCAGGATAGCCTTAAGCCATTTGCTTGCATCTCAAGAAGGTCTTGATGTACTCTTTAAAATGAGTGTCTGATTTCCTGGAAAAATTCCACACTTCAAAGATTTTGGCCACATAATACCCCATCTCTAAAGCCTTAGAGAATTCAACTGTGACCCATACCCCTGTCAGGGCTCTTTCTTGATCTGAGTGATCACATGGGTTTAGCTGGTTGTTGTTTTCACTGCAGGTGCGACAAAGGGGAAAGAAAAATTTTCCTTGAGGGCCCTTGCAATGCAACACTGGTATAAACAAACCCTTAGGAGGGTAGACAGTTGCTTTGATCAGACCAAAATAGTTTTGAGGTAAGTCAAAGTCGCAATGAATCATTTCCGGATGCCCCATAGGATAGCATGAGGAACTCATTACATGAGGATAAAGGGATGAAAAATCGACATATCCTATTGGCTCGTCGGGTTGCGCTACATACCGCAATATCAAAGCATTGGTACGGCCTCCATACAAGGCCTGTCGTGGTTCCAGGGGTTCTGGTGTGTCATAGCTGGAAAGGAAGGCTTGAACATGAGGATCAGACTTTTTGAGGGCGGCCCATTCGTGCTCCCACAAAACCTCCACTTTTAACCCGTAAGTAGCCTGTAAAGAATCCAACTTGTCTTGAAACTCTTGGTACATTTCCCCAAAAGTCTTTTGGGTTAGGACACACATGGCCTAGGGCACAAATCAAGATTTACAACCGTGGAAGAAACAACTGTTGTACTCATACACGGTCTCAAGCCCGTCAATCTGTGTGTATCCATCTACATGGTAAGAGCCAAATGCCTTCTCCCACTGATTCAACATGTTGAATAAAAATGTCTTTATCCTAGGCCAAGTACTCCAACCATTGAATGGACCAACTAGAGTAGGACTTGAATTGGCGTCGGTAGTTGTCAGGCTATAGATGCTGTAGGTAGAAACTGTGTACGATAGGTTTTCATGCATGCCGATGCAATAGTTGTACAACTTCAGGGGTCAATGCCTGCATCTTTGATTACCTCTTCTCTGAATCTGAGGCATCCTTCACGAAGTATAACCACATCATTGTCGCAGTATGATTCCATCTCTTTATGGAAATCAAAGGTGCCATGTCTTACTGTCTCGTACCACGTCATGAATCTCTCACGCTCTTTGGGGGACATTTGATCACACCCGTACATTTCGGGGCTGGGATAAGATCCAATATAATGTAGATTCTCCTCAGATGTGAAGAAGTGGGGGAACCAGCCTTTCACAGAGTTTTCAAAACCCAAGGCCTCTGGCATTTGAGCCAATCTCATGGGTAAGAAGCTTAAATGGTCAATGTATCTCTGGTTGAAGGCGGGGTCTACAAAACACAAGATTTTACTACCTTGAGCTATGACACTGGGTGCCACGCCTTGCTGTATCAAGGGGTTCAGAAGAAGGTAAGAGTCATAGGCTCTAGCATTGTGCGCTATAAACGTGAAGTTTCTGTACTGGGGTTTTCTAAAGTGTTTTAGAAAGAGCAGTGCACAATTGGGTCCCTCTGCCGACCACTTTTCACCCTTGAAAGTCATGGTAGATACAAAAATAGGCAAATTAACCCCCGATTGCTGATTTGTCTCAAAATACGTATTTCTCTGAATGTTCATCTTCATCCAAGGGCTGAATATAACACTCGTGTGGCACGTCTTGAACCACTTTAGCTGCTTTTCAAAGGCCCTTTACAGATTGGACAATGTATGATTCCACACACATGCGGTTTAGGGCTATCTATTTTAAGGTTATAATTGCAATGGCATTTTGGGCATTTCTTGTGTCACAACTGCTTAAAGATTTACAGGCCTTGGGGTGCCATGTTTTCAATTTTGTGTTTTTCATAACAGTAGGCCGGACTAAATGTGCGGTGGCAATCCTCACGGGGAGTCAAGTTTAAGGGTTGCATAGGACTATTTTCATCCAGACATACTGAACAGTTATAACGGCACGAGTGCCTCCCCTTTCTGGTGTAGCCGGTATGGCTCGATGTACAGACATATGGTCCGCCTAAAAACGCTGTGATGTTAGTAATGTTCGTTTTGCACATAAAAGTACAGAATCTGAGGATGAGGTTGGGGGTTGTTATGGAACTTCAAGAGAGCTGCATTAGCTCTACTGTATTACAAAACAACAATCTTGATATTCAGAAAGTTTTCAAATTTGACTATGTCAAAGAAAGCCACAGCATCCTGTATACCGAGACCCACGGCCGTTTGGAGCTCTCTAGCCTTTTGTAACGCCGCTAGATCAGTACATTCAGGGTTGAGTAAATGGGATAGCCCTATTGCAAAGCATAGCTTATTACCTGGATTGTCAACGTTTATGAGGTAGGCCCTTTTATTGCTTATGATTTCTGATTGCATTAGGCTATCTAGCTTCCTTCTCTGACCCCCACCACCCTGGGGTTGCTGTATTATTTGCACTACAAGCTCGAGGGTCTTATCGGCTATGATGGAAGAATTTGACTGAACAAGTCATTCTAGCAGGGCGATAAATTGTTCAAGATCTGCTTCGCCATTGGGTAAAATAAGAGATACCGTGTTATGCTGGCTATCTCCACAAATTTCCAACTGTAAGACATCACGTGGTTCCCCATTATCTCTTGCCCTGTCTAACAGTTCGTTCAGAGTATCCAATATAATTACATAAAACACAGAATAGTCCAGATTCGGATTCACCCATGTGAATTTAACAAACTGACGAATCTCTGTATTTTTGAATTTATTTTGGTACACAACCCGAACACTTCGATCAATACCGTCTTCCTCCTGATTTATTAGACCATTTTCCAATTCCCCCAAAACATCGTATTGCATTTCAGACTCTTCTGACATGGGCTTCAACGGCTGTTATTGGGGGGGGTGTGATGCCGAAGATGTCGGGGTCTCGTTCATCTGATTAATTAGGGATATGAGGGCTTCGGGAATCTGTGATAACAGGTTTTCATCGGGCGTCCCTGACTCGTTCATACGATTAATCATTTCTAGGAGTTCTGCTGGAATCTGTAATAATATGCATTCATCTATCGGTATTATGTCTGTTACCCCTGCCTTGTTCATACAATTAGTAATTTCTAGGAGTTCTGGCGGTATCTGTGATAAGAGGCTTTCAACTCTCCCAACTAGGTCTGTTGGCTCTGCCATTTGGATAATTAATTATGTGCGTTCTTGGGTTATTCTGGAAGGATCCGTGTTACATATATGATTTTAGCACCTGTATTTGCGTTTTTTAATCGGACTGCTGTTTAACATAAGTGGAATTGTTCTATGCCAGAATGATAGATCCTCTCAGTACTGGCGCTCAAGTAAAACCCTAATTTGTTTGTGTAGCATAACCTTTCGGGATTTTAGATCCCTGGAAAAGGCTGTGAAAAACCTAGCTATTTCAGATCTGGATGTTGCCACCAAAGAATTGGCGGAATCAAGAAGGTTGGCCGCATCCCATAATAGCCGGTCGTCTACCTCTGAAATGTCATTTAAAACGGTGAAATCTTCCGTTTTGGTTGTTTCATTGGGAATGTTCGGTGAGCCGGGTTCCTCCGCATGCTCTAGATGTATGTGGTCTTCTGTGCCGTTATACGCCGGGGAGGAGTATTGAAAATAATACATACAAAATAGGTTATTCAATATAAAAATATGTTAGATACATAAAATGTCAAATACATTTCAGGTATAATACTATATATTAACGATACATGATTAAAATACCTCTGCTTTTTTGGCGAGGGCTGTTCTGATGAATCGCGTAAACCGGGGGGGGGGGGGGGGGGGGCGTGACTTTTTTCATCAAGCGTTCCCGATTCTGCAGGGCCGGTCTCGTTGGAACCTGAAAAAACATTATATGTCCTTGGTTTAGCATATTCAAGCCTAAATTTTTTATAAATAATACACTATGTATAACTAATAAAAATATATATATATATATATAATTCATACCGTGTCCATGGAGCGCCGGCTCGTGAAACCGCAAGTTCCCTGCCCAGTAGTACTTTTCTGGAGGGATGGATTCTGAGCAATGTACTAGAGCCTGTGTTGTGCGTTGCTTGTTTGGGTCTAGAATAGGTAGCGAGCGGGTGGAGGTTCCTGGGGGAGTTGGCAGGACATTTAAATCCTCTGTTCTCCGTGTGTTTGAAAAAACATTTATACAGAACGGGAGAAGTGCATCTATGTCATCTGCTCCGACGAAGTCGTTCAGGGTCCATAAGGAGCCGGTTATCATTCTTGGCTGTAAACACCAAAAATAGCTTTTCATATAGGGTGCACACTTTTTGTTTTTTTTATGTATAAATATTCTTGTGTATGTGATCAGTGGCAAAGCTTACGTCAAAAATAGTGTGATGGGGATTGGCTGCATGCGTTTTGCGTCTGAGAATCCCCGTCTATCCCCGTCTGTTCCAGATCGTTTAAACCTCTGAGCAGCTGCGTAAATGATGGAGAACCTACAACGTTAGATAATATTAACAGTTATTTATCCTATATACATTTTTTACTTATAACATATACGTGCATTGACCCCCCCCCTTTAAAACACATATAACTCATGTTTAATATTACAATAATATCCATAATATTCAAACAATTCCCCGCATCCAATTCTAATATGTATATTTTTCACGAACTCACCTTCAGAAAGCTCCATTAGGATGGATTCACAGATTATATTTTAAATGTTCAGTCCGATAAATATTTGGGGCTGTTGGCCTGTTGGTTTGTAGCTGCGCTAAAGGGGTGCTAACAGAGTGGATCGGTTGTCACTAGACTCGTTCGCGGTCATGGCTCAAAAGGATAGAATGTACGGAATGAGTTTACAGAGCCGTGGTGAAATTTTTTCGGGCGATATCCTGTATGCCATAGAATGGGCCTGGAGTACCCCCAGGACGTTTTAGAGAACAAAGGCAGTGCATTAAAGCAACAGGAGGGGATGTCGAGACATTTTGTCGGCAGGTCTTGCCTTTTGATTTCCTACATCCTCAGGGGTAGCAGCTTGGGGGGTGTCCGATGTAAATTTATAGACCGGGGTGGCGGGACCGTTAGTATATGTGCTGATTAGAAATAACAATGTTTTAAACCCTAGGAGGCTGTCTCACCATATTGTATTCTTTCTGGGGTGTTTGACTTTTTAGCCCCCACATCCTCTGGGGTGTTTGGCTTTTTAGCCCCCACATCCTCTGGGGTGAGGTAAATTCGGATTTGAAAGACATGTGTGTTAATGAATCGAAAGTGCCCATTTTAAGAGACGCCGCCACACTTTTTGATGGGAGGTAGGCAGATATCTGGACATACAGTTTGCATGATAGTGCAAACCTTGGTTTCAAACAATCCCCCACAGAGACACACACCCCCACCCCTTTGAGATACTGTTTTAAAATCCTTTATTTAATTACAAATATTTAGTACAAACTTTTTTAAGACATGTCAGAATTAATTACCCAATTTTACTGCGCAATATTTAACTTCTTATGGCTGCAGGGGCAGTATTGAGAAGCTTGGATAAAAGGTGCCCATTGTAAATGGCCAGCTCCTCAGTCTCAGTTGCTTGTCACGAATCTCGCCGAAGATGGTGCCTCTTCCTGTTCGGGCGGCGCTCGGCGGTCGTCGTCTCCGGCCTATTAGCTGCCATCGATTCCCTTTCCGTTTGTTTCTGTATATTGGGTTTAACTTCTTGCGTCGAGCCATCCCGGATCCGGGATCGTGAATACAGCCTCAAGCTCATTACCATTACGCAACGTTAACTATTCATGAAAATCGCAAATGAAATGAAATTAATATGCTAGCTCTCAAGCTTAGCCTTTTGTTAACAACACTGTCATCTCAGATTTTCTAAATATGCTTCTCAACCATAGCAAAACAAGCATTTGTGTAACAGTTAGCGCAGCTAGCGTAGCATTTAGCATTAGCATTAGCAGGCAACATTTTCACAAAAACCAGAAAATCATTCAAATAAAATCATTACCTTTGAAGAACTTCAGATGTTTTCAATGAGGAGACTCTCAGTTAGATAGCAAATGCTCAGTTTTTCCTGAAAGATTATTTGTTTAGGGGAAATCGCTCCGTTTGGTGCGTCACGTTTAGCTACGAAAAAAACCTGTATCCAGGAGTGTAATTATCCCCGCAGCTGATTAGCATAACACAACGTTAACTATTCATGAAAATCGCAAATGAAATTAAATTAATATGCTAGCTCTCAAGCTTAGCCTTTTGTTAACAACACTGTCATCTTAGATTTTCAAAATATGACTCTCAGTTAGATAGCAAATGCTCAGTTTTTCCTGAAAGATTATTTGTTTAGGAGAAATTGCTCCGTTTGGTGCGTCACGTTTGGCTACCAAAAACTTTTTTCCAAATTAACTCCATAATATCGACTGAAACATGGTAAACGTTGTTTAGAATCAATCCTCAAGGTGTTTTTCACATATCTCTTCATGATATATCGTTCGTTGAAAGCCTCCTCTCTCCTCTCAATCACTGGATGACTGCATGCAGCTTGTAGATTACGCACCAATTTAGACAAAGGACACCGGGCGGACCCCTGGTAAATGTAGTCTCTTATGGCCAATTTTCCAATGATATGCCTACAAATACGTCACAATGCTGCAGACACCTTGGAGAAACGATAGGAAGGGCAGGCTCATTCCCGGCGCATTCACAGCCATATAAGGAGACAATGGAAAACATAGCTTCAAAAATTCTGCCCATTTCCTGGTTGAAGTTTCATCTTGGTTTCGCCTGTAGCATGAGTTCTGTGGCACTCACAGATAATATCTTTGCAGTTTTGGAAACCTTAGAGTGGTTTCTTTCCAAAGCTGGCAATTATATGCATAGTCGAGCATCTTTTCGTGACAAAATATTGCGCTTAAAACGGGCACGTTTTTTTATCCATAAATTAAAAGAGCGTCCCCTATATCCAAGAAGTTAATTGGGTACACCTGTTTTGAGTTAGTGTTTGTTTGTAGGCTATTTAAGGGCACTAGGCCCGCTGGGTATTTGTGCGGGCTTGTTCTCTGTTATTTTGGTGTTGGTGTATAAGTGTATTCTCATTATTTTCCGGACAGTTTTAGTCCTGTGTATTTTGGACGGGTGGTTTCTTACGCCCTAGTGTTGGCAGGTCCATGTCTCCGCTGTCGTTGGAATAAATAGATTCACGTACGATATTACCTGCTCTCTGCGTTTGACTCCTCCACCGCACCATTTGTAGAAGTCGTAACATTGCTAATATATGCATATTATTATTAGTATTGGACAGAAAACACTCTGAAGGTTATGCCGGTCGAGGGGCTTATCCGATCCTCGGAGGTGGAAAGTCCAATGGACTTCTTTTACGACCAGTGTGATACACCTTAGTGATATCTCAGATGTATTCTAAGGTTATCCCGGTCGAGGGGCTTATCCGATCCTCTCTGTTCTCGTGGGGAAATTTACAACTAAATGTGTTTCCTGCTCAGGGGGCCTCGTATCATGTTGCATGTAGCCTCAACCCCCCCCCACTGGCCTCGACAATGCTTATCATGGGTCTGGGCTAGTATTCCGCCCTTTTTGTCTTGGGACCCCCCCATCAGCGGTTGGTGTCCGAGGCACCAAAGATTGGCTGAAACATTTCAACCAAATCTCTCTGTGTTTGTGCTTCAAAAACGCTCAGTGGCTGTTGTGGCCTGCCAGTCACCACAGCGTCCTTGTGTGGCAACAATTGCAGTACCTGCGAACTGAGACGAGGATATCTCTCACACAGTGGGAGTCATCGGGCCATTTGTGGGACAGACGCCGGTAGTTTCATTGTAAGGGGTTTCAGTCCCCCTGAAGGCAGAAAATGTGTCATCGGAACCATAGCTTATCAATGTTTTTATTACTGAAATGCCTGCAGTGCTTGCGGAAATGTCCTGAGGACAAGATAAGTTAATCTCAGCTACAGTATCGCAGGACTTCAAGGCGGAGGGAAGTTGCTCATTCACAGAGACTGCTGGCTCGAAATCATGAAAGATTGGTCAATCAGGTTTGCTGATGGAATGCGAGGAGATATCGTAATAGCTACTTTGGTTAGATTCTGCCCAAAGAGGTTCCAAAACCTATTTATCCCAAGGGGTTCTGTCGACAGAGATCCCTCGTGGATGACTGTGTTGCAGATAGCGTTCGGAGAAGACAGTGTGGTAAGTGGAGATGGCACGGTTACCTGTGACCATACTTGGTTGGTTTTCCAATCGATTAGTGGGATCAAACGATCCATCAAGTCTGCTACGAGCAGCAGTGGTACAGTTTTGAGGCTGGTAACATACGGGGTGAACAAGGATACGTCTTTGAAGTGTAGTTTCAGAATGAGTCTCAATGTGAGAGGCGAGGTAGTCTGAGTTAACCTCAAAGTTTAATGTTGCATCTTTCCGTTTTTAACACACATTTAGCTGGGTTCAAAGCCCTTTTGAGATCATTGAACAACGTCTGAGAGATATGCAACATTGCCGAATCAATTAGCACATCACAGGTTAAGTAGTCCTCTATGACTGTTTCCAGGTATGGGCTTTTGGAATTGTGTTTTGTGTTCGTATTCCCCACAAAGTGGAGTGGTTGTTCGCAATGACGTGATGTGTCATCTGTATTTATGGTGAAGACAGATGGACTATTTGGGGTTTGAGTGGAATTGGCTATTGCAATGTTTTTGATCTCTTTTTTCACAGTTTGGGTTTTGCATCGTTGGAAGCTGCAAAAACGATTTTGATGTTTTTAATTTTTTATTTCACCTTTATTTAACCAGGTAGGCCAGTTGAGAACAAGATAAAGCAAAGCAGTGCAACAAAAACAACAACAAAGAGTTACACATGGGATAAACAAACAAAATTAATAATGACCGAGTCTATTCTCTCCTGTAACGCAAGAGACAGAAATAGTACTACGTTTTGGCCAAACAAGTCAACCCATATGTCCTGGCTCGTAGGCATTCAGTAATTCACCCTACACGCTAACTTCGTCAGATAAACAACACCGGAGGCGACCTCTCGTATCTTGTTCAAATGGAAACACAAACACCCAACAACAAATCTTGCTAGAGCTCTAATTGTTAATTACGTAATCTGCTACACAATACATAAAGACTGAATTCAACAGTAAGGCCTCATTTTGTTTTAGGCTCCAATATGTCGAGACGTGACTTTCATTAATCTGATGACTGTTATGTATCGAATCAACTGTGTTTAATTGTTACTCGATTAAATGAATAATGTAACAATTAACTAATTAGGAATTTGGGGCACCATGGAAGAAGTTGTTTAATGAGTTACTATCTCTCGTATTAAATTCAAGATGATAAATATATAGGATATATCGATAACTGTAATTTACTAATCATTACCTCATATCAGTCTCATTCTGAACATCGCAGACTTCTTGAATCCAGAAGAACCCCATCCTTTCTGATTATTCAGTTCTACACAAATTGATTGAATTATTTATTTACTAACTAACTAAATAATAACACAGAATACACATACACTTATTATTTTTTTTTATATATTTTTTTTAATTTTATTTTTTTAACCTTTATTTAACCAGGCAAGTCAGTTAAGAACACATTCTTATTTTCAATGACGGCCTGGGAACAGTGGGTTAACTGCCTGTTCAGGGGCAGAACGACAGATTTGTACCTTGTCAGCTCGGGGGTTTGAACTCACAACCTTCCGGTTACTAGTCCAACGCTCTAACCACTAGGCTACCCTGCCGCCCCGGGGGGGTAGCCTTACATGAGACAAAAGTCCCTAGTGGACTGACAAGATAGGGCTTATTACACAGTGATGGAAAAGGGAGTGGGGATACTAGAGAGATATGGAAAAGGGGATATTTATCGTTGATACATTCTATAACTATTCTCACATTAATCATATACCTTGCACATGAACCACCGCCCGTGGTTCATGTGAAAAGTAATGTATTTACGTGTAGATGTCTTTGTTAGTCGTCTCTCGGTTGAAACCAATCAATCCTTCTATGCAGGTATTCCCAAACTGGGGTACGTGCAATGCCCCCAGGGGTACGCCAAATAAAAAATATTTTTTTGTTATTTTTTATGAATATATATTTTTTCATATTTTCAAACAGTAAGTTTATATTTTCCAACAGGGCTATACATTTGGGTGAGGTTTTTCTCTTGCGTGAGTAGACTCGTTTCACCTTCAAAAACAAAAAATAAGTCATCTAGTGTTCGGCAAAATAACAACACAATGTCAAATTTGGGGTGGCAGGGTAGCCTAGTGGTTAGAGCGTTGAATTAGTAACCGGAAGGTTGCAAGTTCAAAACCCGGAGTTGACAAGTTACAAATCTGTTGTTCTGCCCCCGAACAGGCGGTTAACCCACTGTTCCTAGACTGTCATTGAAAATAAGAATTTGTTCTTATTAACTGACTTGCCTAGTTAAATAAAAAAATACAGGTAGCCAAGTCAAATAATTAACATCCTATTATATTAGCCACGGGAAACCTTCACTTTTGCGCAGACATTTAGAAACTAAACATGACAATTTGAAAAATAAGCCACGGGAGTTTTTGGAGTGAGAATAAAGACGACCTTCGAGTAATAAGACATGTAATAAAGCAACGGATACCATTAATAAGAAGGGTCTAGAAGCGTTTTATATGGTGAGCTCCCAAGTGGCTAGGCCAGGCAAGCACCATACTATTGTGGATGACTTAATTATTCCTGCAGCCGTGGATATGGCTGGGACAATGCTGGGGGAAAGGCCAACAAAACTATTTAGACAATGCCTTCATCAAACAACACTGTTTCACGATGCATCAGTGACATGGCAGGGGATGTTTTGAAACAAATGCTGCTTCGCATACAAGCCAGCGAATGATATGCGTTAGAGCTGGATGAGTCAACAGACATGGCGGGCCTAGCACAGCTCCTAGCATATGTCTGTTACATTTATGCGGGGTCAATTAAGTAAGACATGCCCTTCTGCAAACCACTGGAAACCAGGACAACATGAGAGGATGTTTTTAAAAGTACTGGACAGCTATTTGACATCAAATGGACTTTGGTGGTGAAGATGTGTTCGTATGTGTACTGATGGCGCAAAAGCCATGACTGGGAGACATAGTGGAGTGTTAACGCATGTGCAAGCAGTTGCTCCCGACGTCCCGAGTACATTCCAGTATCCACAGAGAGGCTCTTGCTGCCAAGGGAATGCCTGACAGCTTGAAAGAGGTTTTGGACACTACAGTGTAAATGATCAACTTTGTTAAAGCAAGGCCCCTGAATTCTCATGTATTTTCTGCATTCTGTAATGATATGGACAGCGACCAGGTGACGCTTTTACAACAAACAGAAGTGTGCTGGTTATCAAGGGGCAAAGTATTGACATGTTTTTTTAACCCTTGTGTAGTCTTAACATTCTGTACGCTTCCCTTGTCCTAAGGGTCACAAATAACCCGCCTTCACTAAACCCCTAAAATAAAGCAGCTTAATTGAAATCATGGTGATCTTCCTCTTCAGGAGCTGCTGCCTGAGTTCATAAGAGGTGAAGAAATTGCCACATGTGACATTGTGCCCCCTCAGACCATCTGTCACATCAAGCACAACCCGCATCCCCTGGCTCTTCTCTGGGCCTCCACTGGTCGGCTTCCCTGTGTAAACTTAAATCTTCCAAGCATAGCTGGATTGTGCGTCACAGGCCACCCATATCTTGATGCCAAACTTTGCTGGCATGCCGGGCAAATACTGCCAGAGAGGACAGCGACCTTTTGACAAAAGAGATTACTATCAGTAATTAGTATCAGTGTCACAGAAAACAATCATATAAATCAATGATATTACAGCAATACATCATAAAATTAACAATGAAAATCACTTACATTACTGATAAGTAAATAAAAAATATACCTCTGAATGGAACCTGTTGCTCATCCACTGTTACTTCAGGCCCAGGGTTGCAGAGATACGGCAGATGTTCCACCCACTTCCAGACCTCTCTTATGGCCGCCAGTTTGTCTCTCACACATCTTGCAGGTCTTGACTCATGGTTATGAAATCATAGCATTCTTGAGAAAGTGTGGAAGACTTTCAGTGGCATCAGTGGCATGGAAAATCGCCCTTCAACTCTGCATCCCAGAGACTACCTGTAGCCTTGCCCTGGGACCTATACACACCTGCTAAGATTAGCAGCCCTATGTATGCATGCAGGTCAATCTCACCCATCCTTTTTCAGTTGTCTCCATATTTACGGAAACCCTCCAAATTTGTCATCTCTGTGATGATTTCTTCGATGGCTGCTGTGATGAACATGTAGAATGTTGAGGCGATGTCCTGGGCATGGGCAACTGCATGTCTTGTGGGCCCTGGGGTCATCCTTATGACATGTTGTGCTGCCATTCTGCCCTGGTTGTCAAATGGTGACAAGGACCATGTTATATTGCTGTTCTTTGACAGAAATGTTTATCTTTCAGCTTGCAGGATTTCTTCTTCATCTGAAGATGATGCATCATGCTCTGGGTTATATTCTTCCCAGTCTTCTTCTTCAAATACCTCCCCCTCTTCGAAAACATTGTTGTCTTGTTCCTCCTGGGAATCTGAACAAATCTGAAAAAAATCAGACCTGTTGGGCACTGAAATGTGCACTCATAGCTTCAGCAAATAGAGAACTGGAGGGATTGCCGTCTGCAGCAACTGACTGCATTCCCATTAGTAAACAATGCTTTCAAGAAATGTTTATTTTGTCTGAAAAGCTGTTGATTTTGTCTGGGAACTTGAGTCATGTGTAGGGTCGTGGAGGGGTGATGCTGCACATGCACAAAACATTTTTGTTTTTTCTTAGTTCAATCAGTAGCACACATAATCTCAATGTATCATTGCGTGTATGTGTGTGTGCGTGTGTGTGTGTATTTTTGTGGTTTTTGTGGTTTGTAAATTATTTTTTACTGCAGGGTGAAAAATGACCCTAAGACAATATTTGTACCCTGGTGGTGTACAGCTTCATGGAAATATGAACAAATGAGAAGTTTCATTTTTTTTTATTGTTGGGGTCACTAGGAAAAGTCATCAAATTTGAAGTTGAAAAAATACAATTTAGGGTGT
Source organism: Oncorhynchus kisutch (assembly GCF_002021735.2). NCBI lineage: Eukaryota > Metazoa > Chordata > Actinopteri > Salmoniformes > Salmonidae > Oncorhynchus > Oncorhynchus kisutch. The sequence continues at coordinate 16,891,976 of NC_034178.2, forward strand.
TTTCTCTGCTGTTAAACACATTTTTGACAACACAAGTGTTAACTGAGAGACAAGCTTAATGTTTTCTTTACTGACCATACTTTTCAATTGTCTGACCGCTGAATTTAAACTGAAATTGGGATTTTATTTTAGGAATAAGGCTCGTTTTTCTTTTGAAGCCAGAAGGAGGCAAGTATCAGCTACATTTATGCCTTTACTCGACTATGGGGATATTTTATATGTGAATGCTTCCGCTCAGTGTTTGAGATCAATTGACACCCTTTACCATGGCATTTTGAGATTTGTTTTAAACTGCAAAACCCTTACTCACCACTGCACTTTGTATACCAGGGTTGGCTGCCTTCTCTAGTCACTCGTAGGCTCAGGCACTGGTATACTTTTATTTACAAAGCCATTTTGTGTTTACTACCTTTTTATTTGGCCATTTTTATTGTTCAGAAATGTGGTGGGTACTCTCTTCGTTCGCTGGACTTTATCCTGCTAACTGTTCCAAATGTCCGAACTGAATTTGGTAAAAGGGCTTTTATGTACTCTGCACCATCGTCTTGGAATGCCTTACAAAATACTTTTAAACTGGAAGAACTTGTCCCGATTGGTATTTTTAAATACCTGATGAATGATCTTGAGACTGATTCCCTGACCTGTCAATGTTTTTCATTTGCAGTTTTTGATTTTGTTATACTCCTGTGAATTCTATGGATTTTACTAGATTACTTGTAGTTTTTCATGTTGTTTGTCTGTAATTTTTGTAATGACTTGGTGCTGCCTGTCTTGGCCAGGACACTCTTGAAAATTTGATTTTAAATCTCAATGAGCCCTTCCTGTTTAAATAAAGGTTAAATTAAAAATAAAAATAAATTACATTTAAAATTAAATTATGTTTAATTATGAAATGTTTGATCCAAGTTAAACAATTTAAAGGCAAACCTAACAAATACTAATTAAGTGTATGTAAACTTCTGACCCACTGGAAATGTGATGAAAGAAATAAATGCTTAAATAAACTATTCTCTGTACTATTATTCTGACATTTCACATTATTATAATAAAGTGGTGCTCACACAAGCACTAATTCAACATAGTGAAAATAAAAACGAAGTAAACAGAAAGCACAGTATGTGTGGATGGTGTGGTGTATGTTTATTTTGATTTGTTATGTTTGTAAGTTGAGTGAGTGAGTAATGAAATGGTTGCATATCCCAGAGCCAATGTATTGCTGTGGGCCGGGGTATGAGAAGGCTTTCAATGTTGTTCAGATGGTGGATATACTTTTATAATGAATTATATGTCTTATCATGGTGGAACAGTTTTAAAATGGATGATACATTTGATTTGTTATTGTCCTATCATGGGGAACTACATTTTTTAAATAAATTATATCTAATTATTTATTTATGATTCTATTTTAATGGTACAGTCCATGACCCTATACCCTAGACACCCACCTGAATGACCCAGATACTAAGGAGATGTCCCTAACTGTTTTATGTGCATGCTGTAAGCGGTCTGTATGCAGCCAAATGATGGTCAGAGACCAAGAGCAGCACTGCACCCTCAAGATTCTGAGCCTGATTGGCAGGGTTGGTCCTGCAAAGCCAAAGCCCCCTAAAGGGAGAGCATACTACACAAGGAAATTCTCAAAGCTGTTAATGAGAACCTTGACGACCTTGTACCTAGCCGGTGGGGATTCCGGTGGGGTGCCCCCACCCAGGCAGTGGCAGTGCTGGCAACACTAGCTGCAGTAACCCATGGGGAGGGGGTCACACACGGACATTCAGAGAGGGGGTATATTATTGTGACCCTAGTGGCACAGAATCAAGTCGGACTGCATGGAGATGCTTGGGAATATGGTCAATATGGTTAACCGTATTGTGGGTGTTTCAGGGAAAAGGTGTACGTTTGACCTCCATCATCTAGGATGTGACAATGGTAAATAAAATCTCTAAATTTTGGCCTATTTTTTTGTGCGGTCTTGCAGGCCTCCTCGTGCAGCTGCAACTGCAAGTGCATTTGTAAATCAAGACCTTTCTTGAGTTGGACTCTGTGGTGGTGCAATTGTTGAGTAAGTGAGCTCATGGTTGTGTGGGGGTATGGGTTGAGTGTGTGTGGGTGTATGTGTGTATCCCACAACTGTTGCGAAGGAGTAAAAGATGTAAGGGACAATCGAGGATGATCCACAGCTATATATAATACAAATCGAGGTGAGGGCGATGGAAATGCATTTGGCAGTTAATCTACTTCAATTCGGTAAATGGCACTGTGTGACAACCCAACTCGGGATGAGGAGGGCTTTTAGCGGGTGGTATAGCAGGGACCAATTGGAGGTTTACTTAGTAGAAATGCAAAGATCATGGTACAGCTATATAGACACTCAATCATCATGTTAATTTTTAATGGCACGTTTACAAACATATATTTTGATAAAAATAAATGAAAGTTGTGTCTCATTATGATAGGTGGTGAAATAAGTATAGCCAGTTACAATTGTAATGGCCTAGCAGATAATAAGAAAAGACAATCAGTATTCACCTGGCTAAAAGAGAAGGAATATAATATCTATTGTTTACAGGAAACCCATTCAACAGTTTTAGATTAAGTTTTGTGGAAAACGAACTGGGGGGGGGCGAAATATTCCTTTCCCATGGGCAAAGAAATTCAAAAGGGGTGATGGTTTTAATTAACAGTAATTTTGATCCAAATGTGCAAATTGTCCAAAAAGATCCTCAAGGTAGATGGATTATTTTAAATATGTTATTGGACAATAAACAGATATGGCTCCTATACGGTCTGAATAATGATGATCCAAGCTTCCTTGAAAATATATATAAGAATGTATCAACTCTACAAGCAACACTACTCTATTATTATGGTGGAAGATTTTAATACGGTCTTAAATACCTCTATGGACCGGAAAGGAAATCCCACTACAAACTATCACCCTCAGGCACTTAAGGAAATCATGACTGTCATGGATATATTGGAATTAGTGGATATATGGAGACTTAAATACCCTGACCTAGTGAGATATACATGGCGGAGGGTTAATCAAACTAGTCGCCTTGACTACTTTCTTATACCATTCTCTCTGGCACCAAAAGTTTAAAGAGTGTTGATAGGGGACAGAATGCGGTCGGATCATCACATAATTGGCATATATATTACTCTTACAGAATTTCCACGTGGGCGAGGATCAAAGCCTACTAGATGATAAATTGTTTAGAACTAGGACAGAAGAATTTATAACTGACTTTTTCAGACATAACATAGGTACAGCAGATCCCCTTACTGTATGGGACACTTTTAAATATGCCTTTAGAGGCAATGCAATTCAGTACTCATCTATAAAACAAAAGCAATTTAGATCAAAAGAGTCCATATTAACAAAGCAAATTGAAGGACTAACAGTACAGTTAGATAGCAATAAAAACGGTACCACAGAGGCACGGAATAAGTTAGAGGAAAAACAAAAAGAAATGGAGGAACTTATTCAAGAAAGATCCAGTGTAATAGATTATAAAAATAAAGCGAACTGGGTGGAATATGAAGCAAACTGGATGGAATATGGGGAAAAATGCACCAAATTCTTTTTCAATCTTCAATATAGAAATGCTACCAAAATTTTTTATTAAAACTTGTTTCAAATGATGGAGTCACGCATGATTCACCAAATGATATTTTGAAAGAGGACGTAAAGTACTTTAAGAATATGTTTTCATTTCAGGCTCCTCCATCTCCACTAACTGAAACTAATTGTATGTTTTTTTCCCTAATAATAATGTAAATTTAATATCTGTCAGAAAGACTCATGTGAAGGCCAAATTACTGAGGAGGAACTGCTTGAGGCAATTGGGGCCTTTAAGGATGGGAAAACTCCAGGGCTGGATGGCATACCAGTGGAAGTATACAAAACTTTTTTCGGTATACTCAAAGGACCATTATTGGCTTGTTTTAACCACTCCTATATAAATGGTAGATTATCAGACATGCAACAAGAAGGTCTGATATCATTATTACTGAAACAGGACCCAAGTGGTATTGTCACGACCGTCGTATGAAGCGGACCAAAATGCAGCGTGGTATATGTTCATGATGTTGTTTTAATTAAAGAAAGCACTGAACACTGAATACAAAACAATAAATGAATAACGACCGTGAAGCTATAATAAGAACTGTGCTGAACACAAGCAACTGACATAGACAATCACCCACAAACAAACAATGAAACCCAGGCTACCTAAGTATAATTCTCAATCAGAGACAACTAATGACACCTGCCTCTGATTGAGAACCATACTAGGCCGAAAAATAGAAATCCCCAAATCATAGAAAAACAAACATAGACTGCCCACCCCATCTCACGCCCTGACCATACAAAATAATGACAAAACAAAGGAAATAAAGGTCAGAACGTGACAGGTATATAGAAAGATCCAGTCCATTTAAAAAATTGGAGACCTCTTACACTTCAGTGTTGTGATGCAAAAATCCTAGCAAAATGCTTGGCACATAGAATTTAAAAAGTATTGTCAGATATTATTCATCCTAATCAGACAGGTTTTTTACATGGACGATACACTGGAGATAATATAAGACAAGTACTGGAAACAATAGAACACTATGAATATCGGACACCAGGCCTGGTTTTCATAGCTGATTTTGAAAAGTCTTTTGATAAAGTACGACTGGAGTTTATATATAAATGCCTAGAATATTTCAATCTTGGGGAATCTCTTATAAAATGGATAAAGTTTATGTATAGTAACCCTAGGTGTAAAATAATAAATAATGGCTACATCTCAGAAAGTTTTAAGCTATCTAGAGGAGTAAAACAAGGTTGTCCACTATCGGCATATCTATTTATTATTGCCATCGAAATGTTAGCTGCTATGATTAGATCAAACAATAATATTAAGGGATTCGAAATCCGTGGCTTAAAAACTAAGGTATCATTGTACGCTGATGATTTTTTTAAATCCAGAATTGGAGTCTCTCCACGGCCTCTTAGAGGATCTAGATACTTTTGCTATCCTCTCTGGATTAAAACCAAATTATGATAAATGTACCATATTACGTATTGGATCACAAAAAAATGCACATTTCCCATTACCATGTAGTTTACCAATTAAATGGTCTGACGGAGATGTGGACATACTCGGTATACAAATCCCAAAAGAAAGAAATGATCTCACTCCAATAAATGTTTATAGAAGGTTAGCAAAAATAGATAAGATCTTGCTACCATGGAAAGGAAAATACCTGTCTATTTGTGGAAAAATCACCCTGATTAACTCCTTAGTTATATCACAGTTTACCTATTTGCTTATGGTTTTGCCTACACCTGCTTTTTAAATTATATGAACAAAAAATATTCAATTTAATTTGGAACGGCAAGCCAGATAAAATTTAAAGGTCATTAGACCTCTCACTAAAGGCATCAGTCATACAAAAGTTATACTTAAATCCAAACTGGTTCTCTAGTCAATTGGTACGAATGTCTCATCCTATATTCAGGAAGGGCCTTTTCCCCTTTATTCAGATTACACCTGCTCACTTTCGGTTGTTTGAAAAGGAAATAATCTCTCCAAAATATATTTATTTTTTAAACAAGCCTTAGAAAGTTGGTTGCAATTTCAGTTTAATCCACCTGAAAGGATGGAACAAATAGTGCAACAAATAGTGTGGTTAAATCCAAATGTACTAATTGATTAAAAAAACTGTATTTATTGAAGAAATTTAAAAAAAAAGGTATAATTTTAGTGAATGATATCATAAATAGGACTGGTGGAGTTATGTCACACATGCAGCTACCACAGACATATGGAAATGTCTGCTCTACCAAAAATTACAACCAATTAATTGCAGCATTACCACAAAAATGGAAGAGGCAAGTAGAAGGGGAAAAAAGTAAGGAACTTGTATGTTGGCCATGTATTAAAGAACATAAATGGTTAAAGAAAAGTGTGATAAATAAAAACATATACCAATTTCATTTAAGGACCAAATAACTGACAGCTGTGCCACATAAATTGCTAAATAGTTGGGAAGAGATTTTCGATGTACCCACTCCATGGCACATGGTTTATGAATTGATACGCAAAACAACGCCGGATTCAAAACTTCAAATTTTACTATACAAAATTCTTGCAACTAATAGAATGTTATATATATGGGGGATACAATCGTCCCTGCTCTGCAGATTCTGCTGTGAGGAGGCAGAGACATTAGATCATTTATTTTGGTATTGTCCATATGTAGCTAGTTTTTGGTCACAGGTCCAGGAATGGCTGAAGAATTGCAACTTTTGCATAAAACTAAAGCAACAGATAGCAATACTGGGTGATTTGAAAAGCCATAGTCAATCAATCAATAATAGAATTATTATTTTAGCCAAAAAAAAATTTTTAAAATTTACAATCTGTACAATCGATGAGAATAGGAAGGTTCAATTATTTTGTGAAGCCTCACAGCACAGATGAAAAATATATGGCAAATAGAAACCCGAAATGGATGATGTTGAGAGATAGATGGGAGGGGTTGAATGGAGCTGAAGGGTGGGACTAATAACAAGATAAACAATGTAAAGCATACGGGGTCTGTAAAATGTATATAGGTTCGGAACTTCTGTGAAATAGCACAGTTACAAATAGAAATCAAACTGGATGGACATCAGAAATATAGGAAGGACTAAGAACAAACAAGAGAGAAGTATTGTAAAGTAGACTGTGTCTGTAAAATGTGTATAATTTTTTTTTTTTTTACCTTTTATTTAACTAGGCAAGTCAGTTAAGAACAAATTCTTATTTTCACTGACAGCCTAGGAACAGTGAGTTAACTGCCTGTTCAGGGGCAGAATGACAAATTGTTACCTTGTCAGCTCAGGGGTTTGAACTTGCAACCCTCCGGTTACTAGTTCAAAGCTCTAACCACTAGGCTACCCTGCCACCCCAGATGTATAAATTGGAGGTAAAAGCTGTTTATTAGTTTACTCCAATTGGGGGATCGGCGGTAGGGTTAGCGGGGAATAATAATAAAGGTATACATTGGAAGTAACATTCTTTCCACAATATTAAGCTGATCCTCCTTCTAAAAAATATAAAAAATAAAGTGGTGCTCTAACTGACCAGGAATTGTGAAAAACGTTTAAATGTATTCGGCTAATGTGTATTAGTGTTAGCTAGTAAACTTCCGACTTCAACTGTAGCTACAACAAAGATGGAAGAGGAAGTGAGACATCCTACTCCCTAATTGTTTTCTGTTTCAATCGAAGTCAATGAACCAAGTAGACCAGACCCAGCTGCTATCTAACTGTACTGTTAGTCCTTTGTGTCTATGGGAGAGCCTGCTCTTAACTAGACCGGAACTGACCATTTTTCTCTGTGATTCCATAATTCAGAACGAGCTAGCTAGCGCTAACTATTACTTGCCAGCCCACTCCAGACACACAAGCGAATGTTATCAGTTCAATAATATATGCAAAACCACGCTGTTCTGTATGAAATGTCCTTCAATGGCCTCCGGTGCAAGTTAGTAAAGGGAAGCTCCTGGACAAAGGATCAGGAAACCCAAAAGCCACCTTCTGTAGTGAAACTTGGGTGTGCACATTTAGCCAAAACATAAAACAACATTGATCCAAAACACTAGGGAAAATTGTTTGGCCAACTAGTTTTAACAGTTTAACTAAACTTTTTCACATTTCTTTGTCCGGTTTACTTACCAATTATTGTGATTCCAACGTTTTGCAAGTTGGCTTTATTGTAGTGTTGAAACACATACACATACACGTGCATATACACACACTCACACACATGCACACACACCCCCTCCAACATACTTCTCGCCCCCCACACACCCTATATAAACAACCTTTCTCCTCACCCTCAATCCCACCCTCACTCTCTTGAGTGTGAGTCACTTCTCCCAGAGTCATCACACAGGCAGCTTTTATTCTCCAACAATGCAACAGGACTTCCTGTCTGTACCCTACTGTCGGAGTACGGGGGGGAAGAAAGGCGGTCAGCTATTGTCGCTTAGACAGGTTTGGTAATTACTTGCTTGTCCATTCAGTCCTTGTCTGACAGAGGCACACACTCTTCACCCACCAAACCCATTGTGGGCTTGCCAAAAAAAAAGAACAAAGACGCAACATTCAAAGTTTGTGATTCATTGTGGAGGACTGAGGAGACAGGTTTCCGAACCATCCAGAGAGTGGCTAGTAATGTCACCTAAAACATAGCGTAGAGAATTCAGGGGAAAGCACTAAGAGGATACAGATTTGCTTCTGTCTGTATTATTTGTCCCGAGATTTAAAATAGCATCTTGAGGCGTTGAGACCACTTGACACATAGTTGGACGCATTAAACTAAGTAATATACGGTGAGTGTACAAAACATTAGGAACACCTTCCTACTATTGCATTGCACCCCTTTCTGCCCTCAGAACAGCCTAAATGCATTGGGGCATGGACTCTACAAGATGTCAAAAGCTTTCCACAGAGATTCTGGCCCATTCCCATACTTGAGTCAAGTTGACTGGATGTCCTTTGGGTGATGGACCATTCTTGATACATGGGAAACTGTTGAGCATGAAAAACCCACCAGCGTTGCAGTTCTTGACACCTAGCACTTACTACCATACCCTGTTCAAAGGCACTTAATAACTTTTCACTACAGTGGGCAGGGTCACAGAATCTACATTGAAACAAAGGTATACAGCTCGAACACATGGTTATGGGCTTTAAAAAAAGAAGACAGCAGTTGAAATGCATTCAATTTCATGTTTGCATCCCAATATAACACTTTATATACATCACAGAAGACTTAAACACAGGACTGTCGGCAGTTTATTTATAATAATGTTTATTAATTATGAAATTATGATTTTCTTTAGAACATTCCACCCATGTGGCCATTAGAGGGTAATTTGTCTTGCCCATTCACCCTCTGAATGGCACAGATACACAATCCATGTCTCAATTATCTCAAGGTTTAAAAATCCTTCTTTAACCTGTCTTCTCCCCTTCATCTACACTGATTGAAGTGGATATAAAAAGTGACATCAAAAAGAGACCATAGCTTTCACCTGGATTCACCTGGTCAGTCTGTCATGGAAAGACCAAGTGTTCCTAATGTTTTTTAAACTCAGTATAATTGCAGGGGAATATACACGACATGACAAAAGTATGTGGATATCTGCTTGTCGAACATCTCACTCCAAAATCATGGGCATTAATATGGAGTTGGTCCCCCCTTTGCTGCCATAACAGCCTCTACACTTTCCACTAGATGTTGGAACATTGCTGCAGGGACATGCTTCTATTCAACCACAAGAGCATTAGTGAGATCAGGCACTGATGTTGGGCGAATAGGCCTGGCTCACAGTTGCCGTTCCAATTCATCCCAAAGGTGTTTGATTGGGTTAAGTTCAGGGCTCTGTGCAGGCCAGTCAAGTTCTTCCACACCGATCTTGACAATCCATTGCTGTGTGGACCTTGCTTTGTCAGGCTGAAACAGGAAAGGGCCTTTCCCAAACTATTGCCACAAAGTTGGAAGCACAGAATCGTCTGGAATGTCATTGCATGCTGTTGCGTTAAGATTTCCCTTCACTAAGGGGCCTAGCCCGAACCATGAAAAACTGCCCCAAACCATTATTCCTCCTCCACCAAACTTTACAGTGGACAATACGCATTTGGCAGGTAGCGTTCTCCTGGCATCTGCCAAACCCAGATTTGTCCATCGGACTGCCAGATGGTGAAGCACGATTCCTCACTCCAGGGAACGCATTTCCACTGCTCCAGAGACCAATTGCAGGGAGCTTGCGCTTCAGAACTTGGCAGTCAAGTTCTGTGAGCTTGTATGTTCTATAACTTCACGGCTGATCCGTTGTTCCTCCTAGACATTAACACTTCAAAATAACAACAGTTCTAGCGGGGCAGAAATTTTACAAACTGACTTGTTGGGAAGGTGGCATCCTATGATGGTGCCACGTTGAAAGTCACTGTGCTCAATTTTATACACCCTTTTATTTATTTGACTATATCAATATGTATTTGTTGTAAATCTTTTGGCAATTGTAAAAAAAAAAGTGAAGCGTTGGAAGAGTTAATTGAAATGAATCCCATTGTTGATAAGATTCCTTTTTTTATTAATTCAGCTATTTTCTCTTTGAACCATATGGTCCAGCCACTAGAAACTCAAGGACAATATGGGCACAGATCAATAAAACTATAGAGTGCTTTGAAAAAGTATTTTCTAATTTTCTCTAATTCTCAAAGGGGGCAATTAGGAGGCATTTGGTTGGAGATATTGCAGCTAAAGGTGGCACAACCAGTTATTGAGTGTAAGGGGTCAATTCCTTTTTCACACAGGGGAATTGGGTGTTGCATAATTTATTTAAATAGAGAAAATAGGTATCATATTTTTGTTATTTGTTCACTCAGATTCCCTTTATCTAATATTAGGTTTTGGTTGAAGAAAAATTCAGTGTCAGAAAGATGCAAAAATAGTAAAAAATCTGAAATATTTTTCCACCACACTGTATGAACATTACTATTTTTTAAAAAGTTATTCAAGTGTAAATTACCTAAATTACCATAGATTACCTATAACTTTATAGCCTATAACCTATAACCTATAAGATTCATGTAACTTTGGTAAATTACCGGTAGCTTTGCAACCCTAGTCATTACACAGACTCCATCTATCCTACAGTATGATTGCCCAGAGAACCATCCATCATCTGAAATATATCCATGTCTGTACACATAACATGTTCAAACAATGCCTACTTTATCCTTTACCAATACTACCCATACTCTGATACACACGCACACAAACACACGCACTCACACTGTACGCTCAGCTGGTTTTGGAGTGCTCAGACAGATGGTGCGGTGGAGCCTGAAGTAAGTAACACACAAAGCGATGTACTTGTCTCGCCCAATGAGAGAGCTCATTTGGAACTGCCATCAGTAGACATATGATTTATTGCTCTGTCTGCTGCCTCTCTGAAATTGCAGCCAGCGATTCCACTGCAACAACACAACACCGGATTAAAAGACTAAATTAAACAACCTCCCTCCAATCTCTCTCTCTTTCGTTCTTATTTTCTTTCTTTCTCTTTTTCTTTCTTTTTCATTCTCTTTCTCCCCTTCTCTCTCAAGTGTGAGTAAGTGGAAGGATTGGTAAAAGCCTGAATGTGTTTAAGTGTAGATGTTCTTTCAGCTGACCAGCCAAATCCATAATGTATCCATGCTACTGAAAATGATGGTAACATATTTTTACATCCTTAAAATAGCTTGGTGGTCTTGCATTAAAAAAAAATCCTGATAGGAATGAAGAGTTCATTTAAATGCTTCTGTACTGAATGTGCTCTATCCGTTTTCAACATTCTGGACTCCAACTCTGCAGGAGGGAAAGAATTTCCAGATACATAAATTATAAAACTGTGGCATTCTTTGAAAGTTCCGTTATTTAAGCAAGTTTCATGTTTGAGAAGTCTGAAAAGACATCAGAAAGTTGGCAGAACCGCAATGGGGACTGCTCAACAGAACTTACATATTTGTTTTAAAGAAACATTGAGCACCATAGGGTATCAAAACTGAAATAGTCTATCTGATGCAAGTTTACACCTTAAAGGTAGACTCAGTAATTTGACATTTTCATACACGGTGGGGATCCTTCTTGCTTACAGACATAAACAACACTCAAATCTGTAAAGACTGCTACTATCTGTTCTTGTCATTTGCGCCCTCTTGGCAGACTTGATTGTTCTTGTTCATGAGAGAGAGGGAAAGAGAGAGAGGGTGGGGTGGAGGAGGAAAGAGCATAACAATGTCCCAGATATGTCCCAGATATAATGAGATATAATGAGTTGGGAGATGGTGGTACAGTAGATGTAGACAAGCACAAGTATCAAATACCACAGCTATGCCACAGGAAGTGAGTGGCAAGAGGATCTGAATGTGAAGGTGATTGATGCGATCAAGCTCAAGAAGCCTTAATATGTGTTGATCAATGCCGATTGTGCCTCATCTGTACACAAGATCAAATCAAATCAAATGCTATTCGTCACATCCGCCGAATACAACAGGTGTAGACGATGATTTGTTGGCACTCCTACCCTTACCACCTGGGGGCGGCTCGTCAGGAAGTCCAGGATCCAGTTGCAGAGGGAGGTGCTTTGTCCCAGGGTCCTTAGCTTATTGAAGAGCTTTGAGGGCACTATGGTGTTGAACGCTGAGCTGTAGTCAATGATTAGCATTTTCACATAGGCGTTCCTTCTGTCCAGGTGGGAAAGGAAAGTGTGGAGTGCAATAGAGACTGCATCATCTGTGGTTCTGTTGGGGTGGTATGCAAGGGTTTCTGGGAATGGTGTTCATGTGAGCCATGACCAGCCTTTCAAAGCACTTCATGGATAGAATCTGCCACTGGTTCTCTCTTACTGTCAACACACCAGCTTCACTATAACCATTGAGCTGGGTTATAGTGAGCTGTAAGTGTGGTCAAAATGCAGGGCAGGGAATTTCAACCTTGACACTTGACCGAGGTTTTTGCTGGATGGATTGTGAATAGGTTATGATCATGCCAGAGTTCGAACTATACCGTGACGTTCGATAGGGTGTCTATTGGGTGCACTCGCTCATGGGCCTAATAATGAAGATGTCATTTAAGAGGAACAAGTATTACCATTTAATGTGGCATGAACAAAACCAGTCATGATGCTTTCATCTGATTGTCCCAAAAATATTTTCAAAAAGTAGGCTGCTTGTGCATGTTCGTCCACTCCAAAAGAATCCAAACAGTACAGGGCATATACGCTCGCGCCATTTTATGAATGGAAATAGGCTGTTTACAAAACACCAAAAAGTGCGCTTAACGGCATTCTGCAACTGCCATTGATTAGGCCCACAGTACATTAATTGATGCGTCGTGCTGACAAATTGACATTTTTTTTTGTAGCCTGGAAAATCGGGACACTAGAAACGGGTCTGAAACTGTCCCGTGAAAAACAGGATGGTCACCCTAACACACCGGTCAATTTACGAGACTAAGCTATGTACAATGTGTAGGCCCATTACCATGAACTGTAAATAGGCCTACCGGTAGCCATAGCTTTTCTGGCCACAGACAGCACAAAGAACACCAATACCCACGCGCACCTGAAAACAAAGCAATGAGCGCTATAAACAACCGACTGACAAAAGCAAATGATAAATCAACAGATAAATCAAATTCATTGGAATAAAGTGATAGGCTATTTTTTTTTATCTAGGGTGCATTGGGAAACAAATGGCGAAAATTAGAAAGTACAAAGGAAAATCTACGCGTTTAAAGGAGGCCAGTCGATGCCAAATCTAGCACTACTGAGTGGACAGTGCAGTGGACAGGGTGACGTGTGCAGCCACATATAAATAAATGGTTTAAACCATGACAGAGAGGTGGGGGTGTTTGTTTCATTTGGAAGCTTTTATTTTAATATGTACCACTGTAAAATATATTTACCACACACACACACAAAGTTTGACTTTTGTTTCATTCAGGGGAGCTATGACCCCCGACTCCCCTGGAATTCGCACCCTGGAACAGGCCATATCACAGACATCAGGTTAATTTGTTAGGAATTGGGCTGTGCCATTTTAAGTTGGAGCGACATGAAGACCATTTCCATGTTTTACTCAGAAAACATTTGCCTGATACTTAAACCTATGCTTCCCCACTACCTCTTGCTCTATCCATTCAAGCTAAATTAATCTTACTGTGCTTTGCTTTGACTGACATGTACATTGTACAAAATGCCAGAAGATGTTCGACAGGAACAAATTGATGTGTGTCTAAGCGCTGTTTGACTCTTTTGACCCATTTCTCACAATGCCTACCTATTTGACATGTAATATAATGGCATGATGTAGAAGTGCATTAAACCAGCTTAACAATGGATTCCAACATTGATAAATGCAGCAGGCAGGCAAACTTCGATGTGCAGACAGAGAGAGAGGAGGGCTTCTTTCTCTAGTACGCCCTTTTCATATCTATTTCATGCCACTCTGTGTGAGATGGCCTTCCAATGCAGGGAGCAGTTGGAACTTTCGACAACAGACAGACACACTGTGAAACCTAATTTCAGTGTGTGTGTGTGTGTGTGTGTGTGTGTGTGTGTGTGTGTGTGTGTGTGTGTGTGTGTATGTGTACACGTCTGTGTGCATACGTGCATGGGTGTGTGTGGTTGTGTGTGTGTGCATGTCGTGCTGCACATCAAACACAGTCCTGGTAATCAGGCAGAAGGTGCATCAAACACAACCACAATCAGCCTGTTAGACCTTGCTGGTGACATTTAAACTGCTGTTTTGTTCAAATTAGAAAGGGACCCATTTATCTGACAATGACATTGGTCTCCTCCTGAGGCTGCATGCGGCGCTTTCATTCGTCTCGCAAAAAAATGCCGCAGCAGCCGTCAGAAGCCCCCGTCGGAAGGGATGGGTGTTATATCAACCACAATCAGCAAGGTCATTATTAAAGGACTATTAGTGCATCCCATTTTCGGTTTTATGGAAATTACCCTGGCCAACTCCCCAGTAGCTCTACTCAATTCCTTCATGTATCGCTTTGCAAAGGTGCAGATATAAGTGAGTGTTCAGTCTGACTGCGACAGCGAGCCCTCAAAGTATCACAGTCTTGTTAAGATAATGGACACTACTAATGACACTTCTAACCTGAGGTTGTTTAGATACCCAGACGTGTGTGTGTGTGTAATGTGATGAATACTTCCAGACTAATAGCTTGTCTGCACCACCATCGTTTCACGGGAGGATTCTTCAGTAATGGCTCTCCGTCACCAAGAGCAAGAGAAGAACAATATTTTCTCTGTTTTGCTTTTTCATGATACAAGTCTTAACTTCCACTTACTATACTGTAAGTCAAATGTTCCCTGAGTCATGCATTGATGTCAATAGAGACAAAGACAAAATTTGACTTGATTTGAAGGTTTCAAACCTACTAACTGTGCATTTGGAAAGTTTTCAGACACCTTGATATTTTCCACATTTTGTTACGTTACCGCCTTATTCTAAACTTGATTAAATAGTTTTTTTACCCACTTCAATCTATACACAATGCCCATAATGATGCCCATAAATATTTATTTACATAAGTATTCAGACCCTTTACTCAGTTCTTTTTTGAAGCACCTTTGGCAGTGATTGCAGCTTTGCGTCTTCTTGGGTATGACGCTACAAGCTTGGAACACCTGTATTTGGGGAGTTTCTCCCATTCTTCTCTGCAGATCCTCTCAAGCTCTGTCAGGTTGGATGAGGAGCATTGCTGCACAGCTATTTTTAGGTCTCTTCAGAGATGTTAGATCGGAGTTCAAGTCCGGGCTCTGGCTGGGCCACTCAAGGACATTCATAGATTTGTCCCAAAGCCACTCCTACGTTGTCTTGGCTGCGTGCTTAGGACCGTTGTCCTGTTGGAAGATTAACCTTTACCTCAGTCTGAGGTCCAAGTAGCTCTGGAGCAGGTTTTCATCAAGGATCTCACTGTACTATGCTTCATTCATTTTTCCCTCGATCCTGACTAGTCTCCCAGTCCCTGCCACTGAAGAAAATCCCCACAGCATGATGCTGCCACCACCATACTTCACCGTAAGGATGGTGCCAGGTTTCCTCCAGAAGTAGCTTCAGTCTGGCCAATTTGATGTGCTGCAGCTAAACTCGGCTCTTTTCATCTTTAGTCATTTAAACAGTCGATTACAGAGCAAAATGCCAGGGATTAAGCTGTGCATGGAGAAACGAGATTAAGGATTTAGTTATAACAGGTGGTTTTATGTTTTGTCTTAACTCCCTCAGACTTGATATGTGCTACCTAGTTTCTTTCCACTTTAGCATCAAGGCCTGATTGGTGGAGTGCAGCAGAGATGGTTGTCCTTCTCGAAGGTTCTCCCATCTCCACAGAGGAACTCTGGAGGTCTTTCAGAGTGACCATCAGGTTCTTGGTCACCTCCTTGATCAAGGCCCTTCTCCCCAGATTGCTCAGTTTGGACGGGCGGCCAGCTCTAGGAAGAGTCTTGGTGGTTCCAAACTTCTTCCATTTAAGAATTATGTAAGCCACTGTGTTCTTGCGGACCTTCAATGCTGCATAAATGTTTTGATACCCTTCCCCAGATCTGTGTCTCAACACAATCCTGTCTCAGAGCTCTACAGACAATTCCTTCGACCTCGTGGCTTGACTTTTGCTCTGACATGCACTGTCAACTGTGGGACCTTATATAGACAGGTGTGTGCCTTTCCAAATCATGTCAAATCAATTCCATTTACCACAGGTGGACTCCAATCAAGTTGTAGAAACATCTCAAGGATAATCAATGGAAACAGGATGCACCTAGGCTCAATTTCGTTCTCATAGCAAAGGGTCTGAAAACTTATTTAAATAAGGTATTTTTGTTTCTGCTTTGTCATTGTGGGGTATTGTGTGTAGATTGCTGAGAACAAAATATATTTAATCAATTTTAGAATAAGGCTATAACTTAATAAAATGTGGGAAAAGTCAAGGGGTCTGAATACTTTCCGAATGCACTATGCACATCGTCACATATTTTTTTAAATCTCGCCTACCAGCTGGCTCTCTCTCTGTCGAGACGTGTGGTTTCATAACGGCCTTGAATGGTAGACTTGGATGGCAGTTTGTGGCAGGAGCGACAGGTTTAAATTGGCTAAATTCAAGTAATGGGCTAAATAAGGAAGTGAGTTTTGGAATTTGGAATGTATGCATCTAAGGAATTGTTCTCACGTATAAACTTTATTTCCCGAACTCAATTGAGCTCCAAAAATAATATGGTCACCATGGTGTTATTTTGATAGGTGATTTTTGTCATTTTTCAAAGTCCCATCTAATAGAGCTGTTGCAGGCTTGCTCCCTCTCCTGCCTCAATGTTAACCACACTCCACTTTGAGGAACAGTGTTAGCAGGCACTATGTGCCAGCATTTTGAGCCTGGGGACAAGGTAACATGATTGTTTTGGCGGCATTGTTTGCTTTTACAGTCAGCAGGAAACATACTCCATGTTTTGATATTGTTTTATAAAAAGTACAATTTGAGCCACTAAAGAGGGATATCCCTGTAAGAGATGGAATGACGTAAACAGATGTAGAGGGCATTGCTCATTCTGGAAGCAGTTTTCCTCCTGCAGTGTCTCAGAGGCATTTATACTGGTACATCCATTCCAGTCAGTCAGCACACAAACACTTAGCAGCATCCTGGACTACACTGAACTGGAGACTGACTATTTACCAGAGCAAATAGACAAACTAAACGCACACACACACACACACACACACACACACACACACACACACACACACACACACACACACACACACACACACACACACACACACACACACGAAGCAATAGAAGGGGTTTTCCATTATCAAGATAGTCCAGTAGATAAGCACTGCATTTTTTTCAATCATGTTTATCCCATGAACAACGTGTTCACTGTCCTAGCATGGGCAGAATGACAATGTCATTGAACAAGTCAGTAGCTCTCTGAGTGACGGCTATGATGTGTAGGGAGAGGAGTGGGATGACAGGGAGGAAGACAGATGGAGAAAGGGGAGACAGAGACAGAATATGAATGAGAGAGGATATCTGACAATGTCTGGAGATTCTACAGCTTTGAATTCCTAGGGTCAAATATATTCTCGAAGACACAATGAGGAAAACAAGAACATTTCAGTAACCCCAAAGGTTTTGGTTTGGAATCGCATAAGGCAACAATTTACTGTCAGGTAGATTTGCTGAATCATACTTGGAATGTAGAGGAACCACATCCAAAAGCTCTCAATGAGCTTGTTGATATTTTTCTACCTGGACATTCCCGAGTTTCAAAAGTAACAAATAAACCTTGTAGTCGAGCCTTGATTGGATGACTGTCATTTTCCCTGGTGGCTTCAAAGAACCTTGCAGCACATCCTGAAAATAGCATTATCCCTTTGCTTTCTCATGCTCAGATGTGTGTGCTTAATATTTTAATTAAACTAGCCCAGTAAGAGGATTATGACATGATGAGTGTGTCCTCGCTCAGATGCAGTTCAGTCCTCCTTCTGAACTCATTAATTAGAATTAGAGTTTACTGACGGGGAAGTTTGGACAATGAGAAACATGGCTTTCAATGTTTTGACTCATTCTAATATGGGGAGATGCCACCACCTCCTCTCTGAAATGCGTTATTGTTTATTACGATGTGGACCATGCCTTGCCCCTCCCTATTTAACATATCCAAATCAAATTTTATTGGTCGCGTAGACAGTTAAGCAGATGTTATAGTGGGTGCAGAGAATTCCTTGTTTCTAGCTCCTAACATTGCAGTAAAATGTACACAAATAATCAAACATTTGAAATAAAACACAGGAAATCGCGAAATGTCCGAATGAATCCAATTTACAATCCAAATAGCACTGTAACAGTAATCCAAATACAATCTATACCTACTGTATCTATATGTGATGAATTTACACAAGCTATCTAAGAATGTTATGCACAGCAGTAGATAGTAGAGTGTGCTATGTCAAGAATCCAGTATATAAATGAATATGGGGTGTGTATAAACAGTGTAACTAAAGTGTACAGTAGGGTGCATATTGGAATGAGGTATATTGAGAATGCAGTATTTAAAGACACACTACAAAAACCCATGGCAAAATGGATAGAATTGCAGGGAATTAGCTTCCGGACCAAAGTCTGGAATATAAATATATACTGTATGTATGTGAATGGTTTGTATAGACAGTATGGTCAGTAAGTGCATAGAAAAGGTGTCTATATCAGTAGTTATATAGGGTAAGCCATGACTAGAATATAGTATATACAGTACATATAAATATGGAAAAAGAGTATGTGTTCTTCATTTCACCTGGGGAGATTTGTGACCTCCAGCAACCTCTTCACGGAGCCCACTCTGACAGGAAGTAATTGATTGATGGAGAAACTGTGTCAGTAGGAAAAGGATAGGACGCCTTCTCACACTTCTCTCTCATCTCTTGTTTCTTTAACGTGCTCTTTCTGACACTTGTCCGTCTCTCTGTCTTTCTCTCGCTATCTCTGTTCTCCTCTCATCCGCCTCATGCTTCTCCTACACTTAACCACTTGTATCTCTTCACATAACCTAATGGTCTATCTTGGGCATGGGCGGATCGTATGATCAATGCCTCCGTTCACCCACTCTGCATTTGTCCTCTATCCCACTCCTCCCCCACCCTTCCTCCTGTCTCTTTTATTAACGTCTGTGTCTCTCTCGCTATCTTTCTCTTGTTCGGTATCTGTCCCTCTGTCAGTCATCTTCTGGAGCCCCCGGGACATTTACCCACACAGGCTATTAGTTTACTTCACTCGTTTAAGAATGAAAAAGAGCAGGATGGAGAGAGATTGGTCATCTCAAATTCAAGTGTAATTTGCCTCTCGGTTTGTGAAGGTGAACCGAGTAATCTCTCACCTTTCTCCTCCAGCGCAGAGATGTTAAACGTACAATGTCACACGATTCACAGATTCACTGCTTTGAATGTCACCGCATGTCACACAGAGAAGAGTCAGTCAAATCTGCTACAAACTGCCCCAGATACAGTGTGTATGCGTGTGTGTGTGTGTCACGACTTCCGCCGAAGTCGGCCCTTCTCCTTGTTAGGGTGGTGTTTGGCGGTCGACGTCACCGGCTTTCTAGTCACTACCGATCCATTTTTCTGTTTCGTTTTGTTTTGTCTGATTACACACACACACCTGTTTTACATTCCCTCATTACATTCCCTATTTAACCATCTGACATACATTTCTGTTCTGTCCGTGATTGTTCATGTCGTTAGTGGTTGTGTTTGTGTTAGAGTTGTGTTGTATGTTCCTACTTGGAATTTTGCTTTATTCTTTGAGTAAACTCAGTTGGATTACTCTATACCTGTGTCCTGCGCCTGACTCCGCTTTCACTCTGCACCCAATCGCTGACAGTGTGCCTGTGCACTTGTGTGACTTTGTGCGTGTGTGTCTGTGACTGAGATACACTGGTACTGTACAGTTCTACCGTTGCCATTCACATCGTGGCTCTGTAGTCGGTACATGCCCACACACACCACATCACGCAAATGAAGCAGATCCACAGCAGGCAGTGGAAAGGGTGAATATTTAGGAGAGAAGTATGATACTGTGTTATACACATGGCTTCACACAGTTTGAAATGACAAATTAGTTATTCAGAATGGCTTTAAAAGGGGCAATCTGGGATTGATACATTGAACTTTCAAATAAATGATGATTCGGTATGATTCCAAAAATTGACGTACCAATCCCAGACGACAACCATTGAATGGGACTCATTTGAAAATGGGACACTTAGAGAATTTTACATATGCGTACCAGTTACTTAGCCTCATAATTACCAGACAGATTACTGGAATGTAAACTCATGAGAATTCTGGATGGTTGTATGAGGTGACCAGTTGCTAAATACAGACTTTTTTAAATTTCCGTTAAGGGATAAATCACATTCCTCCAAAAGAAGGAATGTCTTTCTCCTCAAAATCAACTAGATCACTATTGTTACAGCCTTAACACTGTGCTCATTTTTCATATATGAATTGCATTCTTCCCATTTACACATTTTTACAATGACCTCTACAGTTACCTTAGCATATCTTTTTTTTTATCCAGAGCTAGCCTTCTTACAATAAGTAGGGTAAAACAAATACAGTATCTCGACCACTGCAAGCACAGATGTTAGGATGGCAATCTGATCACCCGGTTGCAGGATAACTTTTGAAACGTGCCGTGTGTTTGAGGTCTAAAAAGACTTCTGAAGTTGCTCATTTCCTCTTTGAAATGTTCAGGATACGAAAAAAATGATCAACCCTTTCAAAAACATCATCCACATAATAATTCACATTGTCTGTGGCTTGCAGATTTATTTTACTGCTGCAGCAAAATGGCTCAAAATAAGATCCTACACCTGAATTGTAAAAGCTCCTTCCAAATAGTCGCTATCAAGCAATATTAGTGCCGGTGAGAATAAAAATGATCATTAGAAACATTGTGAGGTTTTGACATTTATTGTGTGCTGATTTAGGATGACTATGGTGCCTGGGGGACAGTATGGTTTGAAATCATCTGTTTTGACACATCCTGAAAATGTGGGTGTATATTCCTATGTATTTCTACTCCTATTTTGTTCCTTTTTCTATTCTGTCTTTGTCTCATTCTCAGTCATTTTTTATCAACAAATGTCAAGCATAATAGAGGCAAATAATTATATTTGATGTGTCTTTTATGTGTATTTGTAAATTGTCTATCTTCTCACTGTCATGGACAAATATCAGAATGTATTAGCTACAAAACACCCGTAACAATGTAAAGTACCACAACCAACTTATTCAAGCGTTTTTCTTTATTTTTACTATTTTCTACATTGTAGAATAATAGTGAAGACATCAACACTATGACATAACACGTATGGAATCATGTAGTAACCAAACAAGTGTTAAAGAAATCAAAATATATTTTATATTTGGGATTCTTCGAAGTTGCCTTGATGACAGCTTGCACACTCTTGGCATTCTCTCAAACAGCTTAATGAGGAATGCTTTTCCAGCAGTCTTGAGCACTTGTTGGCTGGTTTTCCTTTACTCTGC
Organism: Oncorhynchus kisutch; assembly: GCF_002021735.2. Classification (NCBI taxonomy): domain Eukaryota; kingdom Metazoa; phylum Chordata; class Actinopteri; order Salmoniformes; family Salmonidae; genus Oncorhynchus; species Oncorhynchus kisutch. The sequence goes on from NC_034178.2 coordinate 16,913,634, forward strand.
AGTCCAACTCACCCCAAATCCTCTCAATTGGGTTGAGGTCGGGTGAAGAAATCTCCTTCTTGGTCAAAAAGTGCATACATAGCCTGGAGGTGTGTTTTGGGTCATTGTCCTGTTGAAAGATAAATGATAGTCCCACTAAGCGCAAGCCAGATGGGATGGTGTATCGCTGCAGAATGCTGTGGGAGCCATGCTGGCCTTGATTTCTAAATAAATCAAAGACAGTGTCACAAGCAAAGCACCCCCACACCATCACACCTCCTCCTCCATGCTTCACAGTGGGATCCACACAAGCGGAGATCATCCATTCACCTACTCTACGTCTCACAAAAACATGGGGGTTGGAACCAGAAATTGCACATTTGTACTCATCAGACCAAAGAACAGATTTCCACCAGGCTAATGTACATTGCTCGTGTTTCTTGGCCTAAGCAAGTCTCTTCTTATTATTGGTGTCCTTTTGTAATGGTTTCTTTGCAGAAATTCATACAGTCTCCTCTGAACAGTTGATGTTGAGATGTGTGAAGCATATATTTGGGATGCAATCTGAGGTGCAGTTAAATCAAATTAACTTATTCTCTGCAGCAGAGGTAACTTTGGGTCTTCCTTTCCTGTGGCGGTCCTCATGAAAGTCCGCTTCATCATAGCACTTGATTGTTTTTGAGACTGCACTTGAATAAACTTTCAAAGTTCTTGACATTTTCCGGATTGACCGACCTTCATGTCTTAAAGTAATGATGCACTGTCATTTCTCTTTGCTTATTTGAGCTGTTCTTGCAATAATATGGACATGGTCCTTTACCAAATAGGGCTATCTTCTGTATACCACCGCTACCTTGTCACAACACAACTGATTGGCTCAAACACATTAAGAAGGAAATAAATTCCACAAATTAACTTTGAACAAGGCACACCTGTTAATTGAACTGCATTCCAGGTGACTAACTCATGAAGCTGGTTGAGAGAATGCCAAGAGTGTGCAAAGCTATCATCAAGGCAAAGAGTGGCTACTTTGAAGAATCTCAAATATAACATGTATTTTTATTTGTTCAACACTTGTTTGGTTACTACATGATTCCATATGTGTTATTTTATAGTTTTGATGTCTTCACTATTATTCTACAATGTAGAAAATGAAGAAAAACCCTGTAATGAGTAGGTGTGTCCAAACGTTTGACTTGTACTGTATATATGGGCTGTGATACAGTGTGATTAGAAAAAACAGCAAGGTATTACATATTCCATTTCATAACAGCTTTCCATATTTTAGACTCGGTTTCAGTGCTTATGATTTAGTTTCTGGCTTAGACTGGAAATAAGATATAGCTCGTCATAAGCTGCCCTTGTCGATGGTGTGGCAGAAAAGAATGAAGCTTGTTAGGGCATATGAAGCTCAGCTCAGCCACAGTGATTATCATGCATCACTATCCAAGTGTTTTAGCCGCTGACAGCTCTGTAATTATGTCCTTTGGCTTCTCTGAGCTCAATTCTAAACCTGTCTGACAATTAGTCATTTTTATCACCACAGCTCAGCATGGAACACATGCTGCGTGCGGGGCCGGACTTCTTATGCCTGGAACAAGCCTTGTCTACTGTATGTGTGTGTGTGTGTGCATGTGTGCGTGTACTATGAGTATGTCTGTCTGTCCCAGTGTGTCATTCAGTGTGCGCAAGCACATACTCACACACACACACACACACACACACACACACACACACACACACACACACACACACAGAGAGACATCTCAATGAAACAGTAGGAGAAAGGAAAACACTTTCCATGCTGGCTGAATTTCTTTATTTTTTACTTATTGATTCACTGTGCAAATTAATTGTCTTATGTTTGTGTCAACTGGAGCACATATTGGACATTCTCCTTTATTTATTTATTTATTTATATAAACATGCCAATGTCTACTCGCATGAGATGCTACAAAAACTTCCTCCACTATAGGTCATATCAGAGACCAGAACTCTTGAGGCCAAACAGTTTCATGGGAAGTTTAGAGTTAGGGTTAAGGTTAGAAAACAAAAAAGCAACAGCAGGATTTGAACCAGCGGCCTTCTGTATGTTGTGCCACTATGTGTATGTTGCGCCCCCCTATTCTATGACGTACTATGTAGTCTCTTTTAAACAACCATAGTGGGTTGGTGGTGACTACAGGGCCACATCAAGTAAGGGAAAGTAGTCAACAATTAGCTGCAGTAATTAGGGACAGCCAGGCGTAAGGTTGAGATGTAAATTGAATTCAAAACTTGCCAGAAGAGGACTGACCACCCCTCAGAGCCTTGATCCTCTCTAGATTTCTTCCTAGGTACCTGCATTTCTAAGGAGTTTCCTAGCCACCGTGCTTCTACATCTACATTGCTTGCTCTTTGGGGTTTTAAGCTGGGTTTATGTATAAGCAGGTTGTGACATCTGCTGATGTAAAAAGGGCTTCATAAATACATTTGATTGATTTGAAATTTGACATGACAGGAGTACTCTTAGAGTCAGGACAGAAAATGGCTCTCAGGTTGTTATTAAACATATACCCTCCTGCACATTCCAAAGACAAGGCTGACTATTATAAAAATGGGAACATAAGCAACTTATTCTTCCACACAGACCATCCCCTGGCATGGTGCAGTACTATATTAGCACACTATCTATCTGTTAAGAGGGAGGGTGTCAGCAATGGGTGGAAACTGAGTGAGCCAATGTCAACCTCTACAAGTCTGGAACAATAATGGTTCAGGGAAACCCCAAACAATTTCAGCTGGACTTTCACATAATCAAAGAGATAGAGTTTATCCCGTTGAGCTGTCTTGAGAAAGATAACCCCACCCCGAGCGTGTCAGATCAGACCTCTTCATTATACAACCCCAAAAGGAAAATCAACCAACTACTCCCTCATTGAAATGAAGGAAAAATTCTCCCAGCTGGAGGTAAGGCAGGTGGAGCTGGAACAGCAGGTAAACACATTCCAGTCACCACAAAAAAATTGTCTAGCTCAACGACACCCCTTCAACCAGACCTGGAGAGCTGGAGGTGGAGAGAGACATATCTGCACTCTGGACTGTGGTGAGGCAACATCAACAGGAGAAGGAGCAGGAGAAGAATAGAGCACTAGAGGAGAAGGTGAAAGTGCTCGAGAAGCAGGTCAGAACGATGACGTGTGACAGAGAACAAACCATTAAAGAAGCCAGCAGAACAGCCCACCTCAGACCCCAACCAAAGTCTCGACATCACAGCAGAACTGTCCACACCAGACCCTGACCATAGCCTCAACATCACAGCAGGAAAGACAAATGAAGGGACATGTACTAGTCTGTGGTGACCTAAGTGCCAGAACTGGACAAGAACCTGATACCCTCAGCACACAGGGGGACAAACACCTACCTGGAGGTGACAGCATTCCCTCCCCCATATGCCCCCCTGGGCATACCACAACAACATAACCAACAAAAATGGGTCACAACTCCTGCAGCTCTGTCCCATGCTGGGTATGTACATAGTCAAAGGTAGGCTTCGAGGGGACTCATACGGTAGGTGCACCTATAGCTCATCTCTTGGCAGTAGTACTGTAGACTACTTTATCACTGACCTCTGGGTTGAGTCTCTCAGAGCGTTCAGAGTCAGCCCACTGACACCACTATCAGATCACAGCAAAATCACAGTCTAATTGAACAGAGCAGTACGTATTCACGAGGCATCAAAGCCAAAGGAACTGAATAATATTAAATTCACACAGGACACCGGATAACACAGAAGAAATACTCCAGATATAACAGACTGACCCTAGCCCCCTGACACATAAACTTTTGCAGAATGAATACTGGAAGCTGAGACAGGAGGGGTCGGGACACACTGTGGCCCCATCCGACGATACCCCCCGACAGGGCCAAACAAGCAGGATATAACCCCACCCACTTTGCCAAAGCACAGCCCCCACCCCACTAGAGGGATATCTTCAATCACCAACTTACCATCCTGAGACAAGGCCGAGTATAGCCCAACAAGATCTCCCCACGGCACAAACCCAAAGGGGGGCGCCACCCTGGACAGGAAGATCATGTCAGTGACTCAACCCACTCAAGTGACACACCCCTCCTAGGAACAGCATGGAAGAGCACCAGTAAGCCAGTGTCTCAGCTCCTGTAATAGGGTTTGAGGCAGAGAATCCCAGTGGAGAGACGGGAATCGGCCAGACAGAGACAGCAAGGGCGGTTTGTTGCTCTAGTGCCTTTCCGTTCACCTTCACACTCCTGGGCAAGACTACACTCAATCATAGGACCTACTGAAGAGATTAATCTTATATATAGACTTAACCTATCTAGGCTAGATGGGACGCTAGCGTCCCACCTGACCAACATCCAGTGAATGTGCAGGGCGCCAAATTCAAACTACAGAATTGTAAATACTTAACATTCTTGAAAATACACATGCAATATGTCAAAATAAAGCTTAACTTCTTGTTAATCCAGTTTTTTAATCCAGTCAGATTTCAAAACGACTTTGCGATCATCTGAGGACACCACCCCATCAAACAAACCCAGACAATCATATTTTATCTCGCCAGGCGCGACACAAACGTCAGAAATAACGATTTAATTCATGCCTTACCTTTGAAGAGCTTCTTCTGTTGGCACTCCAATATGTCCCATAAACATCACAAATGGTCCTTTTGTTTGATTAATTCCGTTGTTATATCTCCAAAATGTCCATTTATTTGGCACGTTTGATCCAGAAAAACACCGGTTGCAACTCGCGCAACATGACTACAAAATATCTAAAAAGTTACCTGTAATCTTTGTCCAAACATTTCAAACAACTTTCCTAATACAACTTTAGGTATTTTTTAAAGTAAATAATCAATACAATTTAAGACGGGATGAACTGCGTTCAATAGAGGATAAAAACAAAGTGGAGCAAGCTTTCAGGTCGCGCGCACCAACCACAACAGTGCACTAGACTCGACCATCGTTCTGAACAGCCCTACTTCTTCATTTCTCAAAGGAAAAACATCCACCAATTTCTAAAGACTGTTGATTTACAGTAGAAGCGATAGGAACTGCAAGCAATTTCCTTAGAAATCTAGATCCACATAGAAAACTCATTGAAAGAGTGACCTCAAAAAGAAAAAATCCTGAATGTTTGGCCTCTGGGTTTCGCCTGCCAAATAGGTTCTGTTATACTCACAGACATCATTCAAACAGTTGTATAAACTTCAGAGTGTTTTCTATCCAAATATACTAATAATTTGCATATCCTAGTTTTTGGGCCTGAGTAGCAGGCAGTTTACTTTGGGCACACTTTTCATCCGGATGTGAAAATACTGCATGAAAATACTGATTTGCTATGTTGTTGTCTTAGGTCTCTCTTGATGTGGTGTTGTGTTGTCTTTCTCGTTGTGATGTGTGTTTTGTCCCAGGCCCCCGTCCCAGCAGGAGGCATTTTGCCTTTTGGTACTTCGTCATTGTAAATAATGACTTGCCTAGTTAAACAAAGGTAAAATAAAGTAAATATATAAAGTCGATGCCAAAAGTTTTGAGAATGACGCAAATAATAATTTCCACAAAGTTTGCTGCTTTAGTGTCTTTTGTAACGGATTTTCTCTTCTTCGTCTGAGGAGGAGTAGCAAGGATAGGACCAATACGCAGCGTGGTAAGTGTCCATGATACTTTAATAATCACTGAACACGACAAAATACAAAAATAACAAAGTGAATGAAAATGAAACCCGAAACAGTCCTGAATGGTGACACAAACAACAAAACAGGAAACAATCACCCACACCACACAGGTGGGAAAAGGCTACCTAAGTATGATTCTCAATCAGAGACAACTAACGACAACTAACGACAACCTGTCTCTGATTTAGAACCATGCCAGGCCAAGCACAAAACACAACATAGAAAAACGAACATAGACAACCCACCCCAACTCACACCCTGACCAACTTAAAACAAAGACATAACAAAATAACTAAGATCAGAACGTGACATCTTTAGATATTTTTGTCAGATGTTACTATGGAATACTGAAGTATAATTACAAGCATATAATTACAAGTGTCAAAGGCTTTTATTGACAATTACATGAAGTTGATGCAAAGAGTCAATATTTGCACTTTTGACCCTTTTTTTCAAGACCTCTGCAATCTGCCCTGGCTTGCTGTCAATTAACTTCTGGGCCACATCCTGACTGATGGCAGCCCATTCTTGCATAATCAATGCTTGGAGATTGTCAGAATTTTTTGGCTTTTGCTTGTCCACCCGCCTCTTGAGGATTGACCACAAGTTCTCAATGGGATTAAGGTCTGGGGTGTTTCCTGGCCATGGACCCAAAATATCAATGTTTTGTTCCCCGAGCCACTTATTTATCACTTTTGCCTTATGGCAAGGTGCTCCATCATGCTGGAAAAGGCGTTGTTTGTCACCAAACTGTTCCTGGATGGTTGGTAGAAGTTGCTCTCGGAGGATGTGTTGGTAAAAATTTTTATTCTTTATTCATGGCTTTGTTCTTAGGAAAAATTGTGAGTGAGCGCATTCCATTGGTTGAGAAGCACCCCACACATGAATGGTTTCAGGATGCTTTACTGTTAGCATTTCACAGGACTGATGGTAACGCTCACCTTGTCTTCTCTGGACAAGCTTTTTTCCGGATGCCCCAAACAATCTGAAAGGGGATTCATCAGAGAAAATGACTTTACCCCAGTCCTCAGCAGTCCAATCCCTGTACCTTTTGCAGAATATCAGTCTCTCCCTGATGTTTTTCCTGGAGAAAAGTGGCTTCTTTGCTGCCCTTCTTGACACCAGGCCATCCTCCAAAAGTCTTCGCCTCACTGTGCATGCAGATGCACTCACACCTGTCTGCTGCCATTCCTGAGCAAGTGGTGCCCCGATCCCGCAGCTGAATCAACTTTAGACAGTCCTGGCGATTGCTGGACTTTCTTGGGCACCCTGAAACTTTCTTCACAACATTTGAACTGCTCTCAAAGTTCTTGATGATCCGATAAATGGTTGATTTAGGTGCAATCTTACTGGCAGCAATATCCTTGCCTGTGAAGCCCTTTTTGTGCAAAGCAATGTTGATGGCACGTGTTTCATTGCAGGTAACCATGGTTGACAGAGGAATAACAATGATTCCAAGCACCACCCTCCTGTTGAAGCTTCCAGTCTGTTATTCAAACTCAATCAGCATGACAGAGGGATCTCCAGCCTTGTCCTCCTCAACACTCACACCTGTGTTAACGAGAGAATCACTGACATGATGTTAGCTGGTCCTTTTGTGGCAGGGCTGAAATGCAGTTTTTTGAGGGGGGATTCAGCTCATATGCATGGCAAAGAGGGACTAAAATTAATTGCAATAAATCTGATCACTCTTCATACCATTCTGGAGTATATGAAAATTGTCATCATACAAACTGAGGCAGTAGACTTTGTAAAAATGTATATTTGTGTCATTCTTAAACCTTTTGGCCACGACTGTACGTATGTTGTCTGTTGTCTGTCAAGGGTTATTTTTTACTTGTTTTGTACACTAGAGGGCACTATATGTTGGTGTCATGGGTCATTGGTCACGTTTGTATGTAGATAGCACAGGTGACCAGGAAGGGTTAGCACAGGTGAGAGGAGAGCACATAACATTCTTACCATATCACAGATACAGGTCATAGAATGCATTTCTCTGCACCTTTTCTACAGGAATATGTGTTTGGAGCTATTTATATTTTATTTGTGTAATATTCACCCAAAAAGAGAAGCATTTGGAAAGCTGATTTTTGTGGACGTGTTATCTCTCTCCTGTGCCAGTGGCATTTCATAGGTAATCGCCACTACAATCACAGTGTGCCATCACAGCAGCATGCTTTGTGACCTGTTGCCACAAGAAAAGGGCAACTAGTGAAGAACAAAAACCATTGTAAATACAACCCATATTTATGTTTATTTATTTTCCCTTTTGTACTTGAACTATTTACACTAAATATGACATTTGAAATGTCTCAGAGAGAGAGAGAGAGAGAGAGAGGGAGAGAGAGAAAACACTGTATCATACAATGTATTATGGAAACCCATTATTAGGAAGAGAGGATGTGTATGGTTGAGGAAGGAAGAGAGAGATAGGGAGAGCGAGAGATTATGTTCCTGACCACAATTTTATACTATTTGTTGCTCCTCTCCTCTCCTCTCCCTCTGTTACTCTGTTCCTCTAGGTCAGTGAAAAAATAGGGAAGTGATGTAGAGAGTCCAGGCTCAGCAGCAAAAGGCATGGAGGAAGAGGAGTCAGAGATGATTGGAAAGATAGATATGTGGAGAGAGGAGGGAGGAGTGGAGCAAGTGTAGAGTGGAGGGAGAGAGGAAGAGGAGAGTGAAGAGCAGGGAGAGATGAAGAGGAGAGGAACATGTATAGGATGAGGGAGAGGAAGAGGTAGCAGAGGAGTAAGAGGAGTAAGCAGATAGAAAGGTGGAAGCAGAAGGAGGGGAAGAGGGGGAACCTATTGCACGTTTCCATGGAGTGGCTCTTTGCTTGAATTCCCCAATCAAATATCATGTTATTACTATCTAAATTTAGCTAGTTGCCTAGGAGACTGAGACACCCAGTTATGGACAGGCCATTTTTGAGATCACAAAGTCAAGTTCGACGATACACTGCTAGAGTGGGATATTTACCGGAAAAGGCCAGTAAGGTCTGAACATTGGAAACTAAAAATCTGGTTTAGAGACCCCCCACATAAAACCCACACTTTAACAGTTCAATATTCATCCGCGTGCAATGCCTCTTCTGAAATTCACTTAGGGGAATTTATATATTCATTTAACACAAGCTCCTAGCTCTTATAGCCTATGTAGCCATGAGAGTTCCTCAAGGGCAAGGGGAATTGCACGGGGGCGTTTCAGTGTGTACCACTCTGGCTTTAGGCCATTATCCTCTGATAGGGTCGTCTTCTCTCATCCTCTCCCCCTCCCAAGCCCTCTTACCACCCCAAGGTAGAAGGCGGGGACAGAGGTCAGGTGACCTTTCCAAAAGAGGTAGGTCACTACATCTGTGTCCCAAATGGGCTGCCACCCAGACACCCACATTCCTCCTGTGCCAACACTCCCATCAGGCTGTTTTGGAATCCTGTTCATGGCCATGGAACCATGCTCTCTCTCTCCAACCCTCCAGCCCTCTTCCCACTAACCCTCCACCCCTTATCTGACTCTATAGGGCTCTTTTGGAGTGGCTGCAGACTCCTGCGCTGCATCCAGTCCCATCCGGCCCCCCCTCATCGGATAGTGATTGGCAGAGCGAGGGCAGAGACGAAGGAAGCGAAGGACAGACCGAGGATATCATTACACACCCCGCCGGCATCGCAGCGTGCACCTCTCTATCCGCCGGTCAGCTCTTTAGCCCTGTTTTTGCTTAGCACAGATACATGCTCCTACCCTCCCTCCCTCGCGCTATCCATCTCTCACTCTCTCTTCTCCTTCTGTCTTTCACCATCCCTTGCCCTGTTTTCGATCTCCTTTTCAATCCCTGTATCTTTTTCTTCCCCCAACATCGCATGGATTGTCTCATTCTTTCTGTCTCACTCAGTTGGGGTCTCAACTTACTGTTGATATTTAGAACAATAGAATACAAAAGGTTCAAGTTCAAAATTTGTTTGTGCATCAGCAATTTCTCACTTGTTTTGTCAGTCAATTTTAGCTAACAATTTTAAATTGGTAAGTTAGTTTAGCCAGCTATCTAAACTTGTAGTAATCATGGCCGAAAACTGACCGGGCACACCAGGCACATGCACAGAGATCCTGAACTTCAGGGGGCCTCCATTGATTTTGCTCATCACTCTCAGTCAGATATCAATATCATGGCATAAGTCAAGGTAAAATGTGTAGAATTTATGAAAACGTGCTTTAATTAATACTGCAAAAATCTCTCTCTATCCCATGGGAAAATGAGTAGAATTGCATGAAATTTGTTACAAAATTGCTATAAAAAATGGATTACTCAAACCATGACAAAATGTGTAGAACTGCAGAAAATGTACTGCGTGTGTGTGTGTGTGTATGTGTGTGCATGATTTGCATGTGCGTGAGTGTGTGCGTGCGAGAGAGAAAGAGCGATATAGAGAGAGGGGAGAAAGGGAGAAGGAGAGAAGCCAGATACAGGTGAATTGGAGGGGGGGTTCAAATGTCTGATCTTTTCATCCACTGAGAGAAAAGGTGCCTCCTCTGGCCTCAGTTGCCTGGTTGTTTAATTCCCGAGGGAGGGATGAGGGGATCGAGGCTTACTTTAGTTTGGTCTGTGTCTGAGTAGTTGAGGAAATGTAATCTCCTCTGGCTGCCTGGGGTCAAGCTTATTGTAGACACAGCTTTGGGAGTGTCAGACCAGATGCCGGTATAGTGAGAGTGAGATTACGTAATCAGATGAACTTCTCCATTCCCACTCAAGCACATCAATGTCACAATCCTGTGTCACGACTTGGTAATGAGATCTGTCGATGTTAAGGACACATCATCCAAAGGGAGAAGTGACAGATTTTTTTCTGTATTGCAGTTGTCTGTGATTAAATGTAGGGCTGTGCTGCCCTCTGGAGGATATACTGAATAACTGCAAAATGGAGGCTCCAGGAGCATCTGTACACAGGTACAAGATTTGCACTATCTAAGGGTGGCAGATGCTGAAGTGACAAATGAGTTCACTCCAGTGGCGATCCGTCATTCAGGGCGGTTTTGAGCCCCACATTTTTAGCAAATGTTTTTTTGGGGGGGCCTTTCCTGTTTTTCATGCTATTTTGGCATTAATACGTGTCACATATCAGTGTGAAAAACATGTAAAAAATATATATATATATAATTGAGATAATAAAGCCACATACAAACATGGTCTCTTTTTTGTTTTATTGAGTAAGACAGTTCCAAAGTGCAGGTGTTACAGCCTAGCTCAGTGCTTTCTGTGGTGGTGGGTCAAGCCAGGAGAACCCTGAGCCGTGATTGACTCATGGTTTTGCCACTCATGGGGACACTACATCACTGCCAAGTCTAAGGGTAGAGCTAGAAAATTCAAGCCCCTTTGGTGCTGCCATGGAGTCACATTAGAAGTGCCTATCCATGAAGGCTCAAGGTCATTAGACACAAATATAATTATGTGAAATTGCAGTAGCTTTGATTGGACTGATAATGTCAACGTCATACTTTCAAAATCTGTTTTGCTGTTTGGGGTCAAAGTTTTTTTTAATAATTTTTTTTAACCAGGCAAGTCAGTTAATAAGAACAAATTCTTATTTACAATGATGGCCTACTGGGGAACAGAGGGTTAACTGCCTTGTTCAGGGGCAGAACAACGTATTTTTACCTTGTCAGTTCGGAGATTCGATCCAGCAACTTTTTGTTACTGTTACTCTTACTACCAACGCTCTAACCACTAGGCTAATTGCTGTCCCGTTGTCACCGTTATAGTGCATTTAATGTATTGTTTAGTGTTGTGTTGTGTAGTGGCTTTGCTGTTACGCATCCCACATTTAATTTTTTTGTCCACTGGTTCACTCGTCCACACACGCGCACGCACGCGTACACACATACACACACACACACACACACACACACACACACACACACACACACACACACACACACACACACACACACACACACACACACACACACACACACACACACAAACACCTTCGTATTACAGTTACAGCAACAGAGTTATTTTATGTCTTTCTCTCTTTTCTCTGATCACATTTTCTCTCAAGACCATACACTCACCCACACATCCACGTACACACACACACACACACACACAATATGGGGACGGTTGCATGCTGTGTGTTTGAATAATGTTGACAGCCATGTCATTTCAGCAGTCGCTACGCTCACAAATATATTGCAAAGATCTTACATTGTGATACATCACTCGGCATTTCCTGTTCCCATGTACCATTATCAATCAGACAACACTCACTCAATAGTTTTTCGCATTTTATTCTATGCCATTTTTTTTAACGTCATTTGTAAATTGCAGTACTCTCTTTGACAAACCTGTCCAATCCCAACCCCCACCCCTAGTCCCTAGTCACTAGTCCCTGTCCCATACATCACTGGGACAGTGCTTCCACCCACCTAGGAAATCTACTTGAAACGGTGCCTGAGGAAGACACGCATCATCATCAAGGACCCCCACACACCCCAGCACAAGCTGTTCTCTCTCTTACCATCAGGTAGATGGTATCAGAGCATGAGGTCTGATACCAACTGGACTGACCACTTGCTCTTATTCTCCGCACCTTAGCATACATGTACATGCACTCACTCATGCACACACCCACACAGACATAGACACACATACACAGACACACACACATATACATTCATGCTACACACACGTCACAACTGCAGCTACCAGACTCATATTATACTGCTCAGTTTATACACCGCCCCTCCATCGCCCTGTTCCCCAATATACATGTAAATACTAAATCATAAATTGTGCCATACTGTATTATACTTGTACTAACATTTGTATTTTATTTTGATGAGCTATTTACTTTATGTTCATATTCTTATCTTTAATAATTTGTTATTGTTGTTGCATTGTCAAGAAGAAACCTTGGACGATGTATACCATGCGTATCCCGTACATACGACTAATACAACTAGAAACGACCCCTTACTCCTTAGCACCTACCCCCTATAGATAAGACCAACTAGAACAGGGGTCTCCAACCTCTTCTACCAATTTTTTTTTTTTTATCTAGCTTTCAAATATGCACATTCTTCTCTTCTCTTCCCCGGATCCTTACTGTACAAGAGATGTGTTTTCTGTCAATATACCTGGTCAAATAAGGGTGAATAATAACTCCGAAGACTGGAAAAAGCGAGAATAAAAAATACAAATATTTGAAGTGCACACCTAGCGAGAGAGGAATGTGTTTGACTAGCGGTGTTTCTGTGCTGCTACTGCAACTGCACATGTGATGGCAACAAATTGACACAAATAATAATTATATCATCATAGCCAGGTAGGCCTACTTTGAAGTGAACATTTATTTGAGAAGGTTTCGAGGAAAACCTTTCTGTCTACCAACAAGACGGTAATCATGAGCATCGCTAACTGGTTACATGATAGACAGACGTGCGCAACACGCAGGCAGGTGCAATATTGCTGGAAATGAATTGGTAGATATTATGTTACGTTTGGCCTTTTAAGCCAAATGTGGCTAATGTAGAGAAATGCTATTTCTTATGTAGGTGACCAAACTATTGTTAATGGGGGGCTACAACTCAGAGTAGAGCCTGTGGGGTCCCCTACAGGATAGCTCCCGCATTACACTAATGGCCAAAACCAGCGCACACACACATGATCTCCGTTGTAGCTGAACGTTGAATGCCCGAAGAGGATTCTACGATGACGGACAGACAACTGAGCCAATGGCGGAAGACTACAGACTACACCCCAGCTGAACCAATCCAAAGATCCGATCTTCCAGAATCAACCTACTTTCTGTTCTATATATAAGTGGTGTACTGATTGTATCGGCCTCTTCTTCGTCTGCGTTTCCGTACGAACCAGCGGGAGAGCCGTAATTACGCTGTTCTAGATATCTTCACTCTGAATAAACTGTAGCTTGTCATACAATTTACCACCTTGTCTGAATCGATCCGTGACCGACTCGCCCATCTACATATCCAATTTCTAACACTAACCGTTGGTAGTAGTGTCATCGTGGCTTTGATTGGATAGTAACCAGGATTTTTGTGAGATTTGTTTATGACAGTTTTCGGTTGTAACAGTATAACTTTAGACCGTCCCCTCACCCATACCCGGGCGCGAACCAGGGACCCTCTGCACACATCAACAACAGTCACCCAAGAAGCATCGTTACCCATCGCTCCACAAAAGCCGCGGCCCTTGCAGAGCAAGGGGAACTACTACTTCAAGGTCTCAGAGCACGTGACGTCACCGATTGCGCGATAGCCGATAGTCACCGATAGCGCGTACCACCGCTAAATACGCTTTCAGTTTCGCATCCGTTACACTGTGGAGCATGTGAAAAATGTACTTTCGGATGATAATTAATTGTTTGGAAGCCCACTGATACCTGATATAATAATGATATGTCAAAATCAGTGGCCTCCACAATGATAATACATAATTTGGGCTAGGGCAACTGTCTCAGTGCCAATGAGGAAATAAGATTGTTCTTCTTTCTTCCCTATACGCCCATAAAAAGAGCAGTTATCAGTTTCGTCCCCTTACATTTTGACATTGTGCACATTTAGCAGGCACTCTTATCCAGTGTTACTTAAAGCTGTTGTTACAATTGGAACACACCACAGAACAATGTGATGGCATTTTATCTTCTTATCACTCTGGGATTTCGATTCATTTCAGGTTTGTGTTTTCAGGCCTTAACTTACTGTAGCCTAGATACAGTAATATCATTGCTGCAGTGTCACTGTTTAACTTTGGATTCCTTTTGATTCCTTTGTAACTTTTGATTCCTTTGTGGCAAGCTAAATCAATCAGACAAAGTACTTGACAGTATTTGACCCAGGTCTGACTCTAGTATTTGAGTGTTATTTCATCTCACTGGTCTCTTGTATCTGAAGAGTGTCTTTCTGTCTCAGTCTAATTCTGGTAATCAACTGAGTGTTTGTTTCTTTCATTCTATAGCGGAGTCACTTCTGCCTCAACCACAAAACGTTGAGGTGGTCTCTTACAACATGGATGCCATAGTTAAGTGGGACGCTCCCCTTACTTCACTGAAAGACCTTACCTACACAGCTGAATACACGTGAGACACACGCACACACACACACACAATAAAAAGTATTGCTCATTCTGGATGCAGTTTTCCTCCCGCAGTGTCTCAGAAGCGTTTAAGACTGGTACATCCATTCCTGGACTATACTGGACGAGATCTTTTTACCAGACCAAACCGAAGAACAAAATACACACATATACAGATGTAGGATCTTAATTTGATTTTCCCTTACAAAAATGATCAACTGCTCAAAGATTCCATTCATTTTAATGGACATAATAATTCACGTTTTATTTTGCTGCAGGATTATTTTCCTGCTGTAGGACACTGGCTCCAGTTAAGATCATACATTTTTATGACACACAAATACTTCTGGTTTAATTGTTTTGTCTTTGACATCATACTTAGAGGTTGTTCACACTTACTAGCATTTTTAGCAAAAATATCCTCAGCTACACATACTGTGAGAGCAAAATTGCATGATTATGTAATAATACTGTAATTGCATCAAATGGTTGTTTTATGCAACAGAATAGGGCAGGGATTCTTAAACGTGTTCAGCATGGGACCCAAATTAGAAATGTTGTGTCCCTGGGACAAGCATAGGAAAATATGCAACTATATGTAAATATCGGTACATTTAATTGCACTTTAATTGCCTAAAACAAATGTAATATAGACAAAAACTAATTACAATGAAATGTTCATATAAATGCATATTCATGTTAATTTTCCCCCATTGAAAACACTCTTAGATATCTGTCTAGGTTGAAACTATTGCAGTTAAAATACAATAAATCATTTTCATTCTGAACTGGAATAAACTGATTGATCACATCACACAGATGAGTAACAGAATGCACACACATGCCCTTTTGATATGGCAACCCTAACCGTACAGATGAAAAATTATCAGGCCTACTGTACATCTTACTGTAGACATTTTTGTTGAAAGAAAATCAAGGTTGGAACTGTTGCTGTTTAAAATACAGTACATTATTTTATTCTGAACTAGAAGAAACTGATTGATCACATCACACAGATGTAGATCAGAAAACTCACACACACACAGTCCTAATGAGAGGTGTGTGGCTGGTTGAAGTTTTCAAAAAAGCATGTCTATTCTGGGCTCAGTTTTTTACAGTGCAACACTGAGGTCAAACTCATCAATGAGACTGTTTCTGTATCTGTTTTTTAAGTATGTCAGAGTTGAGAACCCTGACTCACATAGGTATGTGGTGCCAAACTGGATCAGAACCTCTACTGCTTTCTCAGTCAGGCAGGAGGCCGCTTCCTGCTGTAGATGAGCAACCCAGAACTGTGTTTGCCTCAAAAAGCATCTTACTTCAATCAGTTTATTCCAGTTTAGAATACAAATTGTTACTTGTATTTTAACAGCAACAGTTCCAACCTAGACTAGTTTTCAACAATCATTTCTACAGTAAGATGTACAGTAGGCTTGATCATTTTTCATATTCATCTGTACTGTTACTAAGGGTTGCACCATCAGTAACTAGCTAGCTTTCTTTCCTTTGGCTAATGTTAGCTATTAGTTGTGTACCTTACAAGGCCACGGGAATGTTTGAAAGAGAAACTCACATCTACTACTATTAGAGTTAGTACTCCGTTATTTCTGCTTATAGCCTGTTATAAAATGACAACAATGCCTTGCTAGCTGACTTACTTTTCCACTGTCAAAGCACTGCTTCCTGAAGCATGATGCCCTGTTCTGAATGAACTCCCTGGGTTTATCATCATGCTGTATGTTTGGTCAGGACGTGTCATTTTATTCATTTGTTGGTTTTGAGAGACTCAATACTAACATTAAGCACTTCCCCGCACAAAACACATTGTGGGCGCTCCTCATTATTTCTCAAAGTTTATATGAAAGAGAGAGAAACTCATCCCTGTATTTGTATTTCATGACAATTGAGCTCAGTCAGAACTTGTGGCTAGCATGAGTCCATTTGATGATGGCGGTGAGTGATGGCAAGTGGGAATGACAAGTCAGTGGCTGACAGGGCATCATCTGCTGCTGAACGACAGCGCTGCATTGTGTGTCACAGAGTGAAAACTGCAGAAAAAAGATCAGGTGAAACGCGAATGGAGAGGACAGATGAACTTTGCCAAATCAATTCCAGCAATTAATTAAATAACATTTACTTTGAAATAATTATGAATTTACTCTAACACATTGCGACCCACCATTAACAGGTCCGCGACCCACTTTGGCTTGCGACCCATACCTAAAGAAAGGCTGGAATAGGGGGTTCAAAGAACACTCTCATTCTCATCTGAGAAGGGACCTCTGGGGGCTTAATGCTGACAGAAGATTTACGATGCCTTGAATGATAAACATAACAAACTGCATTCCATGGCATGCAGGAACGTCAAGAATTGCTGGATGCAATTGCACCCTCTGAGGGATTCATCAATGTTTTCAATTGCAATTTGCTTTTGATTTCCATGATATTGATAAAATGAAGCCTGTTTTGTTCTAGTGTAACATTAGTATGGTAGATAGTGTAAGCCTAAGAGCTCCTATCTAGCTTTGCTTCACCGAAACCTCAGCATTCAGCTACAGCCAGCACGTTTACGTGAGGATACAGAAATTACTTTGTTAAGCTAGGTAGATAACATTACCTAGCTGTGTAGCCTATATACAGTAGAAGTCGGAAGTTTACATACACCTTAGCCAAATACATTTATACTCCGTTTTTCACAATTCCTGACATTTAACCCTAGTAAAAAAAAATCCCTGTTTTAGGTCAGTTAGGATCACCACTTTATTATAAAAATGTGAAATGTCAGAATAATAGTTGAGAGAATGATTTATTTCAGCTTTTATTTATTTTAACACATTCCCAGTGGGTCAGAAGTTTACATACACTCAATTAGTAGTTGGTAGTATTGCCTTTAAATTGTTTAACTTGGGTCAAACATTTTGGGTATCCTTCCACAAGCTTCCACAATAAGTTGGGTGAATTTTGGCCCATTCCTCCTGACAGAGCTGGTGTAACTGAGTCAGGTTTGTAGGACTCCTTGCTCACACACGCTTTTTCAGGTCTGCCCACACATTTTCTGACAGCTTGAAGACAGGGCTTGTGATGACCACTCCAATGCCTTGACTTTGTTGTCCTTAAGCCATTTTGCCACAACTTTGGAAGTATGCTTGGGGTCATTGTCCATTTTGAAAACCCATTTGCAACCAAGCTTTAACTTCCTGACTGATGTCTTGAGAGGTTGCTTCAATATATCCACATAATTTTCTTTCCTCATGATGCCATCTATTTTGTGAAGTGCAGCAGTCCCTCCTGCAGCAAAGCACCCCCACAACATGATGCTGGTATCCTAATGCTTCATGGTTGGGATGGTGTTCTTCGGCTTGCAAGCCTGCCCTTTTACCTCCAAACATAACAATGGTCATTATGGCCAAACAGTTCTATTTTTGTTTCATCTGACCAGAAGACAATTCTACAAAAAGTAAGATCTTTGTTCCCATGTGCAGTTGCAAACCGTAGTCCGGCTTTTTTATCACGTTTTTGGAGCAGTGGCTTCTTCCTTGCTTAGCGGCCTTTCAGATTATGTCGATAAAGGACTGTTTTACTGTGGATATAGATACTTTTGTAATTGTTTCCTCCTGCATCTTCACAAGGTCCTTTGCTGTTGTTCTGTGATAGATTTGCACTTTTCCAACCAAAGTACGTTCATCTCTAGGAGACAGAACCCGTCTCCTTACTGAGCGGTATGACGGCTGCATGGTCCCATGGTGTTTATACTTGCGTACTATTGTTTGTAGAGATGAACGTGGTACCTTCAGGCATTTTGAAATTGCTCCCAAGGATGAACCAGACTTGTGGAGGTCTATAATGTTTTTCAGAGGTCTTGGCTGACTTTCTTTGATTTTCCCATGATGTCAAGCGAAGAGCCACTGAGTTTGAAGGTTGGCCTTGAAATACATCCACAGGTACACCTCCAATTGACTCAAATGATGTCAATTAGCCTATCAGAAGTTTCTAAAGAGATTACATAATTTTATGAAACGTTCCAAGCTGTTTAAAGGCACAGTCAACTTAGTGTATGTAAACTTCTGACTCACTGGAATTGTGATTCAATGAATGATAAGTGATATAATCTGTCTGTAAACAATTGTTGGAAAAATACTGGTCACGCACAAAGTAGATGTCCTAACCGACTTGCCAAAACTTTAGTTTGTTAACAGGAAATTTGTGGAGTGGTTGAAAAACGAGTTTTAATGATTCCAACCTAAGTGTATGTAAACTTATGACTTCAACTGTGAATAACAAAGTTATAATACTTCACTGTACATTTATATTAATTTGTTTATTAACAATAGTTTAACGTTACTTGATCATCAATCATGTTGTTAGTTAGTAGGAGTAAGCTGCTAACTTTCATTGTCTCCACATGCTTGTGGATTGTTGCATTATTCTAGAGTGTAATATGGCTTGGTTGAATTATTCAATATTGTTAAATAGTTTGTGCTCCCTGGCTAGTGGCTACTGTGATATTTATGGTCAATTTGAGCTGTGGACAAAGAATTGATAAGTAGAAATCTCTTTCGCCATATCTATCGTACAGGGAATAGGGCCATGCACTTCATTGACATGTTGAAATTTTGCCATAGTGTGAGTGTATCAGTACCATTATGTCTGTGGTTATACAGATGTAGGATCTTAATTTGATCACTCTTTTGTGCCTGAGAATTTTCTCAGTGTATTCAAGGTTTAAAATGTCAGACTTGATTGTCCTAACAACCCCTATAAGAAAATAATAATAATTATACATCCACTTAATAATTCAAATGTTCTGTTGCTGCAGGATTATTTTCCTGCTTTCCTGCAAACTGGCTCAAATTAAGATTCTAAATCTGCATGAGGAACTTCACTGAGAGGGGAAGTTGTGAACAATGATAGGGCATTGATATGACCATACATACAGTATAGGAACTAAAAAAGTTCCATCTTTTCTGGAAGAGAACAAGACGCACACACCTGCAAAAAAAAAAAAAAAACGTTTTCGATTTTTATAAAACAGGTAGTAACATAACACTGAGAAATTAAGAGAATGAAGAGGATTTCCTGTCGAATTAATCAATTGCATCAGAGCTATTGAGTTTGTAGCTACTTTTTTTGACATTCATTAACAAGTGTTATGTTATTTTGGAATACCTTGCCAAATCAGCTGTGTGTTTTCACCTCTCTACTTAATAGTAAAGCAACATAAAGACACTGTAATTACACATCGATGCTACAAAAAAATGCAATTAAAATGTTAACCTCTTGTTATTGTCTGATACTCAGAATGCCTTCAACTGACTTCTTCTACACCGTATGTAATGCCACCAAAGAGCACAGGTGTGACTTCGGTAAACTTCCCAGTTGCCATGGAAATTATAAATTCAGAGTGAGGATAGAGTTAGAGGGAAATACCTCCAGTTGGGCGGAAACCCCAAACTTCTCCCTTAAGAAAGGAAGTGAGTACCAACATGCACTTTGGAGACATTGTTCATTGTAGCTCTCTCATTCTTGAAATCCTATCTTTGACTTCCTGTATTGTGTCTCCTCAGCCATATTTGGTCCTCCAAACGTAACCTTGGTCACCAAGGGAGGAGCTATAGGAGCTGTGGAGGTGAACATTCAGAATCCGGTGCTAAAGATCTCATCACTAAAAGAAGCATACAGCAAAGTGGAATACAATATCAGATACTGGAAGAAGACTGACAAGAAGGATGTAAGAGAAACATATGACAGTCAAACACACACACACATACACACACACATACTATTTACATTGAGTGTACAAAATACCTTCCTACTATCACACCCCCTTTTGCCCTCAGAACTGCCTGCATTCGTCGGGACATGGACTCTACAAGGTGTCGAAAGTGTTCCACAGGGATGCTGGCTCATGTTGACTCCAATGCTTCCCACAGTTGTGTCAAGTTGGTTGGATGTCCTTTGGGCGGTGGAACATTCTTGATACACACAGGAAACTGTTGAGCATGAAAATCCCAGTAGCGTTGCAGTTCTTGACACTCAAACCGGTGTGCCTGGCACCTAGAACCATACCCCGTTTAAAGGCACTTAAATCTGATGTCTTGCCCATTCAAGCTCTGAACGCACACATACACAATCCATGTCTTAATTGTCTCAAGGTTTAAAACAACCTTTTCACCTTTCATTCAGAAGCTACAGTGCATTCGGAAAGTATTCAGACTCCTAGACTTTTTCAAAATTTTGTTACGTTACAGACTTATTCTAAAATTGATTAAAACGTTTATTGTCAATCTACACACACAACCCCATAAAGACAACGCAAAAACAGGTTTTTAGGAATGAAAAATGCAAATATCGCATTTACATAAGACGTTTGACCCTTTTCTCAAGTACTTTGTTGAAGCACCTTTGGCAGAAATTACTGCTTGAGTCTTCTTGGGTATGACGCTACAAGCTTGGCACACTTGTATTTGGGGAGTTTCTCCCATTCTTCTCTACAGATCCTCTCAAGCTCTGTCAGGTTGGATGGGGAGTGTCTCTGCACAGCTATTTTCAAGTCTCTCCAGATATGTTCAAGTCCAGGCTCTGGCTGGGCCACTCAAAGACATTAAGAGACTTGTCCAAAAGCCACTTCTGCGTTGTTTTGTCTGTGTGCTTAGTGTCATTGTCCTGTTGGAAGGGGTACCATCACCCCAGTCTGAGGTCCTGAGTGCACTGGAGAAGGTTGTCATCAAGGATCTCTCTGTTCTTTGCTCTGTTCATCTTTCCCTCGATCCTGACTAGTCTCCCAGTCCCTGCCACTGAAAAACATGATGCTGCCACCACCATGCTTCACTGTAGGGATGGTGCCAGGTTTCTTCCAGACGTGACGTTTGGCATTCAGGCCAAAGAGTTTAATCTTGGTTTCACCAGTCTAGAGAATTTTGTTTCTTATGGTCTGAGAGTCCTTTATGTGTCTTTTGGCAAACTCCAAATGGGCTTTCATGTGCCTTTTACTGAGGAGTGGCTTCCGTCTGGTCACTCTACCATAAAGACCTGTTTGGTAGGGTGCTGACAAAGAAGGTTGCCTTTCTGGAATGTTCTCCCATCTCCACAGAGGAACTCTGGAGCTTTGTCAGAGTGACCATAAGGTTATTGGCCATCTCCCTGACTATGGCCCTTCTCCCCCAATAGCTCAGTTGGCTAGGTGGCCAGTTCTAGAAAGAGTCTTGGTGATTTCAAACTTCTACCATTCTTCCATTCTCCAAGAATGATGGAGGCCACTGATCTTCGGGACCTTCAATTCCTTCAACCTCAACCTCCTTCAACCTCATGGCTTGCTTTTTACTCTGACATGCACTGTCAACAGTGGGACCTTACATAGACAGGTTTCCAAATCATGTCCAATCAATTGAATTTATCACAGGTGGACTCCAATCAAGTTGTAGAAACATCTGAAGGATGACCAATGGTATCATGATGATCAATTTCGAGTCTCATAGCAAAGGGTCTGAATACTTAAGTAAAGAAGTTATTTCTGTTTTTTTTAAATGCATACATTTGCAAACATTTCTAAAAACGTGTTTTTTCTTTGTCATTATGGGGTATTTATTTATTTCACCTTTATTGTGTGAAATATTGTATTGTGTGAAGATGGATGAGGATGTACAGTGAAGTCAGAAGTTTACATACACTTAGGTTGGAGTTATTAAAACTCGTGTTTCAACCACTACACAAATCTCTTGTTAACAAACTATAGTTTTGCCAAGTCAGTTAGAACATCTACTTTGTGCATGACACAAGTATTTTTTCCAACAATTGTTGTTTACAGACAGATTATTTCACTTATAATTCACTCTATCACAATTCCATTGGGTCAGAAGTTTCAAGGCTTCCGTTCAAACTCAGTGCCTCTTTGCTGAACACCATGGGAAAATCAAAATAATCACCTTCATCCTTGGGAGCAATTTCCAAATGGCTGAAGGTACCACGTTCATCTGTACAAACAATAGTACGCAAGTTTAAACACCATGCGACCATGCAGCCGTCATACCGCTCAGGAAACACGGTCTGTCTCCTAGAGATTAACGTACTTTGAGGCAAAAAGCGCAAATCAATCCCAGAACAACATTAAAGGACCTTGTGAAGATGATGGAGGAAAGGTACAAAAGTATCTGTATCCAGTGTCAAACGAGTCCTATATCGACAGAACCTGAAAGGCCACTCAGTGAGGAAGAAGCAACTGCTCCAAAACCACCATAAAAAAAACTACGGCTTGCAACTGCACATGGGGACAAAGATCGTACTTTTTGGAGAAATGTTCTCTGGTCTGATGAAACAAAAACAGAACTGTTTGACCATAATGACCATCGTTATGTTTGGAGGAAAAAGGGGGAGGCTTGCAAGCCGAAGAACACCATCCCAACGGTGAAGTACAGGGGTGGCAGCATCATGTTGTGGGGGTGCTTTGCTGCAGGAGGGACCGGTGCACTTCACAAAATGAATGGCATCATGAGGCAGCAAAATTATGTGGATATATTGAAGCAACATCTCAAGACATCAGTCAGGATGTTAAAACTGCAAATGGGTCTTCCAAATGGACAATGACTCCAAGCATACTTCCAAAGTTGTGGTAAAATGGCTTAAGGACAACAAAGTCAAGGTGTTGGAGTGGTCATCACAAAGCACTGAACTAAATTCGATAGAAAATGTGTGGGCAGACCTGAAAAAGTGTGTGTGAGCAAGGAGACCTGCAAACCTGACTCAGTTACAGCAGCTCTGTCAGGAGGGCCAAAACTCCCCGAATTTATTGTGGGAAGCTTGTGGAAGGCTACCCCGAACGTTTGACCCAAGTTAAACAAGTTAAAGGCAATGCTACCAAATCCCAATTGAGTGTATGTAAATCTTGAAAGAAATAAAAGCTGAAGTAAATCATTCTCTCTACTATTATTCTGACATTTCACATTCTTAAAATGAAGTGGTGATCCTAACTGACCTAAAACAGGGGATTTTTACTTGGATTAAATGTCAGGAATTGTGAAAAAATGAGTTTAAATGTTTTTGGCTAAGGTGTATATAAACATCCGACCTCAACTGTATGTTTAAAAAAAAATACATTTTAGAATAAGATTTAGAAATAGGGAAGGGGTCTGAATACTTTCCGAATTCAATGTATGCAATCCATGCCTCAATTGTCTCAAGGCTAACAAATCCTTCTTTAAAATCCTTCCCTTCTTCTACACTGATTGAAATGGGATAATAGCTTTCACCTAAATTCACCTTTTCAGTCTATGTCATGGAAACAGCAGGTATTCCTAATGTTTATACAGTGAGTGTATATACACACACACAAACACACACATACTCCCACTATTTCTCTCACCCACCCACACATCACCCCCTCACTCACTCACTCACCCACCACTCACACACTAACTAACTAACTCACTCACTCACTCACTCACACACTCACTCACTCACTCACTCACTCACTCACTCACTCACTCACTCACTCACTCACTCACTCACTCACTCCATGTGTTATCACAGGTGCCTGAGAGAGCGTTGGTGACTCAGCAACATGTTAACCTGAAGCCACTGGAGCCCAACACCAGATACTGCGTTCAGGTCCAGGTGTACATACCAATGCCGCACAACAATACGGGGCAGTACAGCAAGGCTGTGTGTGTGATGAGCACCACAAACAACACAACCACAGGTGACCTCTCCACCTCCTCCACCACTTCTCCCTTCTCACTCACGCACACCCTTCCCCCCTTTCTTCCACTTTTTATCCCCACCCTTCATAATTTGATGATACCAAAGATCATTTGTGTTCCTTGTTGCAAATGGAACGTAAAACTGCCTCAGAAAAACAGAAATGTAAATGATCTGTGCCATCAGTTCAGTTTCTGAGGGTCGTTCTAACTGGTGTCCACCTGTGTCTGTGCTTTAGATGGGGAGCGAAGGTTGTCTGAGGGCCTGGTGGTCAGTTTGGTGACGGTAGCTGTGGCTTTTCCACTACTACTCCTAGTCCCCTGGGTCATCTACAAAGGGAAAAGGTTTCTCCATCCCAAGGTTAAGCTGCCTGAGCATTTGAAACAGGTACTGTGTCTGTGTGTGTGTGTGTGTGTGTGTGTGTGTGTGTGTGTGTGTGTGTGTGTGTGTGTGTGTGTGTGTGTGTGTGCACACGCGTGTGTGTGTGTGTGTGTGTGTGCACACGCGTGTGTGTGTATGCATGGGTGCATGTGTGCACCCCTGCGTACTTGGTGCACATCTGTGTGGGTCTGTGTTCAATTAATTAATTAATCAATCCATCCATCTATTCACCCACCCATTCATCCATCCATTCATGGGATGGTTGATTGACTGACAGTTCTTCTCCCCCACAGCACCTGATTGATTCTCATCAATACCCTTACCTGGCCTCGCAGATCATCTCTCCTCTACAAGAGAAGTATGATCAGATCAGCGCTCTGTGTGAGGAAAATCCATACAATGTGCTGACTGACATACCAGAGGACAACCTTTACCATGTGGATAGTGGGGTCTCTGTGGAGATGCCTAAATACTACAATGCTGTTGCTGAAAATGCCAATTTTGACATGCCCTACAAGAATATCTAACAATGGTATCAAGACATGAGCTACTGTAATCATTCTGTATATGGGCATATGGAATCTGAGTATAACAGGTAGTCATGATGGATTGCAAGCCATTAACATTAGCGTGCCCATTAGGGGCTGAGGCCCCTACCCTTCAACATAAATATTTTAACTTTTAAGTGTTTTTCCTCTTAAATTTTCCTGCTTACAAAACCGTATTCAACTTCACACTTTTTAGTAGCTTTTTTTACATACTTTATATATATACATACTACCAGTCAAAAGTTTGGACATACCTACTTATTCAAGGGTTTTTCTTTATTGTTAATATTTTCTACATTTTAAAATAAAAGTGAAGACATTTGTTCAGTGTTATTTCATAGTTTTGATGTCTTCACTATTATTCTACAATGTAGAAAATAGTCAAAATAAAGAAAAACCCTTGAATGAGTAGGTGTGTCCAAATTACAGTATAAATGTGCAGTATGTCATCCAAATTACAGTATAAATGTGTATATATATATATATATATACAGTGCCTTGCGAAAGTATTCAGCCCCCTTGAACATTGCAACCTTTTGCCACATTTCAGGCTTCAAACATAAAGATATAAAACTGATTTTTTTTGTGAAGAATCAACAACAAGTGGGAAACAATCATCAAGTGGAACGACATTTATTGGATATTTCAAACTTTTTTAACAAATCAAAAACTGAAAAATTGGGCGTGCAAAATTATTCAGCCCCTTTACTTTCAGTGCAGCAAACTCTCTCCAGAAGTTCAGTGAGGATCTCTGAATGATCCAATGTTGACCTAAATGACTAATGATGATAAATACAATCCACCTGTGTGTAATCAAGTCTCCGTATAAATGCACCTGCCCTGTGATAGTCTCAGAGGTCCGTTAAAAGCGCAGAGAGCATCATGAAGAACAAGGAACACACCAGGCAGGTCCGAGATACTGTTGTGAAGAAGTTTAAAGCCGGATTTGGATACAAAAAGATTTCCCAAGCTTTAAACATCCCAAGGAGCACTGTGCAAGCGATAATATTGAAATGGAAGGAGTATCAGACCACTGCAAATCTACCAAGACCTGGCCGTCCCTCTAAACTTTCAGCTCATACAAGGAGAAGACTGATCAGAGATGCAGCCAAGAGGCCCATGATCACTCTGGATGAACTGCAGAGATCTACAGCTGAGGTGGGAGACTCTGTCCATAGGACAACAATCAGTCGTATATTGCACAAATCTGGCCTTTATGGAAGAGTGGCAAGAAGAAAGCCATTTCTTAAAGATATCCATAAAAAGTGTTGTTTAAAGTTTGCCACAAGCCACCTGGGAGACACACCAAACATGTGGAAGAAGGTGCTCTGGTCAGATGAAACCAAAATTGAACTTTTTGGCAACAAACAAAACGTTATGTTTGGCGTAAAAGCAACACAGCTCATCACCCTGAACACCTCATCCCCACTGTCAAACATGGTGGTGGCAGCATCATGGTTTGGGCCTGCTTTTCTTCAGCAGGGACAGGGAAGATGGTTAAAATTGATGGGAAGATGGATGGAGCCAAATACAGGACCATTCTGGAAGAAAACCTGATGGAGTCTGCAAAAGACCTGAGACTGGGACAGAGATTTGTCTTCCAACACGACAATGATCCAAAACATAAAGCAAAATCTACAATGGAATGGTTCAAAAATAAACATATCCAGGTATTAGAATGGCCAAGTCAAAGTCCAGACCTGAATCCAATCGAGAATCTGTGGAAGGAACTGAAAACTGCTGTTCACAAATGCTCTCCATCCAACCTCACTGAGTTCGAGCTGTTTTGCAAGGAGGAATGGGAAAAAATGTCAGTCTCTCGATGTGCAAAACTGATAGAGACATACCCCAATCGACTTACAGCTGTAATCGCAGCAAAAGGTGGCGCTACAAAGTATTAACTTAAGGGGGCTGAATAATTTTGCACGCCCAATTTTTCCGTTTTTGATTTGTTAAAAAAGTTTGAAATATCCAATAAATGTCATTCCACTTAATGATTGTGTCCCACTTGTTGTTGATTCTTCACAAAAAAATACAGTTTTATATCTTTATGTTTGAAGCCTGAAATGTGGCAAAAGGT
The DNA here is from genome assembly GCF_002021735.2 of Oncorhynchus kisutch. NCBI lineage: Eukaryota > Metazoa > Chordata > Actinopteri > Salmoniformes > Salmonidae > Oncorhynchus > Oncorhynchus kisutch. The sequence continues at coordinate 16,941,093 of NC_034178.2, forward strand.
CGCAAAGTTCAAGGGGGCTGAATACTTTCGCAAGGCACTGTATATACATGTATATGTATGTATATGTATATATATATGTATATATATGTGAATATATATATGTATATACACATAAATATATATATATATATATATATATATATATATGAGTGTATATATATATATGTACAGTGGGGAGAACAAGTATTCGATACACTGCCGATTTTGCAGGTTTTCCAACTTACAAAGCATTTAGAGGTCTGTAATTGTTTTATAATAGGTACACTTCAACTGTGAGTGACGGAATCTAAAACAAAAATCCAGAAAATCACATTGTATGATTTTTAAGTAATTAATTTTCATTTTATCGCATGACATAAGTATTTGATACACCAGAACAGGTTTCTGTAATATTTGTTACAGAAACCTTTGTTTGCAATTACAGAGATCATACGTTTCCTGTAGTTCTTGACCAGGTTTGCACACACTGCAGCAGGGATTTTGGCCCACTCCTCCATACAGACCTTCTCTAGAATCCTTCAGGTTTCGGGACTGTCGCTGGGCAATACAGACTTTCAGCTCCCTCCAAAGATTTTCTATTGGGTTCAGGTCTGGAGACTGGCTAGGCCACTCCAGGCTAGGTCACTCCTTGAGATGCTTCTTATGGAGCCACTCCTTAGTTGCCCTGGCTGTGTTTCGGGTCGTTGTCATGCTGGAAGGACCAGCCACGACCCATCTTCAATGCTCTTACTGAGGGAAGGAGGTTGTTGGCCAAGATCTCGCGATACATGGCCCCATCCATCCTCCCCTCAATACGGTGCAGTTGTCCTGTCCCCTTTGCAGAAAAGCATCCCCAAAGAATGATGTTTCCACCTCCATGCTTCACGGTTGGGATGGTGTTCTTGGGGTTGTACTCATCCTTCTTCTTCCTCCAAACATGGCGAGTGGAGTTTAGACCAAAAAGCTCTACTTTTGTCTCATCAGACCACATGACCTTCTCCCATTCCACCTCTGGATCATCCAGATGGTCATTGGCAAACTTCAGATGGGCCTGGATATGCGCTGGCATGAGCAGGGGGACCTTGCGTGCGCTGCAGGATTTTAATCCATGACAGTGTAGTGTGTTACTAATGCTTTTCTTTGAGACTGTGGTCCCAGCTCTCTTCAGGTCATTGACCAGGTCCTGCCGTGTAGTTCTGGGCTGATCCCTCACCTTCCTCATGATCATTGATGCCCCACGAGGTGAGATCTTGCATGGAGCCCCAGACCGAGGGTGATTGACCGTCATCTTTAACTTCTTCCATTTTCTAATAATTGCGCCAAGAGTTATTGCCTTCTCACCAAGCTGCTTGCCTTTTGTCCTGTAGCCCATCCCAGCCTTGTGCAGGTCTACAATTTTACCCTGATGTCCTTACACAGTTCTCTGGTCTTGGCCATTGTGGGGAGGTTGGAGTCTGTTTGATTGAGTGTGTGGACAGGTGTCTTTTATACAGGTGACGAGTTCAAACAGGTGCAGTTAATACAGGTAATGAGTTGAGAACAGGAGGGATTCTTAAAGAAAAACTAACAGGTCTGTGAGAGCCGGAATTCTTACTCGTTGGTAGGTATCAAATACATATGTCATGCAATAAAATGCAAATTAATTACTTAAAAATCCTACAATGTGATTTTCTGGATTTTTGTTTTAGATTCCGTCTCTCACAGTTCAAGTGTACCTATGATAAAAGTTACAGCCCTATACATGCTTTGTAAGTAGGGAAACCTGCAAAATCGGCAGTGTATCAAATACTTGTTCTCCCCACTGTAAATATATATATTTTATATACATATATATATATATACAGTATATATAAATATATAAACACCTTCAAACTTTGCTTTCGTCAAAGAATCCCCCATTTGCAGAAATTACAGCCTTGCAGACCTTCGGCATTCTAGTTGTCACTTTGTTGAGGTAATCTGAAGAGATTTCACCCCATGCTCCTGGAGCACCTCCCACAAATTGGATTGGCTTCATGGGCACTTCTTATGTACCATACGGTCAAGCTGCTCCCACAACAGCTAAATAGGGTTGAGATCCGGTGAATGTGCTGGCCACTCCATTATAGACAGATTACCAGCCGAATGCTTCTTCCGTAGTTTGATGTTTTGCTTTGGATCATTGTCCTGTTGTAGGAGGAAATTGTCTCCAATAAAGCGCCCTCCACAGGGTATGGCATGGCGTTGCAAAATGTAGTGATAGCCTTCCTTCTTCAAAATTCCTTTCACCCTGTAGACATTTCCCACTTGACCACCACCAAAGCACCCCCAGACCATCACATTACCTCCACCATACTTGACAGATGGCATCAAGCACTCCTCCAGCATCTTTTCATTTTTTCTGCGTCTCACGACTGTTCCTCTTGACAGATGGCATCAAGCACTCCTCCAGCATCTTTTCATTTTTTCTGCGTCTCACGAATGTTCCTCTTTGTGATCCGAAAACCTCAAACTTAGACTTGTCTGTCCATAACACTTTTTTTCCAATCTTTCTCTGTCCAGTGTCTATGTTCTTTTGCCCATCTTAGTATTTTATTTTTATTGGCCAGTCTGAGATATGGCTTTTTCTTTGCAACTCTGCCTAAAAGGCCAGCATTCCGGAGACATCTCTTCACTGTTGATGTTGAGACTGGCGTTTTGCGGGTACTATTTACTGAAGCTGCCAGTTGAGGACTTGTGAGGTGTCTGTTTCTCAAACTAAACACTCTAATGTACTTGTCCTCTTGCTCAGTTGTGCACCGGTGCATCCCACTCCTCTTTATATTCTGGTTAGAGCCGGTTTGCCCTGTTCTGTGAAGGGAGTAGTACATAGCGTTGAATGAGATCTTCAGTTTCTTGGCAATTTCTCACATGGAATAGCCTTCATTTCTCAGAACAAGAATAAACTCAAAGAGTTTCAGAATAATGTTATTTGTTTCTGGCCATTTTGAGCCTGTAATCGAACCCACAAATGCTGATGCTCCAGATACTCAACTAGTCTAAAGAAGGCAGTTTTGTTGCTTCTTTAAATCAGCACAATAGTTTTCAGCTGTGCTAACATAATGGCAAAAGGGTTTTGTAATGATCAATTAGCCTTTTAAAATTATAATTTGGATTAGCTAACACAATGTGCTATTGGAACACAGGGGTGATGGTAGCTGATAAAGGGCCTCTGTACGCCTATGTAGATATTCCATTAAAAATCATCAGTTTCCAGCTACAATAGTCATTCATTTAGATGATTCATAATAAAGGAGTCATGAGTTGTGTAAATGTATTTGTTTTTAATGTTCACTTCCCCCTTTTGGACCAAATTCACTGCATTATTCTTGCTCTGGTAGTGCATATGTCTGCTTCAACTTACTATCAAGATCCTCCACTCATCCATCAACACCTCTCACAAAGTGGACGAGGATGAGGAATGCCATCCTACTCAAAGAATAATGAAACATAAAAAAATGTATTCTTGTTAGATAAAACTATACTAAACATATTCGTGTCACCAAATACCTGAATAAAACACACTGTTTTGCGTTGAAGGTCTAACAGTCGTCTCAACAACACACTTTAGGATAGCACCATAGTGTAGCCGGAGGACAGCTATTTTCCATCCTCCTCTGGCTATATTGACTTCAATACAATACCTAGGAGGCTCGTAGGCCTCACCCACATCCATAGACCTACATGGTAATTATGATCACCTCCGGAGGATATCCTCCAAAAAAGCAAAGCTTTTGAAATAGGAACTGACATGTTGTTCATCCAATCATAGGTTTAAGATCAAAGAACTAACCTAATGTGGTGTACTGGGGTTGTGCCGCAGAGTATTATTGGAGTTCTTTGTGTTGAGAAGCTTGGTGAGTTCGTGACATTGATTGAGAGCGAAAGAGTGATAGTTGAGAATTTTTAGGATATTATTCAATTCAAATTAGTTTCCTCAAACTACAGGAGATGGAGGAGGAAGATGATATATTGTAATCTTGGATTTAGAACTTCTTGTGTCAAATTAGTGCAATTTATTTCAATTTGCATTGCTAACTTCAGCAAGTAGCTAGCTAGCTACTGTAGCCCAGTTTTTGCAAACAGAAGGGCTATATAATGGTAACAACAATTTAGTTGATTTTTGTATTAATAAACCAATTAGGCACATTTGGGCAGTATTCATACAACATTTTGAACATATATGCAATGGTTCATTGGATCAGTCTAAAACTTTGCACATACACTGCTGGCCAAAATGTAAATTGTGCATGGGCTGGAATAATACATTATGGCCTTTCACTTGCATTTCACAGATGATGGTACTAAAAAATGTATTTTACCAGATCCAATGTGTTATATTCTCCTACATTAATTTCACATTCCCACAAACTTCAAAGTGTTTCCTATTTAAATGGTATCAAGAATATACATATCCTTGCTTCAGGTCCTGAGCTACAGGCAGTTAGATTTGGGTATGTCATTTTAGGCGAAAATTGAAAAAAAGGGTCAGATCCTTAAGATGTTCTACTTCTGCTTCTGCGGTGAAAGTGCAGTATTTGTCATGCCATGAGACATCCTGAAAATCGATCTTCTTACAACATCATGTGTAACCATTATGACCCCTCTATGGAATGATGAGGACTACTTCCGTCGCCGACAGAGATGGCCACCTCGCTTCACGTTCCTAGGAAACTATGCAGTATTTTGTTTTTTAATGTGTTATTTCTTACAATGTTACCCCAGAAAATCTTAGGTTTTATTACATACAATCGGGAGGAACTATTGGATATAAGAGCAACATCAACTCACCAACATTAAGACCAGGAATACGACTTTCCCGAAGCGGATCCTCTGTTTGGCCTACCACCCAGGACAATGGATCGGATCCCAGCCGGCGACCCAAAACAACGGCACCGTAGAAGAGGCAGACGGAGAGGTCTTCTGGTCAGGCTCCGTAGACAGGCACATCGCTCACCGCTCCCGAGCATAATACTCGCCAATGTCCAGTCTCTTGACAACAAGGTAGACGAAATCTGAGCAAGGCTAGCATTCCAGAGAGACATCAGAGACTGTAACGTTCTTTGCTTCATGGAAACATGGCTCACTCGAGACACGCTATCTGAGTCGGTACAGCCACCTGGTTTCTTCACGCATCGCGCCGACAGAAACAAGCATCTCTCTGGTTAGAAGAAGGGCGGGGGTGTATGCCTTATGATTAACGAGACGTGGTGTGATCATAACAACATACAGGATCTCAAGTCCTTTTGTTCACATGACTTAAAATTTCTCACAATCAAATGCCGACCGCATTATCTACCAAGAGAATTCTCTTCGATCACAATCACAGTTGTGTATATTCCCCCCAAAGCAGACACATCGACGGCCCTGAAAGAACTTCATTCGACTCTATGTAAACGGGAAACCAGATCTCCTGAGGCTGCATCTATTGTAGCTGGGGATTTTAACAAGGTTAATCTGAAAATAAGGCTCCCCAAATTCTATCAGCGTATCGATTGTGCTACCTGGGCTGGCAAAACCCTAGATCACTGTTATTCTATCTTCCGCGACGCATATAAGGCCCTCCATCGCCATCCCTTTGGAAAAGCTGACCACTCCTAGCCTATAGACAGAAACTAAAACAGGAAGCACCCGCACTCAGGTCTGTTCAACACTGGTCCGACCAATCGGATTTCACGCTTGAAGATTGCTTCGATCACGTGGGCTGGGATATGTTCCGCATAACGTCGAACAACAACATTGACGAATACGCTGATTCGGTGAGCGAGTTTATTAGCAAGTGCATCGGTGATGTTGTACCCACAGCGTCTATTAAAACATTCCCCAACCAGAAACCTTGGATTGATGGCAGCATTCGCGCAAAACTGAAAGTGCGAACCACTGCTTTTAATCAGGGAAAGGTGACCGGAAAATGACCAAATACAAACAGTGTAGCTATTCCCTCCGCAGGGCAATCAAACAAGCTAAGCGTCAGTATAGAGACAAAGTGGAGTCGCAATTCAACGGCTCAGACACAAGAGAAAACCCAGCCCCATCGCGGACCACAATGCCTTAATCCCAGAAAGACTAAACAACTTTTTTGCTCGCTTTGAGGACAATACAGTGCCACTGACACGGCCCGCCTCCAAAACCTGTGGGCTTTCCTTCACTGCAGCCAACGTGAGTAAAACATTTAAACACGTTAACCCTCGCAAGGCTGCAGGCCCAGACGGCATCCCCGGCCGCGTCCTCAGAGCATGTGCAGACCATCTGGCTGGTGTGTTTACAGACACATATTCAAACAATCCTTATCCCAGTCTGCTGTTCCCACATGCTTCAAGAGGGCCACCATTGTTCCAGTTCCCAAGAAAGCTAAGGTAACTGAGCTAAATGACTACCGCCCTGTAGCACTCACTTCCATCATCATGAAGTGCTTTGAGAGACTAGTCAAGGACCATATCACCTCCACCCTACTTTACCTTACCTCCCCAATAGGTCCACAGACGACACAATCACCATCACACTGCACACTGCGCTAACCCATCTGGACAAGAGGAATGCCAATGTAAGAATGCTGTTAATCGATTACAGCTTAGCACTTAACACCATAGTACCCACCAAATTCCCTGGGTCTCGACCCTGCCCTGTGCAACTGAGTCCTGGACTTCCTGAAGGGCCGCCCCCATGTTGTGAGGGTAGGTAACAACATCTCCACCCCTCTGATCCTCAACACTGGGTCCCCACAAGGGTGCGTTCTCAGCCCTCTCCTGTACTCCCTGTTCACCCACGACTGCGTGGCCATGCACGCCTCCAACTCAATCATCAAGTTTTCAGACGACACTACAGTGGTAGGCTTGATTACCAACAATGACGAGACGGCCTACAGGGAGGAGGTGAGGGCCCTCAGAGTGTGGTGTCAGGAAAATAACCTCACACTCAAAGTCAACAAAATAAAGGAGATGATCGTGGACTTCAGGAAACAGCAGAGGGAGCAGCCCCTTATCTACATTGACAGGACAGTAGTGGAGAGAGTGGAAAGTTTTAAGTTCCTCGGCGTACACATCACGGACAAACTGAAATGGTCCACCCACACAGACAGCGTGATGAAAAAGTAGGCTGAAGAAATTAGGCTTTTCACCAAAAACACTCACAAAGTTTTACAGATGCATAATCGAGAGCATGTCGGGCTGTTTCACGGCCTGGTACGGCAACTGCTCCGCCCATAACTGTAAGGCTCTCCAGAGGGTAGTGAGTTCTGCACAACGCATCACCGGGTGCAAACTACCTGCCCTCCAGGACACCTACACCACCCGATGTCACAGGAAGGTCAAAAAGATCATCAAGGTCAACAACCACCCAAGCCACTGCCTGTTCACCCCGCTATCAACCAGAAGGCGAGATCAGTACAGGTGCATCAAAGCGGGGACCGAGAGACTGAAAAAAACGCTTCTATCTCAAGGCCATCAGACTGTTAAACAGCCATCACTAACATTGAGTGGCTGCTGCCAACATACTGTCTCAACTCTAGCCACTTTAATAATGGAAGAATGTATTTGGATTTTTCTCCTCATTTTGTCTGTCATAGTTGAAGTGTACCTATGATGAAAATTACAGGCCTCTCTCATCTTTTTAAGTGGGAGAACTTGCACAATTGGTGGCTGACTAAATACTTTTTGCCCCACTGTATATACTGTACTCTATACCATCTACTGCATCTTGCCTATAACATTTGGGCATCACTCATTCATATATTTTTATGTACATATTCGTATCCATTCCTTTTACACTTGTGTGTATCAGGTAGTTGAAAAATTGTTAGGTTATATTACTTTTTAGATATTACTGCACGGTCGGAACTAGAAGCACAAGCATTTCGCTACACTCGCATTAACATCTGCTAACCATGTGTATGTGACAAATACATTTGATATGATTTGTGTAGACTCTCACGAACACGATGTTGATCTCTGTTTTGCATCGACACCCACAAGTGTCTTGGGAATCGTCAGAAGTTGGTACAGCCAATCTGCCAACTATGCCTGGTTGTTCTTTATAAGTGTTTTCCTCACGATTTTAAATTACCATTCCCCATTCAAATAATGTAGAACTAAGAAAAGATTAAGCCCTTGGTTCACTCCAGACTTGACTGCCCTTAACCAGCACAAAACATTATGTGGCGTACTGCATTAGCATCAAATATCCCCCGCGATATGCAACTTTTCAGGGAGATCGGGAACCAATATACACAGTCAGATCGGAAAGCTAAGGCTAGCTGTTTCAAAGAGAAATTTCCATCCTGTAGCACTAATTCCCAAAGGTTCTGGGACACCGTAAAGTCCATGGAGAATAAGAGCACCTCCTCCCAGCTGCCCACTACACTGAGGCTAGGAAACACTGTCAACACTGATAAATCTACGATAATCGAGAATTTCAAAAAGCATTTTTCTACGGCTGGCCATGCTTTCCACCTGGCTACCCCTACCCCAGTCAACAGCGCTGCACACCCCGCAGCAACTTGCCCAATCCCCCCCCCCACCCCCGCCCCGCTTCTCCACCCAAATCCAGATAGCTGATGTTCTGAAAGAGCTGCACAATTTGGATCCCTACATATAAGCTGGGCTAGACAATCTGGACCCTCTCTTTCTAAAATTATCCGCCAACATTTTTGCAACCCCTATTATTGTCCCGTTCAACCTCTCTTTCGTATTGTCTGATATCTGTAAAGTTTAGAAAGCTGACGCGGTCCTCCCCTTCTTCAAAGGGGGAGACACTCTAGACCCAAACGGTCGTTAAAGTCGTCGAAAGCTGAATTATCAAACAGATCACCGACCATTTCGAATCCCACCCACCGCACATTCTCCACTATGCAATCTGGTTTCCGAGCTGATCACGGGTGCACCATGGCCACGCTCACGGTCCTAAATGATATCATAACCGCCATAGATAAAAGACAGTACTGTGCAGCCGTTTCTATCGACCTGGCCAATGCTTTCAATGGCCTTGGTTTCTAAATTACTGCCTTGCCTGGTTCACCAACTACTTCTCAGATAGAGTTCAGTGTGTCAAATCGGAGGGTCTGTTGTCCGGACCTCTGTCAGTCTCTTTTTCCTGTATATATCAATGAAGTCGCTCTTGCTGCAGGTGAATCTCTGATCCAACTCAATGCAGACGACACCATTCTGTATACATCGGGCTCTTCCTTGGACACTGTGTTAACAAACCTCCAAACAAGCTTCAATGCCATACAACACTCCTTCTGTGGCCTCCAACTGCTTTTAAATGCTAGTAAAACTAAATGCATGCTCTTCAACCGATTGATTCCTGCCCGCCCACCTAGCATCACTACTCTGGATAGTTCTGACTTAGAATATGTGGACAACTACAAATACAGTGGCTCCTCGTTTAAAAGTTGCTAGCTTTCACTGTGGGACTTAGCGGTACGGCTTCATTGCTCCAGACCACCACAAGGGGGAGTTAGAGCACTCATTATGCATTTGGGTCCCAAGGTTTTTATATGTCCAGTCATATCGAATGGTTCCAATGACTGATTTTGACGAGAGCCACCCTTGCCTTGTGGTGTTCTTCAACAAAGATGGCTGACAAAACATTACGGTTGAACCAGATGTAAGTTGTTATAATGTCATAACGAGTCAAGCAAAAAATGTACAATTGAGAGGAGTATGTTAGTTATTAATGTAGAGACAAACGTTTGTGCATAATTTTGTCATGACGTTAATTCACGAAAAGTTATCTGACCTGATAATATTAGCCAGCTAGCTAGTGTTAGGACAATTCATTTGTAATTTGTGTTGTTTAATGTTTTAGGGACTTCTGAGAAAACCAGGCTGTCGTCTTGTGAAACAGTGGATGTAAGGAATCTATCTAGCTAAAGCATTTACTGTAAATTGAATGTACAATTGTGTAAGCTTGCCTTGCAATGCAGCTGAAGTAACACAGTTAACTAACTATTTACTTGCTTATTGTGTAGTGGAGGATTAAAAATAATTGTATGCCTATGGATGTGTAGCTAGCTACAGTATGTAGCTGATCTGTGTGTGAAAACATTAGTTTCTGAACTAATATTCATTCTAATCTATGAACCTCAGCTATCATAGTTGTTGTATCAACTTCAAGTCTAAAAGTCTGAATGGCATTAATGAAGCCTATGGATAGAGTAGAATATAATAACTTTATTGTGCCAAGGATGCAAGTCCTGTATACACATGTACTGTGACATCAATGATTACACATTACAAATATGCAATAGACTTTTAACATGATTGATTTGTAATTCATCTTATGGATAGCCCCCTTTTTTCAATTTTCGCCTAAAATTACATACCCAAATCTAACTGCCTGTAGCTCAGGCCCTGAAGCAAGGATATGCATATTCTTGAACCATTTGAAAGGAAACACTTTGACATTTGTAGAGACAGTAGGAGAATATAACACAATAGATCTAGTAGATGAAAATACAAAGAAAAAAAACAGCCGTTTTGTTTTGCATTTTCTTTCTACCATTTTCTTTCTTTGAAATGCAACAGAAAGGTCCCAAATCCAGCCATCACTCTGGTTGTAATTCCGATGGTGTCCACAATAGGGCACCAGTGTATGTGCAAAGTATCAGACTAATACATTGAAGTATGAGCAAGCTACATGATATTTAGTGTGACGTCACCCAGGTACGTTTGGGCAAATTGTGAAGGACACATTTACATAAAATGTTTCTGCAAGAATATCATCAAATCTGTATACATGGACTAGGATTTAGATTTTCCAGTGTTTGTAGCCATATGGTATGTTCAACATTTACAATTCTTGCAATTTTTTTCCAAAAGGTAAAGGCTTGCTGTCGCATAAGGTTAGCAGCCAAATTTTGCGGCAGATATGGGGTTTCTGTATACTCACATAAAGCCCAGCTCATCTATCTATCTCAGATATCTAGCTAACTTTGTTTGACCCCAATTGGTGCTTATTTGATCAAGTTACAGTCAATCAAGTGAATGACCACCAGTGTCATCGGCATGACATGAAGGAGTCGCTCTCTGAACAAATTTGGTGTCCTATAGGATATACTACACTCCTAATGATATAGTGAAGTCTGGTTACGTTCTAGGATCTCTGAGGAATAAGTATGAACATATTTTGACTGGTTGAAACAACATTTAGGGTTAGATTGTATTTGCGATTAGATAGTGTTCAATGCTTTTAATACTCAGAAATAACCCCTAATAAACTAGCTTGGTAACAAAAACAAAGAAGTTATATGTAGAGGTGTTTTGGAACTGAGTTATGTCCTTTATCCACAACTCCCACTCTTTAGCTACTCCAGATGCCGTTGAGTTAGAGTAATCCAGGACTTCTGTGGGTGGGATTGAGGGCATGCCCTTGAGGCTCACCTGTAAGGCAGAGTATGACACCAAAAAAATCTGGTCGTATTGATGTAATTTGGTGTCATCACACTTTGGAAGAGTGTCCCAAGCTCATTGGCCCCAGAAAGTACCTCACAGTTGTCAACGAGATGTTTATGGATGACAACAGTGTCAGACATAGACACGTTGTAACAGACTTCATACAGCTGACCAAGGAGTCTATCAGTGCCATGCAGTATGTGAAATCAGAGGCCATACTACCATGGGACACTACAAAAAAGTCACGGTCAAAGGTACTTGTCTATTACATTTTTTCAGTACATTTTTATTATGAGTTACTCTAACCGACGGAGACTTACAATAACGACATTCAACTAAGGTGAAACAACCATGTAGCATGATCATCAGTCAATCAATTAAGCAATCAACAAACCAACCATTTAATCAATAATATTGAATTCTAACCCTATAACAGCAGCTCCCATAGTTGATCAAAGAACGGCCAACAATGGTGGACTGAACTGTACATATGAAACACTGGAATGATACTGTGGTCCCTTCTCCTAATACTGGAGTTACTTGAGGCAAGATCAATAACAAAGTAATACACAAAAAATGCACTTGTACATTTATACTTCGCAGCCAATCATAAAATAATGTAGATATTTTGAGGTGAAGTCTCTTGTTTATTGATGATTATGTGTGTTTAACAGGTTAATCATTGAGCTGGTTTGCTAGCTGATGGCAGATAACATCAAGGCTGAACATGACCTATCAATTATAATGGAGACACCATCTACAATACAGATTTACATTATATCAAACCCAAAGATTTAACTGAATCGTTTTACATGTGTACAAATAAGGTGCTACGTGGCTCAAAAGACTACATCATTTGTATTCAACGGCTAACATTTACGAAAAAAACGAAACGTTTTATAAACCAGCTTCAAACCTGTATGTTGGAAGACAGTAGGGTTTGTACTACTTAAAATAATATCAGATTTCATAGAATTTCACTGGAATAGTCATTTAATTGCTCAATGACAATGTTAAGCACACCTCTCAGGACGGTGTCTGTTAGAGGAAATGCCCATACAGGACAGGAAACCACACATAGCAGTTACACAAACGGAGGACTAAAACAGAGCTAGTAGCAGTCCATGTGGTTGGAATTGTGAGGGTTAGTAAAATGGTCTGCTCGTCTTTTGATGTTCATCATAATCTCAGTTTTATTTGAAGGCGCAGGACTGCACTGTAATACTTTTTTGTTCTTGTTGTCATGCGTACCGATTTTCTTTTGTTTTTTTGTTTTGTTCTCTCCCCTGTTCTTGTCATGGTGGGCTATGTCTCTACACCTTTCAGGTCTGTGTCTCTTAGAATAAATGCCCATACAAGACAGGAAACCACACATAGCATCTGCACAAACAAATGGATGCCTAATGCTATGTGAACAGCGTTAGTAGCAGTTTATGTGGTTAGAAGGGTGAGGGGAGTAAAGGAATCTGCTTGTCTTGTGAGGTTCATCACAACCTCAGTTTGATGTGAAGGCTCAGGAGTGCACTGTAGTACTAAATACTGTACCTTTACACTATTGTGAAGGAAGTTATTATGAATTGAGTGATATTTTGCGTGGATTATTGGCTACACCACTAGGTCAGAACCTCCCCATATACATTTTGGTTGTATACATGTGTTCCCCAGAGTTATTTTGTGTACCCCCCCCAAAAACCATGCCATAATAAAAGCATGGCGTGTCATACAGTATATGGAAATGAGCCATTTGACAAACTTCATACAAATGTGGGCACTATATCTGCAATCTTATAAAATAAGCAAGCAAATAAAAGAATCAAGCAATTATCCAAGAGTTTTTATATGTTTACACTCATTATCACCCATCTACACGTTTAAATGAGTGGAAATTAACAATTCCACCTTCGGGTAAACTTTAAAGGTAGGGAGACGTAAAGAGGAGACGACCGTGCACCAGTTGTTGCCACAAAACAAGTGAAGAATGTTTTTATTAGTCTCGCTTGCCAGGCTAAAGGCACAACTCTTGGAACTAGTTTTTATCACACGACAGCGAGTGACCAGGGGCTTTGAGAACGTCTTATGGTTTATGCTACTATTGGTTAAGCCTGGGTTGGTATCATAATGCTGATATTAGACAAACATTCTTTTATTTTTCTATCATGGAATGTGTAATTGGTGCTCATGAGTTAATTCTGCACTGTATTGATTGATTCTGTATTCATTTCTGATGAAAGCAACAGCATAATGGCTTTTTTCAAAAAGTTTCATTTTTGTTAGGGAACGCAAACATTGTTACGCAAACTCTTGTTCCACATCTATTACAGATCTATGCTTTTTTTTATTGTAGTTTTACTGATATAAAATAGTATTTATTAAAATGATAATCATCCATGAGCATTGTCTTTACTCCAGATGGTTTGGAGGTGAGGTGCCCAAGAGTCCCTATCACTGGGAGAGAGGGCATGCCAATAAAACGTGGTCATATTGAAGCTTCCTGGTGCCATCGCTCTTCAGTTGAAAAAGAAAAGCTAACAATGGTGGAACTTAACTGGACATAGAACACTGGACTGATACTGTGGTCCCTTCTAATACTGGAGTTACTTAAGGTAAGATTAATAACAAAAACTATTTACATTTACTGTATACTTTGAGGCCTAGCATGTTGTGTTGCCAATGGGGTTATGGGGTGTTCACTGCATGTTATGATTCCTTAGAATGGGATGTAACTATGTCAGAAGGGACAGTTGTTTATTGAATATATATTCTGTGTGTTACAGGTTCATCAAGGCAGAACATGACCCATCAATCATCATGGAGAGACCATCTACCATACAGATTTATATCAAACCCAAACATATTGCTGAATAATTTCAGATACAATAAGGTGGCTCAAAAGAGTGCAGAGATTATAATAGTTTACTCCAAATTTAAGAAAAAATACTTTATTATTCACATTGTGTTAGTTACAATTTCAATCATCAATATGTATGTAGGAAAGGTGGTTGGGTTCGAGCAAAGCCACCCTTTGCCTTGATGACAGCTTTGCACACTCTTGGCATTCTCTCAACCAGCTTCATGAGGTAGTCACCAGGAATGCATTTCAATTAGCAGGTGTGCCTGGTTAATATTTCATTTGTGGAATTTCTCTCCTTAATTCGTCTTCTGTATACAAGTCCATATTTTGGCAAGCTTAACATTTCCAAAACTTAAAGTGCAGTCGCAAAATCCATCAAGCGCTTTGATGAAACTGACTCTGAGGACCACCACAGGAATGGAAGACCCTTAGTTACCTCTGCTGCAGTGTCACACCCTGACCATAGTTTTCTTTGTATGTTTCTATGTTTTGGTTGGTCAGGGTGTGATCTGAGTGGGCATTCTATGTTGGATGTCTTGTTTGTCTATTTCTATGTCTGGCCTGATATGGTTCTCAATCAGAGGCAGGTGTTAGTCATTGTCTCTGATTGGGAACCATATTTAGGTAGCCTGGGTTTCACTGTGTGTTTGTGGGTGATTGTTCCTGTCTTTGTGTTTGCACCAGATAGGGCTGTTTTGAGTTCTCACGTTTATTGTATTCGTTAGTTTATTCATGTATAGTTTTTTCTTCATTAAACAAACATGAATCATCATCACGCCGCATTTTGGTCCGCCTTTCCTTCAACTAAAGAGAACCGTTACATGCAGAGGATACATTAATTGGAGTTACCAGCCTCAGAAATTGCAGTCCAAATAAATACCTCACAGAGTTAATTTAAGACACATCTCAATATCAACTGATCAGAGGAGAATGCGTAAATCAGGCCTTAATGTTCAAATTGCTGCAAAGAAACCACTACTAAAGGACACCAGAAAGAAGAGACTTGATTGGGCCTATAAACACAAGCAATGGACATTAGACATGTGGAAATCTGTCCTTTTTGGTCTGATGAGTCCAAATTTGATATTTTTGTTTCCAACCGTCATGTCTTTGTGACGCAGAGTAGGTGAACGGATTATCTCCGCATGTGTAGTTCCCACCGTGAAGCATGGAGGAGGTGTGGGTGTGCTTTGCTGGTGACACTGTCAGTGATTTATTTAGAATTCAAGGCACACTTAACCAGCATTGCTACCACAGCATTCTGAGCGATACACCATCCCATCTGGTTTGCACTTCACGGGACTATCATTTTGTTTTTCAACAGGACAATGACCCAGCACACCTCCAGGCTGTGTAAGGGCTATTTGACCAGGAAGGAGACTGGAGTGCTGCATCAGATGACCTGGCCTCCACAATCACCCAACCTCAACCCAATTGAGATGAGTCAGACCACAGAGTTAATGAAAAGCAGACAACAAGTGCTCAGCATATGTGGGAACTCCAAGACTGTTCAAAAAGCATTCCAGGTGAAGCTGGTTGAGCGAATGCCAAGTCTGTTCAAAGCTGTCAGCAAGGCAAAGGGTGGCTACTTTTAAGAATTTCAAATGTAACATTTGTTTTGGTTACTACATGATTCCATACGTGTTATTTCTTAGTGTTGATGTCTTCACTATTATTATAGAATGTTAAAAACAGTAAAAATAAAGAAACCCTTGAATGAGTAGGTGTGTCAACTTTTGGCTGGTACTGTACATGCAGTGCCCTGCAAAAGTATTCATACCCACTGGATTTCAAATTGTGTGTTACAAAGTGGGATTCAAATTGATTTCATTATCATTTTCTTGTCAACAATCTACTCAAAACACTCTGATGTCAAAGTGGAAGAAAAGTGTAACATTTGTTAAAGATGAATTTGTTTAGGAAAGCCTAAATATACTAGGGCTTAATCAAATCTCGTAATACGTTACAGACTCAGTCTGTGAAATAATAGAGGTTGACATGATTTTTAAATGACTTTCTTTCTATGTATGTAAGATCCCTCAGTCAAGTACTGAATTTCAAAAAGATGGTGCCGTTTTGCAAGCTCTGACCCAACTTTGCTATTTTTCTTAAAAACGACAACTTTTTGAACATCAGATTGACAGTTACTTACCTCAATTCTGGCTTCAACTTCGAATTCCGATCCAATTTTCGGGCTATCCAAGAGGAAATGCTGGCATCAGAGACAAGAGAGGGGGGGGATCCTGGCGAGATTAAGGCGTAGGGAAAACTGGCCACCTCTTCTCTCCATTCAACTTTCCAATGTACTCGAAAATACGATAGATGACCTCAGATCACATATTTGCTAACAACGCGATGTCTCAAACTGCAATATCCTCTGCTTTTCTGAAACATGGCTCTCAGACAAAATACCCCCCGTGGCTAACCAACTTGATGGATTCTCCATTCACCGTGCGGACTGGACAGTGGGGTCAGAGAATTCGAGAGGGTGGGGGTTGCTTCTTCATCAACAACAGCTGGTGTGCTGACTCGAGCACGGTGGAAGTGTCAGCAAATTGTTCACCCGTCTTGGAATACCTGATTGTCAAATGCCGACCCTTCTACCTCCCAATGCAGTTTTCAGCTGTTATCATTACCCTTCGTATACATTCCACACCAGGACAAGAAAAATAATAAGCTGTCACTTACGAACTGTGCAAGGCTATAAACAAGTGGGAAATCGTTCATCCAGAGACTGCTTTTCTGATTGCCGGAGGATTTTAATTCCGCGTCATTAAGACGCATGATGCCCAACATCCATCAACACATATCCTTTACCACTAGGGGCGATGGAGTCACAGACCATTGTTATTCTACCAGCAAGCATACAAGGCACTCCCTCACACACAAGCACACTCTCTCTATCTCTCTCTTTGAAATGTCAAAGTAGAGTTAGCAGACATGGTAAATACGACACATGAAAACATGATGCTTACTGCTGATGGAAAGGGGTGGGGGGTTTTTAAACTTTGTGGTCTGAAGATTCTCCATCTTTTTTTCCTAATAATCTCCCCCTGTGTATGCTTTCAAACAGGCATACACACCATGCGTAGTACTTTGTATTCGATTAAGGGTAATATTGTGGATGTTTGAGTGCTTCTGTATGGTTTTTATAAATGTTAGTCTAAGAGGATGTCAGATAATGTCTAGATGTTTTTTTTTTACCTGTTGAGTGTAGGGTGCAGTATTTTGATGTTTGGATGAAAAACGTACCCAAATGAAACTTCCTATTTCTCAGGCCCAGAATCTAGAATATGGAAATAATTGTCAGATTAGGATAGAAAACATTCTAAAGTTTCCAAAACTGTGAAAATATTGTCTGTGAGTATAACAGAACTGATGTTGTCGGCGAAAACCTGAAGCAAATCCAACCAGGAAGTCCCTAAGAGAAACGAATCTCCCTGTTCCATTGCATGCCTTCCCTCCATTTAAAGGGATATCAACCAGATTCCTTTCCCTATGGCTTCCACATGGTGTGAACAGTCTTTAGACATAGTTTCAGCCTTTTATTCTGAAAAAATTAGCGAGTCCGATCATATCGCGTCTGTGGATGGCTGGGTGCAAGCAGAATTTTGCATGCACAACAGCTTGGAGCAGACATTTTCTCTCTCTCTCCTATTGAAAAAGCTATGGTCCGGTTGAAATATTATCAATTATTTATTGTAAAAACAACCTGAGGATTGATTATAAAAAACGTTTGACATGTTTCTACGAACTTTACGGATACTATTTGGAATTTTCATCTGCCCGTCATGACCTGCACGAGCCTGTGGATTTCTGAACAAAACGTGCCAACCAAATGGAGGTATTTGGATATAAAAATAATCTTTATCGAACAAAAGGAACATTTATTGTGTAACTGGGAGTCTCTTGAGTGCAAGCATCCGAAGATCATCAAAGGTAAGTGATTCATTTTATTGCTTTTCTGACTTTCGTGACCAGTCTATTTTGCAGCTAGCTGTTTGTAATGTTTTGTCTGCTGAGAGAGATATCCTAACATAAACGCTTGGATAGCTTTTGCTGTAAAGCTTTTTTTAAATCTGACACGCCAGGTGGATTAACAACAAGCTAAGCTGTGGTTTGTTATATTGCACTTGTGATTTCATGAAAATTAAATATTTTTTGTAATTTAATTTGAATTTGGCGCTCTGCCAAAGTGGATGTTGATGAAAATGATCCGGCTAACGGGATGTTTGCGCCATGCACACCCTGGAACAAATCATGAGAACAGGAACATTTAAAATGTTTTAATGTTTATCATAACTAACAAAATGGCATTTAATGAAAACTGACCCTTCTTAAGTCCAATATAAACTAATGTATGACACGAGACAAAATTTACAAATTCAACAGCACAATGGCAGAGTCATGTCTTATGTGTAAAACTAACAATGACTCAATAAGCTATGCCTTCTGGGAATGATATGAAGTCCAAAATTCAAGGGCCGAGTTAGAAAGTTGGCTGTCAGAAGTATTACAATATAAATGTACTTTTAATCTGTCTGTCTGCATATTTCAAGACATGGCATATGAGAGTGCAGTGAGAAACCCGATGGGTTGGACAATACTTTTTCTCGTCAATCATCTTGATTTTTTTTTAAAACTTAAACTGGAAATCAGCTAATCCTCTATCGTTAAAGCATTTGATCTTTCCATTGTGTTATCACCTAAATGTGGAATGTCTGTGGGTGACGGAAAAAAACAAAATGGTGCAGTTTGTGGCTATGTGATAGGGTGATTCAGGAGCTGGAGATGGTGTGGGCAGGTGGGTCTGGGTAGGGCTAATTTTGTGGATGTTTGTATGCTTATGTATGTTTTTTGTATTTGTATGTTTTGTGTATAAAAAAAAAATGAATATTACAAAAAAAAGATTTGTTCCAAAGAAGATAATAAGATGAAGAAATGTTTCTAATACATATAATGAAAAATACTGTAAAGTGTTACCTAAAACATGGAAACAATAGCGATCACAGTTGTAATTAACAATGAGTTTACACACATGAATGTCTCAGTTAAAACCACATCTACAAGAAGTCTATATTAGTTCAAATGATCTCTTCCGCCTTACAGCATGGGGAGGGGAAAGGTATGCTATGCATTCAGATAACATTTGTTACCACGTTAGAGAACAACCAGGGACCACACCAATACAATGATCATGTTGAATGCCTTGGTTGGTATCATCATCTTATTAGGAAACCAAATTCAAGGTAAACATTTTAGTCTTTCATTGTATCCAAATTGTGTATATAATGTTCAAATTTGACATATGTGTTTATTATATATTATAAGTAACGAATGTATGAAGGGCACAATTTTATCTTCTTGTTGGGGAAATAATATTGTTGTTTTTGTAGACCTTTGCGTTTACTGTTACAAAATATTTGATTTGTTTTTCTATCTTATAAACTACATACTTAAACACTACATATGCATACAGACACCGACACAACCCAAAACAAATACATACACACACACGAACACACACAAAAACATACATACACACTTTTACACATGTTCTGCTCTGTAATTTACTTTACTCGTATTATCTATCCTGATGCCTAGTCACGTTACCCTGCCTTCATGTCATGTAACGTTACCCTGCCTTCATGTTACCCTGCCGTCATGTCACGTTACCCTGCCTTCATTATCTACCTCAAATACCTTGTACCCCTGCACATTGATCTTTTACTCCATGTACAGTTGAAGTCGGAAGTTTACATACACTTAGGTTGGAGTTTTTAAAACTCCTTTTTCAACCACTCCACAAATTTCTTGTTAAACAAATTATAGTTTTGGCAAGTCGGTTAGGACATCTACTTGTAACCAATTGTTGGACTGCACAGACAGATTATTTCACCTATAATTCACTGTATCACAATACCAGTGGGTCAGAAGTTTGCATACACTCAGTTGACTGTGCCTTTAAACATCATGGAAAATTCCAGAAAATGATGCCATGGCTTTAGAAGCTTCTGATAGGCTAATTGACATAATTTGAGTCAATTTGAGGTGTACCTGTGGATGTATTTCAAGGTCTACCTTCAAATTCAGTGCCTCTTTGCATGACATGGGAAAATCAAAAGAAATCAGCCAAGACCTCACAATAAAAAATTGTGGACCTCCACATGTCTGGTTTATCCTTGGGAGCAATTTCCAAATGCCTGTATAAACACCATGGGACCATGCAGCCATCATACCACTCAGGAAGGAGATGCGTCTCCTAGAGATGAACATACTTTGGTGTGAAAAGTGCAACTCAATCCCAGAACAACAGCAAAGGATCCTGTGAACATGCTGGAGGAAACAGACACAAAAGTGTCTATATCCACAGTAAAACAAGTCCTATATTGACATAGCCTGAAAGGCCGCTCAGCAAGGAAGAAGCCACTGCTCCAAAACCGCCATTAAAAAGCCAGACTACGGTTTGCAACTGCACATGGGGACAAAGATCATACTTTTTGGAGAAATGTCCTCTGGTCTGATGAAACAAAAAGAGAACTATTTGGCCATAATGACCATCGTTATGTTTGGAGGAAAAAGGGGGTGGCTTGCAAGCCGACGAACACCATCCCAACCGTAATGCACAGGGTGGCAGCATCATGTTGTGGGGTGCTTCGCTGCAGGAGGGACTGGTGCACTTCACAAAATAGATGGTATCATGAGTATGGAAAATGATGTGGATATATTAAAGCAACAGCTCAAGACATCAGTCAGGAAGTTAAAGCTTGGTCGTAAATGGGTCTTCCAAATGGACAATGACCCCAAGCATACTTCCAAAGTTGTGGCAAAATGGCTTAAGGACTGAAAAAAAGCTGAAATAAATCTCTCTCTACTATTATTCTGACATTACACATTCTTAAAATGCTGGTGATCCTAACTGACCTAAAACAGGGATATTTCTTTACCTTAAATGTCAGGAATTGTGAAAAACTGAGTTTAAATGTATTTGGCTAAGGTTTATGTAAACTTCCGACTAAAACTCTGCATAGATATATACAGTGCATTCAAATAGTATTTACACACCTGGACTTTTTCCACCTTTTGTTGTGTTACAGCCTGCACCCATCATGTCAAAGTGGAATTTGTTTTTAGAAATGTTTTGACGTTCATACAAAATACAAATCTAAAATGTTATGGCAAGCCCAAAATACATTTAAGAATAAAAATGTGCTTAATTAACAAATCGCATAATAACTCATTCTGTGTTCAATAAAAGTGGTTAACATGATTTTTGAATGACTACCCAATCTCTGTACCACACACATACATTCTGCATTGTTGGGAAGGGCTGGATAGCAGGAATTTCACGGAAATGTCTTCAGTTGTATTTGGCGCATGTGATAAAATACAATTTGATTTGATATTCCCTTAGCAAAATGTAGCTGATGATAATGTAAAACAGTCTAACGCTTTCGGTAATATCCTTTGGATTGTTTTATATAAGCAAGAATGGGGAACACACATGTCACAATGTAAGTTCTAGCATCAAGTCCACTGTGTTCAGAATCATTTGATTTCAGTTCATTCTCATATTTGTCTTTAGGAGAAGATTATGACTGTTTCCCAGAAGTTAGAGTGACACGGAACAGTGTGTGGAATGCTTCACCGGGGGATCACCTGATGATTAACTGTTCTATTGGTTTCTGTCCCAACTCATTATCATCATCAGTCTCATGGTGTAAATTGGATGAAGAAATGCATTGCGTTGCTGTCAACATTAACGCTCATGTTCAAGCATGGTGGAGAGATTTGACAGACAGTACAGGGATGTCATTTCTAGTTTTTGTCAACATATCCAATCCAGATTCTGGTCTATACAGGTGTGAATTTCACAGTTCTGTAAGTCATCCAATCACTGTTATCGTCTCAGGTAAGCAGTTCATTAATCACCGTTCTCAGATTGTAATACATATTGCATCAGTCAAAGGTTATAATGTTAACTTATTTTGTCGGACACAAACTCAGCTTTACTTAGACACCATTGATATTTGATTCCGTGAGTGTTGAGTTGGTCACTGGGCACACCACGTCATTTCAAAGTGGAAATGTGGGTAATATTTGGTTGAGATGCTGATCAATGAGATTTCAAAATTGTATTAACCCACTCAAAAAGATAGCTAGAAGTGTGTTGAATTCCCAATGTGTTATCGTGCTTTTAACCATTTAAAAGCACAACCAAATTCAAAAAATGTTGTTTAGTGCAAGTGATCAATGGTGTTTGAGATTCTGCACGTTATTATAACAAGCTCTCCACAGACCAGCGACCTTTGCATGTTATCTTGAAGATGCACGCTTTCTATGATTTACATAAGAAATGTATAGTCACATTGACCTCAAAATGTGGCCGTGGATGTGTTACTCATTTTAAGGTTTAAGGCTATAACTCTAGGCTATTTACTGTATTACAAATGTCATATTGAATTGTTTGGTTGACAACGCAACTAAATCTTAACATTTTGTGTCTAATGCCTGGATATTTACTGTATTACAATTGTGATACTGAATTGTGTTTGGTTATCAACGCAACCAAATATCAACATTTGAAGGAGATGTAATCTTTTCTACCTCTGTCTTAGTCTGGCTTTAATTCCAGTTGTCTGCAAAATAATTATTCATATGTTGGATTCATGTCTCCATCTTAACCAAAAATCTAAGTTAAAGAATAGGACTAAATCAAATCAAACTTGTAGAAAACAGAAGGATGTGAAGCTCTGCTGAAGGTACACAATAGTAGGTTTATGTAGACAGAAGGTGCTCTTTGGTAAAATGGGTCAATTGATCATACAAACGAAAGGAGTGCCAAGGCACTTCATATAATTAATTAAAATGCCTTTATTTGAATGGCATGTTCAAATGGAAACAAAGAGTAAAAACTATGACGTGTTTTGGCTGCATGGCCTTCGTCAGATGTAATAATAGAATGTCCTCTTTTGAACAGCATTTTCCAATCCACCCTGATTTGAAGGAGTGGTTACAGAATTCACTGGACAACACCCAGTATTTTTCTACCTTTATTTAACTACGCAAGTCAGTTAAGAACAAATTCTTATTGACAATGACGGCCTACCCCGGCCAAACCCGGACGGTGCCGCCCTATGGGACTCCCAATCACGGCTGGATGTGATACAGCCTTGAATTGAATCAGGGACTGTAGTAACACCTCTTGCACTGAGATGCAGTGCCTTAGACTGCTGCACCACTCCAGAGCCCAGTGAGCAATACTATACACATAAAAAGTGAAATAGATATGTTTTAACCTTAAATATGACTGGGCAAAGAGGTCAGATGTTTTTTCTTTTTATTTCACCTTTATTTAACCAGGTAGGCCAGTTGAGAATAAGTTCTCATTTACAACTGCGACCTGGCCAAGATAAAGCAAAGCAGTGCGACAGAAACAACAACACAGAGTTACACATAAACAAACGTACAGTACTATTTTATAGTAGTACTGAAACACATCTGAGGTTTTTATCTTTGTTTCCGTACAAATAAAGGTATTTTAATCAATTATATGAAGAGTGCATTGGTCCTCCTTTCTTTTTATTTAAAGTGCATTTAATGTTTGATTAAAATTGATTTGGTCCTATTTTTTACTTAGATTTTGGGATGAGATGGAGACGCGAATCCAACATATTAATCATCAACTTGGAGATAACATTTGAAATCAACCAAAGCTTGAAACACTAGGCCTATATGTATTGTTTATTTTTTACTTTAACTCTGGGTTGACTTGAAACAAAGCTGTTGATTACTTTTGAAATGCTAAGTAGCTCTAGCCCTATTGATGATATATGACTTATAAAGTATGGTTACATTTCATTTGCTCTGTTAAACCTAAGCTTTGGAATGACTTAGATAGCAACAGTGAATCTATTTAGTTATTAAGAGATCTCTCAACAATCATTCTCACAATAGCACATTGGTAGTAGTCATTTCGGTGCTGGCAGGTAGCCTAGTGGTTAGAGAGTTGGGCCAGTAAAGGTTGCTGGATCGAATCCCGAGCAGACAAGGTAAAAATCTGTCGTTCTGCCCCTGAACGAAGACAGTTAACCCATTGTTCGTCGGTAGGCCGTCATTGTAAATAAGAATTTGTTCTCAAACTGACATGCTTAGTTAAATAAAAAAAATTGCACGTTTTGAAGCTGCGCTTGGTTTAAAACCCTGGATTTGAGAGACCACATGGTTAGCTGTAGATAGATAGTTGCTGCCCAGCCTGGATATAACGTTGAAAATCTGACGTTGTTTCAAAGGTACAAATTCAACAGATTTTATACAAGGTTTTGCTCTGTTGAAAATTGGTTACTATGATGACATAATCCTGTGATTGAAATTTTACCCTAAAAAAAAACATTTTACTTTGATAACTTTTTTCAAATCCAATGTATTTTCAGTTTGTGCCCAGTGGGTGATGAATATGTTCTGTTTAGCAGGCGAGGGGAAACTTGTGGTAGAGCGTGGGGAAGAGAATGACAATAAGCCAGGGGAAGGTACAGTATGACCCTCTCACTCACTATACTTTCTGTATGACCAAATCACCTTTGCTTATAGCTATTCATTAAAGAATAATGTACTTTTTCAATCTCGGTCACCTCACCAAAACTGACTTGCTATAATATCATTGATGTTTGATCCATGAGTGATTGTTCAGTTGGTCAATGATGAAAAGGTTCTGTTTAGCAGGATAGAGGAAATTTGTGGTAGAGCACGGTGAAGAGAATGAGAATAAGCAGGGGAGGTATGACATTTCCACTCACTAAGTTCTGTCATGACTACCATTAATGCGAATCAAACGCTATTTATCAAATAATGAACTATTTGTAATTATTACGCAATTAAATTAATAATATAACAATTTATTAATAGTAATCTGGGGCACCACGGGAAAAGTTCATTTAACGAGTTACCATTTCCCGAATTACCTCAAATATCAAAATATCTCGATATCATAGCCGTCATCCATCAATCATTTGCTCCTATTTCAGTCTCATTCTGAATGTCGTAATATCCTAGAAATCTGCACGAACCCTAGTCTCCATGATGAATCAGATTGACTTAATTATTTATTTACTGACTAATTAAATAATCACACAGAAATAAACACACACAGGATATAATTGAATATTAACATAATGCAATGAAAAGTCCCTAGTGGACTAAACCATTATGACGGCTTGTTACACAATTTATTTATTTATTATTTCCACTTTATTTAACCAGGTAGGCCAGTTGAGAACAAGTTCTCATTTACAACAGCGACCTGGCCAGGTTTAAGCAAAGCAGTGCGACAATAACACCACGAAGTTGCACATAAACAAACATATAGTCAATAACATGAAATAAAATAAAAATAGAAAGATCTAGGGTAAGTAATAATATGGGGATGAGGTGTGCTATTTACAGATTGGCTGTGTACAGGTACAGTGATCGGTAAGCTGCTCTGACAGGTGATGCTTAAAGTTAGAAAGGGAGATTTAAGACTCCAGCTTCAGAGATTTTTGCAATTCATTCCAGTCATTGGCAGCAGAGAGCACTGCATTTCTAAATCCGAATGAGTGGTTGTTATGGTGAGGGGGTGGGGAAAGAAAGAGAGGGAGAAGGAGAGACAAAGGAATTCAACTATCGTACATACAGTTAAATAATGTGCTCATCGTAAATGTGGATATTTAGCACCCTAACAACCACTCAAATGCATTGTACATATTTACGTTTGTATGTCTTTGTCCTCTTACTTTGTTGAAAACGCCCTGTCCATTTCCTGGGGAGTCAGTTGACAGAAAGTCTGGTTGTGTCTGTTAGAACGGATCTTTCAGAGGTGTACCACACTGTGTTCCGCGGGCCTTGACCTTCGCTCTGTTTGTTTAGCATAGATACCCGAGAGATACCTATAGTGGTGAGAGGAAATTGTTCTTTGTCTCTCGTCTTCGGTCGAGTTTCCTAGGCTAACTGCGCATAAACAGCTGCAGAATGTTCCTGTGTAGTCTTCTTCTTCTGGAGAGTTTCAGGGTCTTACTATTTTCTGGTATTGTAGTCTTTAAACCATTTCGTAAAGTATTCAGCTCGCGGTGCACATATACTGGTCTTTAGTTTTAACCCATTTCGTAACGTTCAGCTCACGCTGTCTGTCACGCTGGTCTGGTATAGTCTAACCGTGACGTCTGACTCAACACCGTCCGCCTGCTTGGTCTAATATGTTAATTATTTAGGAGTCTTTTATAAGCACTCTGGCAAAAAGGGTGTTCCATCCTTTTGGCATAATGTCTGTGCTCACGTGGGCGTGGTTACTGACTGGGTAAAACTTTACATGAAAAACAATTATCTCATTTGGAAGGCTAAAATCACATTTCATCTTCTCACAAATTGGTTCATATTAAATCATATAAGTTTTACAACATCTAAATGTAAATCTGATAACTGGGACGAATACATTTGTAGAGTTACCGTTATTTGCTTATACAGTCCTTAATGATATCACAAAACACCAATCTCCTTTTAACAAAAGGGTTATTTCCCCTCAAGCCTGCATGGTAAATGAGAGACAGTTCCATCATAAAACTGGCCAACTTCGACCCACTGTAACCTGATCCTTTGGATTTTCACAGGAGAGTCATGACATTTCAGAATGAACAAATCCCCTTAACGTACAGTTATTCATCAAAAGAAATGCTGTACTTTTTAAATCTCACTCACACACTGCTGGGGAGACGTTGTAACCTATTATCATCACATTTACATTTCTGTTTATATTGCAATTATTTTTTAAATGTATAACAATGTAGACATCCAACAGATTACCTAACACTTTTTTGGTATTTTTTGCCTTTTCTAAAGATAAGCTCAGTGTCATCGGGAACATCATGCGCATCGTCTTGTTCGTGTCTCTCACTTTGGTTGTCATGGGGTTGTGTGGGCGTTGGGTTATGAAAGATAAAGGTATGGTACCAATCTTCCTACTTCAGCTAAAATAATCTAAACAAACAGAGGACAATATCCATGTTTTACATTTCCTTTTATGTTTTGTTATGAAATCGTTGTTGGGAGACTTTGGACCAATCCCAAATGGATACCTAAAACTTTTGGGATTATTTGATCGCTATAAGCAAAGTTAAAAAACTTTAACCTAGCCTTTCCGAGGGCAAGGTGGAGTTGTTATCATATTGATTGCACCTGTCAAATCCTCTCAGATCTACACAATTGCATAGCGTGTTGGGTCTAGTGGTCCACTTATGTTACTGAATGTCACCCCTGTGACCTGCAGGAAAATGCTGTCCTGTGTGGATCCCACCACCAGAGGGCAGTATAGTGCAGTGTTCCATTGAAGAATCCCCACAGGCTGGCTCGTCTAACATGGAGATGACCACCATAGCTGCAGCTGCATGGGTTGACTCCCCAGAAGACTCCTCTGAAGAAGATTATGATGACTGTGTGTGATGCTGATCTGAGAAATACTATACAATAATACAAAAGTCTATATTTAGTCATGTGCTTTTATTCATTTTTAAATACATTTATCTAGATACATTGCCAGTTAAAATCATATTGTTAAAGTGATGCAGCAGAGTTTTTGAAAGTATTGCTCACGAGCCAAAACGGATTCACGGGAATTGTACACGATTGTGTACAACGCGAACCATTTCGTATGATATGTTACATCCCGGAAAATGTTTTTTAATAAAATCCTGCAATTCATATATATTATGAATTTGTAAGTGCTTAAGATCCCGTTCGCTTTAATTAATAACAAGGCAACAGTAAAGATGTCATCCCCTGCGAATGATGCAGCACCTCCCCTTTCGCCAATTAGTGACAACATTTCAAGCTCAAATGGGACAGGAGATATGCTTGTTCAAAGTTTGGAATTACTAATGTACAAACGGACGGCGACAGAGCCATAGTCTCCCCTCCGATTTCTTTGTGGGGGAGAATAAAGTGCCAATTACACGCCAGCGAAGAGCAAGACCGATGTGTGTTAAATCTACTCCCTTTTCACTTTTAGTATTCGTCCAAATTTGAACCTATCAGGTAAGACAGAACCTACTATGGACGAAGCTAACTAGGGAAGAGAGAGAATAAGCAAATAGCCTAATACACAAACTCTGAACCTCTATCTATTGAAGGGGAAATCTGGGATTGGTACATCAATTTGGGAATTTGACCAGGGTGAACGCTTTGTTGTTGTTTGAATCGCCGATTGCCCCTTTATTTCTGTGCTCATTTTCAAACATTAATCGGTAGCTATTTATTCATAAAATTATGGTTATTCAATTACATCAGAGGGATTCATTAACTTTTGCTCAGACATCAGGCTGCTTTTGCCTCCAGCAGAGAATACGGACACAGACAGAAAGGATCAAAGAAGATGACATATCCCTTCATCCAAATAATAGATGGATGAAAGACCTAATGATGAAGGTAAATTCTCAGAATAAAGGTGCACTCTCCTGTGCTCATGCATCACACACACGCAGGCGCACACACACACACACACAGATGCATGTCTGTGCACACACACACTGCTGTGATTTACAAGGCTTCTCCGTCAGACTCCCACTCAGATTGGTCCTAAAAAATTATCCAATTAAATGGCTTTCTCCTTTCATCACTGTCACTCCCATCATTACCCAGGATGCTTAGCGCCCTCTCTGATTGGTCACTGACTCAACACAAAGTAGTACACAATAGGACAGGCAGCGGAGTAAGTACATTCCAAATGGCACCCTATTCCCTAGTCTAGTGACCTATAGGCCCTGGTCACAAGTAGTGCAATAAATATCCATAAATCAATCAAATTTATTTATAAAGCTCTTTTTACATCAGCAGATGTCACAAAGTGCTTATACAGAAACACAGCCTAAAACCCCAAACAGCAAGCAATGCAGATGTAGAAGCATAGTGGCTAGGAAAAACTCCCTAGAAATGCAGGAACATAGAGAGGAACAAGGCTTTAAGGGGTGGCCAGTCCTCTTCTGTCTGTGCTGGGTGGAGATTATGAGAGTACATGGCCATTAAGGTTCGATTGTTCTTCAAGATGTTCAAACGTTCATAGAAGACCAGCAGGGTCAAACAATAATCACAGTGGTTGTAGAGGGTGCAATAGGTCAGCACCTCAGGAGTAAATGTCAATTGGATTTTCATAGCCGAGCATTCAGCGGTCGAGACAGCAGGTGCGGTAGAGAGAGAGAGGGAGAGAGAGAGAGGGAGAGAGAGATGGTCGAAAACAGCAGGACCAGGGCAAGGTAGTATGTCCTATGAACAGGTCAGGGATCTTAGCCCCCCGGCACATAGACTATTGCAGCATAGATACTGGAGGCTGAGACAGGGGGGGCCGGGGACAGTGTGGCCCTGTCTGAGAAAGCAAGGGTGCTTCGTCACACCAGTGCCTTGCTGTTCACCTTCACACCCCTGGGCCAGACTACACTCAATCATAGGACCCACTGAAGAGATGAGTCTTCAGGAAAGACTTAAAAGTCGAGACTGAATCTGGGTCTCCCACAGGGATAGGCAGACCATTCCATAAAAATAGAGATAAATAGGAGAAAGCCATGCCTCCAGCTGTTTGCCTACAAAGTCTAGGGACAATAGGGAGGCCTACGTCTTCTGACCATAGCGTATGTGTAGGTACAGTATGTACGGCAGGACCAAATCAGAGAACAAAGTTGGATCAGGTCCATTTGATGCTTTATAGGTTAGCAAAAAAAACATTGAAATCAGCCCTTACCTCAACTGGAAGCCAGTGTAGAGATGCTAGCACTGGAGTAATCTGCTACATTTTGGGGTTTATAGTCAATATTCTAGCTGCCAAATGTTCTGTATTTATTGCTTTATCCAGGTAGCCGGAGAGTAGAGCATTGCGGTAGACTAATCTAGAAGTGAAAAAGCATGGATTCGTTTTTCTGCATCATTTTTGGACAAAACATTTTAGATTTTTGCATTGTTCCGAAAATGGAAAAAAGCTGCCCTAAGAAACATTCTTGTATGTTTGTCTAAAGAGAGATCAGATGCCAAGGACCTTCCCTGTGTTATTTGCGATGACTGTACAACCATCAAGATTAATTGTCAGATTGTTTCTTGTGACCTAAAACTAGCATCTCTGTTTTGTCGGAATTTAAAAGTAAACAATAGTGGTCCTAAAACGGAACCTTGAGGAACATTAACTTACCATTAATTTGTCAGAGAACAAACCATCCACAAATGGTGTCAAAAGTGGCACGAAGGTCTAAGAGCACAAGGACAGACGCAGAGCCTTGGTCTGACGCCATTAAAAGGTAATTTAGCACATTCACCAATGCAGTCTCAGTATTTTGATGGTGTCTAACACCAGACTGGAGTGTTTCGCATACATTATTTGTCTTCGGGAAGACAGTGAGTTGCTACAAGACGGCTTTTTTTTTATTGAGAGGAATGGGAGATTCGATATAGGCCAATATTTTTCTTTACATTTCAGGAGAGGCTTTATTACTGCCAATTTTAGTGAGCACAGGAAATAGCTCTTTCAGTAGTTCTAGTAGGCAGTTGGAAGGTTTAGAGGTACAGGGTTAAAACACTTGAGTGTCTCTATTGATCCTAGGTCCTGGCATTTCTGTGCAGACTCAGGACAACTGAATTTTGGAGAAATACAAATATTCAAAGAGGAGTCCATAAATTTATTTCTAATGATCATTATCTTTTTGTCGAAGTAGTTCATGAATTCATCACTGCTAAAGTGAAAGCCATCCTCACTTGGAGAATGTCAATTTTTTTGTTAACCTGTTGCGTCGAGCAAACCCGTATCCGGGAGCGTAATTATAGCCTCAAGCTCATAACGCAACGTTAACTATTCATGAAAATCGCAAATGAAATGAAATAAATATATTGGCTCACAAGCTTAGCCTTTTGTTAACAACACTGTCATCTCAGATTTTCAAAATATGCTTTTCAACCATAGCTACACAAGCATTTGTGTAAGAGTATTGATAGCTAGCATACCATTAAGCCTAGCATTCAGCAGGCAACATTTTCACAAAAACAAGAAAAGCATTCAAATAAAATAATTTATCTTTGAAGAACTTCGGATGTTTTCAATGAGGAGACTCTCAGTTACATAGCAAATGTTCAGTTTTTACAAAAATATGATTTGTGTAGGAGAAATCACTCTGTTTTGTTCATCACGTTTGGCTGAAAAAAAAAAAAAAATTCTGTCATTTACAACGCCAAACTTTTTTCCAAATTAACTCTATAATATCGACAGAAACATGGCAAATGTTGTTTAGAATCAATCCTCAAGGTGTTTTTCACATATCTATTCAATGATAAGTCATTCGTGGCAGTTTGGTTTCTCCTCTGAAGCAAATGGTAAAATACACGCAGCTGGAGATTACGCAATAATTGCAACGGAGGACACCAAGCGGAGCACCTGGTAAATGTAGTCTCTTCCAATGATATGCCTACAAATACATCACAATGCTGCAGACACCTTGGGGAAACGACAGAAAGTGTAGGCTCATTCCTTGCGCATTCACAGCAAGGAGACATTGGAACAAAGCGCATTCAAAATCTGGGGCATTTCCTGTTTGGAATTTCATCCTGGTTTCGCCTGTAGGATCAGTTCTGTGGCACTCACAGATAATATCTTTGCAGATTTGGAAACGTCAGAGTGTTTTCTTTCCAAAGCTGTCAATTATATGCATAGTCGAGCATCTTGTCGTGACAAAATATCTTGTTTAAAACGGGAACGTTTTTTAATCCAAAAATTAAAAGAGCGCCCCCTATATCGAAGAAGTTAATGTCTTGGTGACATGTGGGCAGTATTGAGGAGCTTGGATGAATAAGGTGCCCAGAGTAAACTGCCTGCTACTCTGTATATGCAAATTATTAGTAGTATTTGATATAAAACACTGACGTTTCTATATATAACAGAACTCATATGGCAGGCGAAATCCGTAGAAAAATCCAACCAGGAAGTGGGAAATCTGAGGCTTGTAGTTTTTTAACTCATCCTCTATTGTAGATACAGTGGGATATTGGTTATGTTGCACTTCCTAAGGCTTCCACCAGATGTCAGCAGTCTTTAGAACTTGTTTTAGAACTACTGAACATAACGCGCCAATATAAAATTAGATGTTTGATATAAATATGCACTTTATCGAACAAAACATACATGTATTGTGTAACATGAAGTCCTTTGAGTGTCAACTGATGAAGATAATCAAAGGTTAGTAATACATTTTACCTCAATTTGTGCTTTTTGTGACTCCTCTCTTTGGCTGGAAAAATATCTGCGTTTTAGTGGTAACCTAACATAATAGTTTGTGGTGCTTTCGCAGTAAAGCATTTTTTAAATCAGACACTGTGGCTAGATTAACGAAAATTGTATCTTTAAAATGGTGTAAAATACTTGTATGCTTGAGGAATTTTAATTATGTGTGATAACATACGTCTTGGTGAGAGGTGTAGGAGTCAGGCGCAGGAGAGCAGGGATGTCTGAGAAGCGTGTTTTAATAATATAGTCCACCAATACAAACGGCACAGAAAAAAATCCCAAAACTACGCTCTCGAATACTCGTGCAAACACACGGAGGAACAAACACAGTTCCGACACTTTACATACACGTGCGTAATAGCGAAAAAACAACAAACATCAAATACACTCGAGCGCAATACACACAAGTCTAATCCTGCACGAATTACGGCAGGTAACAGGTGCCCTATATACCAACAGAAATCAAAGCAATTGAAAACCAGGTGTGAAAAGGGACACAGACAAAACAACCAGAAAAAGAAAAAGGGATCGGTAGCGGCTAGTAGACCGGCGACGCCGAGCGCCGAGCGCCGCCCAAACAGGGAGAGGAGTTACCTTCGGTAGAAGTCGTGACATTATGAGATTTTTGAATTTGGCGCCCTGCACTTTCACTGGCTGTTGGCGAGGTGGGACGCTACCGTTCCACATATCCCAGAGAGGTTAAATTTGCGACAGTATAAAAACAACATTTTTGATTGTTTAAAATTCTCCTCAATCAGGTTGGGAAAGTAGGCTGATTCAGCAGCAGTAAGGGCTCTTCGATATTGTACGGAACTGTCTTTCCAAACTAGTCGGAAGACTTCCAGTATGGTGGAAATCCATTTTCGTTCCAATTTTCTGGAAGCTTGCTTCAGGGTTCTGGTATTTTCTGTATACCAGGGAGCTAATTTAACATATTTTTGTACTCCAATGTCCTTGGGTAGGTGGAGGGAGTCTGGAAGGGCATCTAGGAAACTTTGGGTTGTCTGAGATCCAGGGTATAATTGTGGCAATAAGTAGGTCCAGAGACAGGTTGGACAAAACTCAGTCGATAATGGCTCCAAAAGCCTTTTGGAGTGGGTCTATGGACTTTTACATGTGAATATTGAAGTCACCAAAAAGTTGGATATTATCTGCCATGACTACGAGTTCCAATATGAATTCAGGGAATTCAATAAGGGATGCTGTATATGGCCCAGGAGGCCTGTAAACAGTAGCTATAAAAAGTGATTGAGCAGGCTGTATAGATGTTATGACTAGATGCTCAAAAGACAAAAACGCAGTCATTTTTTCGTACGTTGAAATTTGCTGTCATAAATGTTGCAACACCTCCTACTTTGCGGGATGAGAGGGAGATATGGTTACTAGTAAACCAGGAAAAGAGGCTTCATTTAACACAGTAAATTCATCAGGCTATGAGCAGTGATTAGTTCATTGACTATGACTGCCTTGGAAATGAGGGATCTAACATTAAGTGATCTTCTTTTGAGATGTGAGATATTATCAAAATCTCTTTCAATAATGACAGGAGATGGAGATCTTTATTCCAGTGAGATTGCTAAGGCGAACACCGCCTTCTTAAGGTTTGCCCGACCTAGATCGAAGAACAAAAACGGTCTCAATGGGGAAAGCTGATTTGACTACACTGACTGTGCTAGCTCAGACTCCACTTTCCTGGCAGGCTGGCTAACAGCCTGCTGCCTGGCTTGCACCATATCTCATTGTGGAGCTCGAGGAGTCAGAGCCCTGTCTATGTTGATAAATAAGATGAGATCACTCCTCCAGCTTGAATGGAGTCCATCAATCCTCAGTTCCACTTGATGACCTCTGACTGTTTCATCCTAGCATTGTTGTTGCCGCCGTGGATAACATTATCCTTGTACCATCTACACACGGCAGTTTTAGCCTCAGCCAGTAACATCTTTAGATGAACCTTTACATCGGTAGCCCCGCCCCCTGGTAAACAATGTATGCTCACTGGATGATTATTTTTAAGCAATTTTACAGGTAATGGAGTCACCAATGACTTGTGTTTTTAATTTGCCCAAGCTAATGGTAGGCTGTTTCAGCAGCTCAGACCCATAACTGGTGGAGGAGAGAACCGAGAAGATCAGGCTCTGATGCTTAGAGGAGAAAA
The DNA here is from genome assembly GCF_002021735.2 of Oncorhynchus kisutch. Taxonomy (NCBI): domain Eukaryota; kingdom Metazoa; phylum Chordata; class Actinopteri; order Salmoniformes; family Salmonidae; genus Oncorhynchus; species Oncorhynchus kisutch. Next base: position 16,975,763 of record NC_034178.2, read on the forward strand.
CCAGTTGAAGGTTTTTATTGGCTGAATGAAAGTCACCAGTTAAGCATGCCTGCAGCATTTCTTTCCAGAAGCCATGACAAAATTGTTAATCTGTGGGGACTGTGGAGGGGTTTTAACACCAATACCTGTATTTACTTGTGACACAGACACTTTACCATCCTTTCCAAAACTTAAATTGCCCTTGCCTAACGATTTGTCTTAAACCAAGCTTGCAACTCGGCTATCCTCACCATAAGGCAACAGTTCTCCTGTATATTAAGAGTACAGCGACTGCAACGGGAAGGCATAATGTTACTTAGCTTTTTTCTTCGGCCGGAGGAGATCCCACAGATTTATGTCCAGATAAAGCGTCCGGGGTGAAAAAGTTTAATGAAAAATGTTGTGTGAGGACAAAACTAAGACCTTGGTAGACTTGTTAAATACAGAGTTTTATCAAATACAGTGTGGCAAAAAAAGTATTTAGTCAGCCACCAATTGTGCAAGTTCTCCCACTTAAAAAGATGACAGACAAAATGAGAAAACAAATTCCAGAAAATTACATTGTAGGATTTTTTATGAATTTATTTGCAAATTATGATGGAAAATTAGTATTTAAGCATAGGCAATTTAAGCATAGACAATATGCTTTAAAAAATCTGAATGGTAGATCTCAGCTTGCTTTGGACTCAAAAAGTGATCTTGGCTCAGAAAATGTAGGCGACCACTGGGCTAAAGTGTTGTAACTTCCACTGGGAGGCAGCATCAAGCTACAGTATGTGCTACTGTGCTGCAGTTAAGTAACTGCATGGCCCCTCATCCCAAACACCCCTCTCCAACGCGTGTTTAGATAGTGACACGCATAGAGAGGAGAGAGAGAGCGAGAGAGAGAGATATCCTTCAGTATAAAAACACACACCCTCTCTCTATATGCCAGAAAATCTCTCAGGTCACCACGCAACAGTAATGCCAGTGTGCTCTCGGTGACTCGACTCATGGATCTGCATCTTTCCGCAGACTGTCAGTGGATTGACATATATGACAGCTCGCCTATGTCAAAACGACAGGAGAGTAAATTGGAAATAATCCTGTGGACCAGATATGCTACCATGGGCATTTTTCTGATGCACTTTGCAACTTTATAGTTATTTCATAGAGATACAACTGATAAGGATGAAAAGTTATTTGATTAATTTTAACAGAGAAAAAAAACATGGCATTACAAACTTCGAATGACACTTCCTTGTCAACATTCCTGGACTGTCTGCCACGCCTGCAGAGCAAATCATCCATGAACGCATCTGGAAATATGAGCAAGGAAGTTACCAATACCACCTGTACCAATGCGTCTGTCATCACAAAACCCCCATCCGCACGACAAAAAGGTAATACTGGAAGATTCCTAAAGATTCTCCATAACGATCTCTGTTGTTTTGAGGTTCTTGAATAATTTCCTATCATTGAATTAATTACATGAGATTAATTCCTCCATTAAATGATATGATGGGTTGTGAAGAAAATAATTGTCAATATTTGGCATTGTTTGTCACAGCAGCAGGTTGTTCACACCACATTGAACAATAGGGTAACTTGAGAGAAAAAAAGTAATGTTTGGTAAGATTTAGATATGTGCATGCTGGCTATCCTAAGGCAAACACATTTTGAAGGGAAATAAGTGGGCAGATTTTTTTTGTTGCAAAATGACCCTGAAGATTTGTGTGTTAAAATAAATTTTAGTTTGTCATTTTTGAGTAATTGCCTCTTAAAACCAATAAATAAATCAAATTTTGGAACAAAATGACTTTGCACATGTAAAGGACGCTTGCTTAGAGAGTACTACTTCCTCCCGATTTGGCCCGTTCCTGGCGCAAACTCTGCCTTGCTGGCACAGGTGACACCTTCCTGAAGCGTCTTACCAGTCAATGCCACACAAAAGCGAGTTATTCGGTGATGCAAGTGGGGACACTTCGGATAAAACAGATGAAATGTTTAGTTGAACAAGACTAGTGGCATCCAGGGAAAGTGTTGAAAATGAAATTGGTGACCACTCATTCAGTGTGCACATAATGTAATGGTTCTTAATCTAGACACAAAAAAGTTAATATACAGTACCAGCCAAAAGGTTTGAACACACCTACACATTCAAGGGTTTTTCTTTATTTGTACTATTTTCTACATTGTAGAATGATAGTGAATAATCAAAACTATTAAATAACACATATGGAATCATGTAGTAACCAAAAGTGTTATATAAAAATATATTGGAGATTATTCAAAGTAGCCACCCTTTGCCTTGAAGACAGCATTGCACACTCTTGGTATTCTCTCAACCAGCTTCCCCTGCAATGCTTTTCCAACAGTCTTGAAGTTCCCACATACTCTGAGCTCTTGGTGGCTGCTTTTCCTTCACTCTGCCGTCCAACTCATCCCAAACCATCCCAGTAGGGTGGAGGTCGGGTGATTGTGGAGGCCAGGTCATCTGATGTAGCACTCCATCACTCTTGGTCAAAGAGCCCTTACACAGCCTGGAGGTGTGTTGGGTAATTGTCCTGTTGAAAATCAAATTATAGTCCCTCTAAGCGCAAACCAGATGGGGTGGCGTATCGCTGCAGAATGCTGTGGTAGCCATGCTGGTTAAGTGTGCCTTGAATTCTAAAAAAAATCATAGACAGTGTCACCAGCAAAGCACCACTACACCATCACACCTCCTCCTCCATGCATCAAGGTGGAAATCACACATGCAGAGATCATCTGTTCACCTACTCTGCGTCTCACAAAGACACAGCGGTCGGAACCAAAAATCTCAAATTTGGACTCATCAGATTTCCGCTGATCTAATGTCCATTGGTCGTGTTTCTTGGCCCAAGCAAGTCTCTTCTTCTTATTGGTGTCCTGTAGTAGTTGTTTCTTTGCAGTAATTCGACCATGAAGGCCTGATTCACGGACTCTACTCTTAACAATTGATGTTGAGATGTGTCTATTACTTGAACTCTGTGAAGCATTTATTTGGGCTGCAATTTCTGAGGCTGGTAACTCTAATGAACTTATCCTCTTCAGCGGAGATAACTCTCGGTCCTCGTTTCCTGTGGCGGTCCTCATGAGAGCCTCTTTCATCATAGCACTTCGTGGTTTTTGCAACTGCACTTGAAGTTCTTGGAAATTTTCCGCATTGACTGACCTTCATGTCTTAAAGTAATGATGGACTGTCATGGTCTTTTTGCTTATTTGAGCTGTTGTTGCCATAATATGGACTTTTACCAAATAGAGCTGTCTTCTGTATACAAATAGGTCTATCTTCTGTATACCACTCCTGCCTGTCACAACTGGCTAAAACACATTAAGAAGGAAAGAAATTCCACAAATTAACTTTGAACAAGGCACACCTGTTTATTTGAACTGCATTGCAGATGACTACCTCTTGAATTTGGTTGAGCGAATGCCAAGAGTGTGCAAAGCTGTCATCAAGGCAAAGGGTGGTTACTTTGGAGAATCTCAAACTGTTTTCCGTCACCTGGCTGGAGTGATTTCTATTGATACCCCAACCACATCGATCTCAACACATTCACATTATATTATTCAATTAAATATGGTGTCCTTCAATTTTATATTTGGTCATATTTAATTTAAATGAGGCATCTTTAATTCATATTCAAGCTTATTATGATCTGCAAGAATTAAAAACAAGCAATTGTTATATGCTCGACTCTCTTTGAGTGACAATAAGAACAAATCAGTTTTTGCCGCTGCTTGTTATGCACCACTGAACATTACAATAGTTGAGAAACTCCTCACGGCTGGCTGTGTCTGGTGCATACTTAGTAGACTAGGCGTCTATTATCAGACTGAAACAGACCTTGTGGTTCCAGGCTATTCGCTGTTCTCTCATAGGTTTTTACTATAGTAGAGGAGGAAATTAAATCAAAGTCTATATAATTCTATATATTTCACACTCCACTGGTGCATCACTTTTATGGCTCAATATGCTGAAATTGCATTTTCCACAGAGCATCACTATTAAAGTTCATATATTTTCAACTTAACTATCACCAGACAAAGTTGTGTAATTTATCAAATATAGAAAAAAATGAAAACCTGTGGAGACACCTTTCCTCAAAATAGGAGAGGTATGGACCAAAATTATGGGGAAAAGGTATAGAACTGCACTCATAGATAAGACACAAGCCCCCCTTACATACACACACATGCACGCATACAAGCACACACACACACACACACACACACTTACAGCCCTGACATATTTTTCTTATATTGTAGACTTCATCTGCAGACTCCATGGCTAAAATGTTTTCAGCTGACTCGGCTGTCTCGGAGACAGAGCAATTTATGGCCTGACAGTAACTGTCCCTTCCATCCAAGGTTATTACAGTAAACTGAAACTAAAACAAAAACTAATCCTGAAAAAAACATCAAACTGAAATAAAATATTTAAACCACGAGGCTAAACTTCACTTCACTCCACTGTTTTGGTCCTGTGGCTATCATGCTGTAATGGTGTGAAGCGAACCCATGCATTTGTGGAGATAATGTGTGAGAGCGAAGTCTTGCATCTCGCTCATCTCAATATCTGTGGTGCTGCTCATAGCAAAGTCATTTCGCTGAGTCTGCACTCTTAGAATAAGGACTGACTCAAGGAACCCTTGAGATTATCAAGGAAACCCTAGAGTCCCTCAAGGAACAATGGCTGTTCAATGCTTCATATTTGCACCTTCCTGGAGGAACCATGGAATGGAGGCTTGGCATATTAGGGGCGTGGCTTTAATATATCTTTTTGAGAGTAGATGTAATTTCTGTTAAACTTTTCTGCTGTATTGTCATCAAGGTTTAACACTGACAGTTTTGTAGCATCAATGAGGCTAACAGAGGTTTATGAGTTCCTCAGAAGCCTATGCAAATCCCATAGTTGGATTAGTTACCACTTTAATACTGAATGTAATCAGCAATGTTACTATTATATTAGAATATATAATTCTATACATTTTCAAGGATTTTTTGTTGTTGTTGCAGTGTACAAACTTAACAGGAATGACATTTACGCTAACAGTGGGCCAAACATGACTATCTGAAAGCCACACCTCTAATCCGGAGGCTGCCCTATGTTAAAACAGTTCAAAATTTAACTCCTCCCATCACAAAGGGTTCCGGTTTGAACGTTTACACAGGGGGTTCCTTAAATATCCTTTTCAGAGGTGTTCCTGGAGAAACCTTTTTCAACTGGATAGGTTCTGCCCGTGTGGCAACACAAAAATAATCTTCCAGGCAACTTTACTTCTATGAGTAAAGAGTACTTTTAGAGTACTTTTAACAAAGCCTATTTTATACATAAAATAAAGGCCATCATGAATTATGTTCCGTTTTTTTAATAAATGCGACCCCACCATGTAAAATCAGTCTGACAGTATTTTTTGACAGTATGGTTTGAAGTGAATGAAATGCATCAGAAAGGTATTACAATCATACAATAATGTATGATTGAGCCTGTGTAGAAAATAACATCACTAACCACGTTAGCATCCACAGTTTTAATGCTGGTAATTTCATACGGTTTAAAATAAAATCAGGACAGCTGTGATGGAAACATTAGGTTTCGGTACAATTTTATAAATGCTGACAGATCATTTGTTTGTTCGACATGGTGGGATTTTTTTGGTGTCTGTAAAATTAATTATGCACAAATTGGCTGTGGAAACGCCTTTGTGCGTAAATATTGATATAATAACCATATCGAAGTAAATTTTAAGTCGTGATGATATGGTGTGCGGTCCTCCCACTACGACTTGGGAAAGCATACAGTTTATTAGGCTATTACAACCGCATCGTACAGCAACCAGAGGTTTCTGGCATAACCCTGGATCTACCAGGTGTAAATTTTCACTCGTGACCCAATTTTCAAATCAAGCAACCCCTTTTGGGGTTGCGACCCCTAGTTTGGGAAACCCTGATTCTAAGGTAGACTCAGCGCAATGACATTGCCACAAGCAGCACTGCAGATATTGGGAGCGTTTGAGTGGTAAGGATAAAGCTGTAGACTGTAGATGAACAGTGTGACAGCCGAAAGTCGAAAGTCGGACCCGAATGTGGTTTTCTAACAGCAAGGCTCATATTAACATGGCAGTGTTAATGTTTCAGTCATGCCTTGGGTCACGTTCGCGTTAGTCTAACAAAAACACCCTAATGATTTGTTGACAATAGAGCCTCCCACAATGCAGACAAAAACTGCAGGATGAAGTTGGTGAAGGGCAACTGCAGAAGCTTGCAGTCCACTGCAGTCAAAACCTCATGAACTTTGATTACAGGATTCTTGTAAAGTTAATGCAGTTGACATGTAGATGCAAGGGGACATTGCCCTGCGTAAGGTGCCATCATTCGGATGGGACGTTAAACAGATGTCCTGACTCTCTGTGGTAATAAAAAATCAGATGGCACTTATCGTAAGAGTACAGGTGTTAACCCTAGTGTCATGGCTAAATTACCAATCTTGCCCTATTCCATCATGGCCATCTAATCACCCCCCTCATTCTTACATGGCATATATCACTCCTCACATCTCCACCTGATAGCTGATGTGTGGTGAGCGTTCTGGCAAAAAATGGTTGCCGTACATCACTCAGGTGGGTGCTGCACATTGATGGTGGATGAGGTGAGTTTCCCCCTTATTATGAAAAGCGCTTTGAGTACCTCAGTTGGTAGAAAAGTGCTATATACCGTAAATCCAATCCATTTTTATATAAATCTATGTCACGACTTCTGCCGAAGCCGTTGCCTCTCCTTGTTCGGGCGGTGCTCGGCGGTCGACGTCACCGGTCTTCTAGCCATCATTGATCCATTTTTCATTTTCCATTGGTTTTGTCTTGTCTTCCCACACACCTGGTCTCTATTCCATTCATTACCTGTTGTGTATTTAACCCTCTGTTTCCCCTCATGTCTTTTGTCAGAGATTGTTTCATGTCAGTGTTGTGTTTGTTATATAGGTGCGCGATGGGTCCTCGTACCCATGTTTGTTTATGTCTGTTCTTGTTAGTGTTATGGAGCATGTTACTTGGACATTTATTAAATGACTCCATTTTACACTCCGTTTTTGACTCTCCTGCGCCTGACTTCCTTGCTACCTATACACACGACTCTGACAATCTATTCATAAAACTGGTCAAATGCATCTGAAAACAAACTGAAACTAAACGAAATGTACATTAAAAAATTTTTTGAACTAATATAAATAAAACGACTGTACAGTTTAAGTCGGAAGTTTACATACACCTTAGCCAAATACATTTAAACTCAGTCAAACCTGACATTTAATCCTAGTACAAATTCCCTGTTTTAGGTCAGTTAGGATCACCATTCTCTTTTAAGAATGTGAAATGTCAGAATAATACTAGAAAGAATGATTTATTTCAGCTTTTATTTATTTTATGACATTCCCAGTGGGTCAGAAGTTTACACTCAAATAGTATTTGGTAGCATTGCCTTTAAATTGTTCAACTTAGGTCAAACGTTTTGGGTAAACTTCCACAAGGTTCCCACAATAAATTGGGTGAATTTTGGCCCATTCCTTCTGACAGAGCTGGTGTAACTGAGTCAAGTTTGTAGGCCACTTTGCGCGCACACGCTTTTTCAGTTCTGCCCACAAATTTTCTATAGGATTAAGGTCAGGGCTTTGTGATGGCCACTCCAATACGTTGACTTTGTTGTCCTTAAGCCATTTTGCCACAACCTTGGAAGTATGCTTGGGGTCATTGTCCTTTTGGAAGATCCATTTGCGACCAAGCTTTAACTTCCTGACTGATGTCTTGATGTTGTTTCAATAAATCCAATAATTTTCCTGCCTCGTTACGCCATCTATTTTGTGAACTGCACCAGTCCCTCCTGCAGCAATGCACCCCCACAACATGATGCTGTCACCCCCGTGCTTCACGGTTGGCATGGTGTTCTTCGGCTTGCAAGCCTCCCGCTTTTTCCTCCAAACATAACAATGGACATTATGGCCAAACAGTTCTATTTTTGTTTCATCAGACCAGAGGACATTTCTCAGAAAAGTACTATCTTTGTCCGCATGTGCAGTTGCAAACCGCAGTCTGGCTAATTTATGGCGGTTTTGGAACAGTGGCTTCTTCCTTGATGAGCAACATTTCAGGTTATGTCGATATAGCACTCGTTTTACTGTGGATGTAGATACTTTTGTACCTGTTTTCTCCAGCATCTTGGTCCTTTTCTGTTGTTCTGGGATTGATTTGCACTTTTCGCACCAAAGTATGTTCATCTCTAGGAGACAGAACCTTCCTGAGCGGTATGACGGCTGCGTGGTCCCATGGTGTTTATACTTGCGTACTATTGTTTGTACAGATGAACGTGGTATTTTCAGGCATTTGGAAATTGCTCCCAAGGATGAACCAGACTTGTGGAGGGCTATAATTTTTTTTCTGAGGTCTTTGTTGATTTCTTTTGCTTTTCTTTTTTTTCATTTTTTTCATTTTTTTCTTTTCTTTTCTCATTATGTCAAGCAAAGAGGCACTCAGTTTTAAGGTAGGCTTTGAAATACATCGACAGAAGCTTCTAAAGCCATGACATAATTTTCTGGAATTTTCCAAGCTATTTAAAGGCACTGTCAACTTTGTGTTTGTAAACTTCTGACCCACTGGAATAGTGATACAGCGACTTATAAGTGAAATAATCTGTCTCTAAACAGTTGTTGGAAAAATGACTTGTCATGCACAAAGTAGATGCCCTATCTGACTTGCCAAAACTATAGTTTGTTAACAATACATTTGTGGAGTGGTTGAAAAATACGTTTTAATGACTCCGCCATAAGTGTATGTAAACTTCCGACTTTTACTGATGTTTTAATATGTGATCATTGTCATCTGCCTCTCTCTCTCTCTCAGAGATGGACTCGGTGCGCATCCTGCTCTACTCTCTCATCTTCCTGCTCAGCGTCTTTGGCAACCTTCTGATCATTGTGGTCCTGACGGTCAACAAGCGCATGCGCACGGTCACTAACTCCTTCTTGCTGTCGCTGGCGGTCAGTGACCTGATGTTGGCTGTCTTCTGCATGCCCTTCACGCTCATCCCAAACCTGCTGGAGGACTTCATCTTCGGAGCCGCCATGTGTAAAATGGTCACCTACTTCATGGGTAAGATTGTGGCCATCTCCAGACCATCTGCAAAGCAGTCGAACTGCACAAATTCACCAATTATCTCATTCTAATTATCTAATTGATCGTGTCTGGACTATCATTAAATGTGAAGATGTGTTTATATCAAATCAGTACTCTAGGTTTATTATGTGATTAAACTAATCATGTAAACATTCATTAACTAGGAAGTCGGTGCACCACGGACAATGTTGAGAATTAGAGTTATAATTTCCCAAATATAAATCTTCAGATATTTTAATATCTGATCAATTACAGTCTTCTACTAATGAATTATTATTACCTCATAAGTTCTCATTACTGAATGTCGCAAACTCTTGGATATCTGCACGAATTCTAGCCTAAATGATGAATCAGCGATATACAAATTGGTTTAATTATTTATTTACTAACTAACTAATATACGTAACATACGTACATACGTAACAAACGAACAGTAGATATTTGTTACTACACAATATATTGATACGTCCCTAGTGGGCTAAACCGGTATGATGGCTTGGTAGACAATGGAAAGGGGTGGGGACAGATAAAATAGCAGGAAAGACCAAATGGATTCACTACGCACAGTTGATAATTATATTAATTGAAATGCTGATCCTTTGCACATGAACGGCCGCTCATTCTCAAAGAAATTGCAATGTACATATATACGTTTGTTTGTCTTGTTGTCTCTCTGTGATGAAATTTCTGGTCCGTCTGCTGAAGAGTCAATAAACAGAAATTCTTGGGTTGTGTTCATAATGGATACGTCAGGCATACCATGTTCTTAGAATAGATGTTTCAGTATTCTCATCCTAGGTTTATGTCATTTCCAGCTGCAGACCAGTAAATCTATGTTTAGGATTTGCTCTTATTCTGTAGTGATAGATAGTCTCAGAGTTTAACCATTTCTAGCCGTGTAGCCAACACAACTCGCGGTCTGGTTTTCTGGACTTGTAGTTTTAAACCATTTGTCAGCCATGTAGCCACAGCTGCATGCGGACTGGTCTAATGTAAGTTTCGTCAGGAGTGGGTTTTATACACTTCTGAGAAAGGTGCGGTCCATGATGCCGACGTAATGTCTAGGCTCACGAGGGTGTGGCCACTGACTAGTTGAAAGTATCTTGTTTAGAAGGCCAACATGACATTACATCTTCTCACAAATAGTTTAATATTCAATCGGATATTTTAACTTTTTATGACTGCAGGGGCAGTATTGAGTAGCTTGGATGAAAAGGTGCCCATTGTAAAGGGCCAGCTCCTCAGTCTCAGTTGCTAATATATGCATATTATTATTAGTATTGGATAGAAAACACTCTAAAGTTTCCAAAACTGTCAAAATATTGTCTGTGTGTATAACATAACTGATATTGCAGGCGAAACCCTGAGGAAAATCAAAACAGGAAGTAGCTTCTATTTTGAAAACTCCATGTTCCATAGCCTCCCTTTGCTGGATTTAAAGGGATATGAACCAGATTCCTTTTCCTATCACTTCCTCAAGGTGTCAACAGTCTTCAAACATAGTTTCAGGCTTTTATTTTGAAAAATGAGTCAGAACGATAACATCGCGTCAAGTGGTCACATGAGTTTTGCTCACGCAACAGACTTTGGATAGGTATTACTTTTCCCTCTCCTACTGTGAAAGACATTTGTGGTTGATTTATTATCGATTATATATTTTAAAAACAACCTGAGGATTGATTATAGAAAACGTTTGACATGTTTCTGTGGACATTATGGAAACTATTTGGAATTTTCGTCTGCGTTGTCGTGACTGCTCTTTCCTGTGGATTTGAACATAACGCGGCAAACAAACGTAGGTATTTTGGATATAAAAATTCTCTTTATGGAACAAAAGGAACATTTGTTGTGTAACTGGGAGTCTCGTGAGTGAAAACATCCGAAGATCATCAAAGGTAAACGATTAATTCGATTGCTTTTCTGATTTTCGTGACCAAGCTACCTGATGCTAAGTGTACTTAATGTTTTATCGTGCGATCGATAAATTTACACAAACGCTTGTATTGCTTTCACTGAATCATTTCAAAATCTGACACGACAGGTGGATTAACAAAAGGCTAAGATGTGTTTTCCTATATTGCACTTGTGATTTCATGAATATAAATATTTATAGTAATATTTATTGAATGTAGCGCTATGCTATTCAGCGATTGTTGATGACACTTATCCCATTAGTGGGATTGCAGCCATAACAAGTTTTAAACATTCAAGTTAGAAAACTAATAGAAATTTTCACTTCCAAAGCTACCGTTATTCTGTGCTATGCCGTCCTTCCTGATGTCACAAAATAAACAACTTCGACAGGATTGTTCTTAATACCCACGGACCATTCCCAGTCTCAAAAATATAAATATTGTTTAAAACCTGCCTTGGGCAGGGGGCAGTATTTTGACCTCTGGATGAAAAGAGTTACCAAATTAACCTACCTGCTACTCAGGCCCATAAGCTAGGATATACATGTAGATTTGGATAGTTTCCAAAACTGTTAAAATAATGTATGTGAGGATAACAGAACTGATATGGCACATGAAAACCCGAGGAAAATCCAACCAGGAAGTACTATTATTTTAAAAGGCTGTTTTTCCATTGAAATCCTATCCACCATACAAAGACTTAGGACCCAGTTCACGATCTCTATGGCTTCCTCAACATGTGACCAGTCTTTAGGCATTGTTTCAGGCTTTTACTCTGAAAAATTAGGGAGATGCACCACATTCAATGAGAGGACAGTGGAAATTTCCAGACATGAACCAAGCATGTGATTGGGAGCGCACATTTCTTGTTTACTTTTTCCATTGACGAAGCTTTTGTCCGGTTGAAATATTATTGATTATTTATGACAAAAACAACCTGAGGATTGATTTTAAACATCGTTTGACATGTTTCTACTATCTTTTATTGTACTTTTTTGACTTTTTGTCTTAGTGTTGAGAGCGCGCATTGTGCCTTTGGATTTCTGAACTAAACGCACCAACAAAACGGAGGTATTTGGACATCGAAATGAACATTATTGAATAAAACAAACATTTGTTGTCTAACATGGAGACCTGGGAGTGCCACCAGATGAAGATCATCAAAGGTAAGTGATTAATTTTAATGCTATTTCTGACTTTTGTGACACTCTCCTTGGTTGGAAACTGGCTGTATGGGTTTCTGTGTCTAGGCGCTGACCTAACATAATCGCAGTGTGCTTTCGCCGTAAAGCCTTTTTGAAATCTGACACAGCGGTTGCATTAATAAAGAAGTGTTTTGGTTATCCTGACCTGAACACCATGGTCAATATTATAATAGCCCATAATGAACCATGAAAACGATGTCCATTTTGTCTGTTCTCTTTGGTCGCAATGTCATGTTTTTTTTAGATAAACAGCTTGTTTTTGTACGGTAACTGTGCTAAGGGTGGCATTTAGGGTGGGGTGAGGAGTACTGGGCAGGTGTGACTTTCACACCTATAGTAGCCGGGCTATAACTGTCTATTGTCCTGCTAATCTCGCTACAAGTGTTTGAAAACCTGTTTTCAAAATGCCACCATCTGTCCATCACTACTGTAAATAAAAACACAGCATCTTGTTTACATTCTTCATTGTAACCACAATGTTACAAATCATTTGTATCTACCTTTCCAAGTACTTTTAGAGTTTGGGATTTACAAATGTGTGCTTTGCATGTCATTTTTCATTAAATCTAGTTCGGATATAAGGATAACTTTTGAGTGACACCTTTAGTGAGAGGTCAAATGCTTTAATATTTAATAATACCTGCCCTCCGAATTCATAACTAAGGGGAGTTTTATGCACCATTATTAGTTACATTGTTTTAGTTTCAACGTGCAGACTGGCACTAATAACAGCGGGAATGTTTTCCTAGTCAGTGCCATTTGTTAGTGCAATGCCCCTTAAAGTGTTGCTCTGTGCTACCCATTGGGGTGGGGTGGGGGTCCACCCCCCTCCACCCTCACCCCTTCCTCCTCCTCCGTTCCCCATGGGCTAGGTCCATCTTCTGTGTGCAGCTCTACGGCCCATCTGGTGCCACCTGCCCTCGTGCCTTGAACCTCGCGTGCTCACCGATATTTCAGTGGATACAGCTGGAGAACTGCAAGCCAATCCCATTGTGCACCACTCAGGAGCCATGACCAATATGACCAATATATATTGTCCTGCTAATAACAGGGTCAATAATATATCTGTGAGAATATCCAAGGGGCTTTTTTGTAATTCTAATAAACGATTTGTTTAATAAAAATAATATTTTGGAGAAGATTTAATTTTCAAATAACTTATAATGAGTGAGGAAGAAGGCCATTCTTGTAAATATATCCAGTTTGTTGTTTATAATAATTTATTTCTGTTTTTAGAGGGAGAGAAACTAAAAACCTACAGTAATCTCATTGATCTCCCAGTCAAGGCCGGCATGGGTATGAACCAGCATCTGTAACAACACTGCTTGCATTGCGGTGCCACTAAGACGCTGTACAACAAGACTGGTTGGGAGTAGGCTACAGTACTGCAGCGACACAGTAGTGCCTTGGGACCCAAAAGCATAATCAGAGCTCTAACTCCCCCTTTCGCTGGTCTGGAGCAATGAAGTAGTGACGCAGGGTACCATACTAAACCACAAATTACCCCTAAGTCCCGCAGCATAATCGCAAACTGTTTAGTGGAGCAACCACTGTATCTTGTAGTCTGAACAGAGCAGTGCCACAGGCACTGTATTTAAGTCCATTCTTTTGGGCAGGAGAGTCAAAGCCACCCGACGGCAGCTCATTGGCAATTATCCCACCCCAATCCACTCACCCAACATGCAGAAGAAATCCAGTCCAAATATTCCTCTGAATTTTTTATAAAACTCCTCTGGGAGTCCATCGACCCCCAGTGCAGGGCCGGGGGACATCTGGGTTATGGCCTCTGCCAGTTCATGGGACAACAGGGGAATGTCCATTTCATCCCTCTGTGCCAGATAGAGCTTAGGGAGTTCTGCAAACAAAACCTGAACACATATAGGATCACAGTTCTGCCCCATACAACTATGAGTATAAAAGTATAAAGTATAAAACTCCACAATCCGCTCCCGTATCTCCCCCACCACAGAGGTTACCCACCCATCCGAAAGCCGTAGACAATGCATACCCTTGGCTTCACCACTCTGTCTTTCCAAACCAAAGAAGAAGGAGCTGGGAGAATCCATCTCCTTGAGCATGGAGAACCTAGCTCTTACAAGTGCTCCCTTTGCTTTAACCTGAAAAAACCTGCCTAGGTCCCTACTTAATTCAGCTAAATTATCCTGGAAGCTTATATTGCCTTGCCCCACCAGCTCAATCTCCATCTCACTAATACTACGTTCGAGTACCCCTAAAATTATCCTAGCCTCTGAGGATGCAAGAGCTGTATACTGTTGACAGAAAAGCCGGATCCCACCATTGACTCAGACTCATACTCTTCTCTTCGCTGCCCCCACCATTCCCAAAAAGTCTGGAAACCTGAGCAAAAAGTGACATCTTGTAAGGGCTTTATATTAAACTTCCAATAGGATGCCTGCCGAAGCCCTGGTGAAAAAGACAGCTGAGTCATGGTTATGTGATCATCCGAAAAACCCACTAGGAGAATGGTAGAGCCCAACAGCCTATTGCTCTTATTCCTGGACATGTAAAATCGATCAAGCCGGGCTGCACTCACCCTTGCTCCAAAGACCTTCACCCATGTATACTGTCTTGTGTTGGGATGTCTAGTTCGCCAAACATCCACCAGGTCAAACTGCTTAATGATGTCTCTTAACATGCCCACTGATCCTGAATGAGGCTCCTCCCCATTTCTATCTTTCGTAAAATCCAATGTGCAGGTCCGCACCGACCACTAGTGTCTCCTCAGGCGCTACCTGTGAGAGTTCTTGTCTAAGACACCCAAATAGAAGACAAAACCCCTGTTGTTAATTTCTGCTTTTACTACAAGCAGTATTCCCCTATACACCTCATTTGAGGAGCACATTTTTACAGACAGACCAGGTACAAAAAGGACTGCAACCCCTGCAATAATATTTGTCCCATGGCTCAGCACACTTGCCCCTTTCCACCAGAGCCCCCAATTGACTTCATTCACCAAATTACTATGCGTCTCCTGCAGAAACAAAAAACTTTACTTTTTTTTCTACATATTCACCCAAAACACTCCTCTTTTCTACATCTCTGGCACCATTTACATTAAGCGAGCCTACCCAAAGAGTCTCCATAAGAAGTGGGAGAAAAGCCAGCAAAGAAAGAGATCAATGGCAAAGCTCAAAAATCCTCAGTGCCAAAAATTAATTATTCATCTTAACAGCATCTGAAGGTAGACCTTTATCCACTTCCACAACATAAACCATTTCCTGGGAGAGAGGACACCATGCCCTTCATTTTTCATACATTTGGACTGATCTTACAAACTTTACCAGATCGCATAAAAAGCCTCAAGATGAACTTTTTCCCCCTTAGACTTTTTTGGGAACCTTTACAGTTCCCTCACCGTATACTTTGACCCCTCTGCCTGACTGGCTGTCAGCTCTGGACCCATTGAGGAGGAGTCTTAAAATAAATCTTCCTCATCGTCCTCTTCCTCCTCCTCATCTCCATCTCCCATCCTGAAGACCTGCCCTTTCTCTCTCCCCCCCCCCCCCCCCCCCCCCCCCCGGCAGCAGGCAAAGGTTCCTTAGTGCCTTGGACCACACCAGCCTCTCCCCTCCCTTTTCCTATCTTTCCCCCTTTTTCCTCTTCCGCATGACACCGTCCTCCACCCCCCCAGTCGCTTTTCCTTCCCCACTATACTCTCCTCATCCACTAGCTTAAACAATTCTCAGCAATCTAAATCAGAGTACATTTTTCATCAGTATGAAACAAATCATTATGTTGATACTGAGCACAGCCCCATGGGTCAGAGCACAGCCCCATGGGTCAGAATGGTCTGTCTAGAAGCCCAGCATCCCGGAGTCGCCTCTTCACTGTTGACGTTGAGACTGGTGTTTTGCGGGTACTATTTAATGAAGCTGCCAGTTGAGGACTTGTGAGGCGTCTATTTCTCAAACTAGACACTCGAATGTACTTGTCCTCTTGCTCAGTTGTGCACCGGGGCCTCCCACTCTGCTTTCCATTCTGGTTAGAACAAGTTTGCTCTGTTCTGTGAAGGGAGTAGTACACAGCATTGCACAAGATCTTCAGTTCCTTGGCAATTTTTCGCATTGAATGGCCTTCATTTTTCAGACTAATGAGTTTCAGAAGAAAGTATTTGTTTCTGGCCACTTTGAGCCTGTAATTGAACCCACAAATGCTGAAACTCCAGATACTCAACTAGTCTGACGAAGGCCAGTTTTATTGCTTCTTTAAATCAGCACAACAGTTTTCAGCTGTGCTAACATAATCGCAAAAGGGTTTTCTAATGATCAATTAGCCTTTTAAAATGATAAACTTGGATTAGCTAACACAACATACCATTGGAACACAAGAGTGATGGTTGCTGATAGTGGGCCTCTGTCTGCCTATGTAGATATTCCAGCTTCCAGCTACAATAGTCAAATCAAATAAAATAAAATGTTATTGGTCACAAACACATGGTTAGCAGATGTTAATGAGAGTGTAGCGAAATACTTGTGCTTCTAGTTCCAACAGTGCGGTAATATCTAACAAGTAATCTAACAATTTCACAACAACTACTTTATACACACAAATGTAAAGGGATGAATCAGAATATGTATATATAAATATATGGATGAGCGATGGCTGTGCGGCATTGGCAAGATGCAGTAGATGGTATAGAGTACATTATATACATATGAGATGAGTAATGTAGGTTAAATGTAATCATGATATAAAGAGAAATTGTTTAAAGTGAGTAGTGATACATTATTACATCCAATTATTAAAGTGGCTAAAGATTTGTGTCAGTATGTTGGTAGCATACACTCAATGTTAGTGATGGCTGTTTAACAGTCTGATGGCCTTGAGATAGAAGCTGTTTTTCAGTCTCTCGGTCCCAGCTTTGATGCATCTGTACTGACCTCGACTTCTGGATGACAGCGGGGTGAAGAGGCAGTGGCTTGGATGGTTGTTGTCCTTGATGAACTTTTTGGCCTTCCTGTGACATCGGGTGATGTAGGTGTCCTGGAGGGCAGGTAGTTTGCCCCCAGTGATGCGTTATCCTCTGGAGAACCTTACGGTTGTGGGGGGAGCAGATGCCGTACCAGGCGATGATACAGCCTGACAGGATGCTCTCGATTGTGCATCTGTAAAAGTTTCTTAGTGTTTTCATTGACAAGCCAAATATCTTCAGCCTCCCGAGGTTGAAAAGGCGCTGTTGCACCTTCTTCACCCGCTGTCTGTGTGGGTGGACCATTTCAGTTTGTTCGTGATGTGTACGCCGAGGAAAGTAAATCTTTCTACATTCTCCACTACTGTCCCGTCGATGTGGATAGGGTGCCCCCTCTGCTGTTTCCTGATGTCCACGATGATCTCCTTTGTTATTTTCTTGACACCACTCTCCGAGGGCCCCCACCTCCTCCCTGTAGGCCGTCTCGTAGTTGGTAATTAAACCTACCACTGTATTGTCGTCTGCAAACTTGGTGACTGAGTTCGAGGCGTGCACCACGCAGTCATGGGTGAAGAGTGAGTACAGGAGGCCCCCGTGTTGAGGATCAGCGGGGTGGAGATGTTGTTTCCCACCCTGTCCACCTAGGGGGCGGCCCGTCAGAAAGTTCAGGACCCAGTTGCACAGTGTGGGATTGAGATCCAGGGTCTCGAGCTTAATGACGAGTTTGGAGGGTACTATGGTGTTAAATGCTGAGCTGTAGTCAATGAACAGCATTCTTACATAGGTATTTCTCTTGTCCAGATGGGATAGGTCAGTGTGCAGTGTGGTTGCGATTGCGTCTTCTGTGGACCTATCTAACCTCCAAACAAGCTTCAATGCCATACAACACTCCTTCCGTGGCCTCCAACTGCTCTTAAACGCTAGTAAAACCCGACTAGCATCACCACCCTGGATGGTTCCGACCTAGAATATGTGGACGTCTATAAGTACCTAGGTGTCTGGCTAGACTGCAAACTCTCCTTCCAGACTCATATCAAACATCTCCAATCGAAAATCAAATCAAGAGTCGGCTTTCTATTCCGCAACAAAGCCTCCTTCACTCACGCCGCCAAGCTTACCCTAGTAAAACTGACTATCCTACCGATCCTCGACTTCGGCGATGTCATCTACAAAATGGCTTCCAACACTCTACTCAGCAAACTGGATGCAGTCTATCACAGTGCCATCCGTTTCGTCACTAAAGCACCTTATACCACCCACCACTGCGACTTGTATGCTCTAGTCGGCTGGCCCTCGCTACATATTCGTCGCCAGACCCACTGGCTCCAGGTCATCTACAAGTCCATGCTAGGTAAAGCTCCGCCTTATCTCAGCTCACTGGTCACGATGGCAACACCCATCCGTAGCACGCGCTCCAGCAGGTGTATCTCACTGATCATCCCTAAAGCCAACACCTCATTTGGCCGCCTTTCGTTCCAGTACTCTGCTGCCTGTGACTGGAACGAATTGCAACAATCGCTGAAGTTGGAGACTTTTATCTCCCTCACCAACTTCAAACATCAGCTATCTGAGCAGCTAACCGATCGCTGCAGCTGTACATAATCTATTGGTAAATAGCCCACCCTTTTTCACCTACCTCATCCCCATACTGTTTATATTTATTTACTTTTCTGCTCTTTTGCACACCAATATCTCTACCTGTACATGACCATCTGATCATTCATCACTCCAGTGTTAATCTGCAAAATTGTAATTATTTGCCTACCTCCTCATGCCTTTTGCACACATTGTATATAGACTCCCCCTTTGGTTTCTACTGTGTTATTGACTTGTTAATTGTTTACTCCATGTGTAACTCTTTGTTGTCTGCTCACACTGCTATCTTGGCCAGGTCGCAGTTGCAAATGAGAACTTGTTCTCAACTAGCCTACCTGGTTAAATAAAGGTGAAATAAAAAAATAAAATATTGGGGTGGTGGGCAAATTGGTGTGGGTCCAGGGTATCAGGTAGGGTGGGGGTGATATGATCCTTGACTAGTATCTCAAAGCACTTCATGATGACAGAAGTGAGTGCTATGGGGCGATATTTGTTTAGCTCAGTTACCTTAGCTTTCTTGGGGACAGGAACAATAGTGGCCCTCTTGAAGCATGTGGCCACAGCAGACTGGGATAGGGATTGATTGAATATGTCCATAATCATACCAACCAGCTGGTCTGCGTATGCTCTAAGGACGCGGCTAGGGATGCCGTCTGGGCCGGCAGCCCTGCAGTGGTTAACACATTTAAATGTTTTACTCACGTTGGCCACGGCGAAGGAGAGCCCACAGGCTTTGGTAGCGGGACGTATCAGTGACACTTTTTTGACCTCAAAGCGAGCAAAGAGTTGTTTAATTTTTCTGGGAGCAAGATCTCGATATCTGCGAATGGGCTGGTTTTCTTTTTGTAATCCGTGATTGCCTGTAGACCCTGCTACATACCTCTCGTGTTTGAGCCGTTGAATTGTGACTCTACTTTGTCTTTATACTGACGCTTAGCTTGTTTGATTGACTTGCGGAGGCAATAGCTACACTGTTTGTATTCGATCATATTTCCGGTCGCCGTGCCACGATTAAAAGCAGTGGTTCGTGCTTTCAGTTTTGCGCAAATGCTTCCATCAATCCACGGTTTCTGGTTAGGGAAGGTTTTAATAGTCACCGTGGGTACAACATCACTGATGCACTTGCTAATAAACTTGCTCACAGCATATTCATCAATGTTGTTGTCTGAGACTATCCGAAAGATATCCCAGTCCATGTGATCGAAGCAATCTTGAAACGTGGAATCCGATTGGTCGGACCAGCGTTGTACAGACCTGAGCTCGGGTGTTTCCTGTTGTAGTTTCTGTCTATGGGCTGGGAGCAACAAAATGGAGTCGTGGTCAGATTTGCCTGAAGGAGGGTGGGGTAGGGCTTTGTACGCATTGTGGAAGTTAGAGTAGCAATGATCCAGAATGCTGCCAACTCGAGTTGTGCATTCGATATGCTGATACAATTTAGGGAGCCTTGTTTTCAGATTAGCTTTGTTAAAATCCCCAGCTACAATAAATGCATCTTCAGGATATATGGTTTCCAGTTTACATAGAGTCCAGTGAAGTTCTTTCAGGGCCGTCGAGGTATCTGCTTGGGAGGGACATACACGGCTGTGATTATAATAGAAAATAATTATCTTGGTAGATAATGCAGTCGGCATTTGATTGTAAGGAATTATATGTCAGCGGAACAAAAGGACTTGAGTTTCTGTATGTTGTTATGATTACACCACGAGTCGTTAATCATAAGGCATACACCCCCACCATTCTTCTTACCAGAGAGATGTTTGTTTCTGTCGGCGCGATGCGTGAAGAAATTGGGTGGCTGTACCGACTCTAACATTTCCTGAGTGAGCCATGTTTCTGTGAAACAGAGAATTTTACAATCTCTTATGTCTCTCTGGAAGGTAACCCTTTCATCTACCTTGTTGTAAAGAGACTGGACATTGGCGGGTATACTCTGGAGCGGTGAGCGATGTGCCTGTCTATGGAGCCTGACCAGAAGACCGCTCCGTCTGCCCCTTCTGTGGCGCCGTTGTTTTGGGTCACCTACTGGGATCAGATCCATTGTCCTGGATGGTGGTCCGAACAGAGGATCCGCTTCGCATTCCTTGTCGTAATGTTGGTAAGTTGATGTTGCTCTTATATCCAATAGTTCTTCCCAGGTGTATGTAATAATACTTAAGATTTCCTGGGGTAACAATGTAAGAAATAAAACACATTTAATATATTTTTTTTATCATTGTTTCCTAAGAACGCGAAGCTAGGCGACCATCTCTGTCAGCGTCTTGTATGCTAGTCATTTACGACATTAACAGTGTCTACAATGTATTTCTGATCAATTTGATGTTATTTTAATAATGGGAAGAAAAAAAAAAATCTTTCAACAAAGACATTTCTAAGTGACCCCAGACTTTTGAACGGTAGTGTAGTTCATGATTCAGTGATTCAAATATCGAGTCCATTCTCTGTAGAATATTCCAGCAGACCATTTAGGCCACATAAAAATGTAATACCTCTCAATCGCCTCGCTATTTATGTTTAATAAATTTGCCTTTAAATTTCAACTAAGCAAGCTGTGAAAACATTCAGTTTACATCTTCAAACAAAAACTGGCTGCATTATCTGTAATAGTGAGAAACAGAGAGCTGGTTTCAAGTGCAAGGCGCAGCAGGTGTTTATTGTAAAGGACCACAGGAGGAGGCAAGTAGCTGGGTCCAGGTGCAGGCAGAAGGTTATACACAGGTGGTCCAAAAAGGCTTACAACACAGGCAGGGAAAAGGCTAGTAACGTCATCCAGGAGATCAGGCAGTGGGTTGATAACAGGAAATACGATAAAAGTACAGGCAGGGAATAGGCAAAAGGCGTCATTAGTGAGGCAGGCCAAAGCTATCATACATAGGAGGATTAATTACAGGAACAACAGAGCTCTGACTAGAAGTGTGTCACAAAAAAAACAATACCAATGATGGGGTGCAAAGAACTGAACTAAATAGTGTTTGATTATGACATACAGGTATGTGAACAGGTGCTCAGAATTCAGCTGATTGGGATCTGGAGAGTGAGCTTCGTTTAGGGATCTATGTGTTTGAGAGTATGAGCTGGAAATTAGGCTGGAGAGTGAGCTGCGTTTCAGGGGATCTACGTGTTTGAGAGTGTGAGTTGGAAGCAGACATTACAATATCTACAAAAGAAAAACATGGCAATAGTTGAATCACAATTAGAAAGCCAGTTTTCAGTCAGTAACGCTATTGAAATAACAAATAAATGCTGCAAATAACCCAATAATAATGGTTTGTAGTCTTAACATCTGGCACATAACGACACAAATTATAATCAAAATCTAACATAATAACTTCTCATCACAGGGATGCCACTTTAATTACTATGTTATCTCCTGTTTCGCTGGTTGTACTTTCCCTTATGATGCCTTGTGACCCTGCTCTACCAAACATTTTACTAACATGCCGATGTTTAGCATATGAGTGTCTTCCGTCTTTTTACGCCAATAACCAATTCACTACATATTGTATCAACACAGAACACTCACATTTACACGATTTAGTGATTGTTTCAAATGTGGCTTGATACAAAGTGAGACTATTTGTAAACATAATTTGTGCTCTCGTTCATACCATGCCAATTTTAATATGTTACTTAATCCACTGATGATTCCCATAAGGATTATTCAACCCCAAAATCTGCCAAGGAGCAGGGTTGAATCAAGCTCTCTGACCTCACAAAGGCAGTCAAGCACCCAAGCTAACTGGCTAAAGTTGGCTAGCCTGTTACGGCTGAGTGTTCCGCTAGCAGAACGTTTCGACAACATCCAGTGAAATTGCAGAGCGTGAAATAAATAAAAAAGATTCAAAATATATAACTTTCATACAATCACAAGTGCAATACACCAAATTAAAGCTTAATTAACTTCTTGTTACCGTGTCACCGTGTCAGATTTCAAAAAGGCTTTACGGTGAAAGCAAACCATGCTATTATCTGAGGACAGCACCCCATCAAACAAACACATGACAATCATATTTCAACCCACCAGGCGCCCCAAACACAACAGCACACTAGACTTGACCCTCATTTTGAATAGCCATACTTCTTTATTACTCAAAGGAAAAACATCAACCAATTTCTAAAGACTGTTGACATCTACTGGAAGCCCTAGGAACTGCAACCAAAAGTTTACACTGGGGTTTACACTGTTATTGTTTCCCTTCAATAAAATGCATTCAAAACTACTTTCTGCACATTTCTGCCACTTTCCTAGGCTATACAAGTGCTGTCTCTTTCAAAACAAATCATGTTTACACCTATGCAGTGCCTTTAGTAATAATAAACCCCTACTTTAGAAAATAAAACAATTATGACAAAACATCAACCAATTTCTAAAGACTGTTGACATCTAGTGGAAGCCCTAGGAACTGCAACCAAAAGCCTCTGAAATCTGGATTCCCATAGAAAGCTTGGATAGTTTGTCCTCAGGGTTTCACACGCCAAATAAGTTCTGTTATACTCACAGACGTAATTGTAACAGTTTTAGAAACTTTAGAGTGTTTTATCTATCCACAGCTACCAATTATATGCATATTCTAGCTTCTGGGCCTGAGTAGCAGGCAGTTTGGGCACGCTTTTCATCTGGATGTGAAAATACCGCCCCTTATCCCAAACAGGCTAGCTTGCTAGCTACTTCCAGACATAAACAAGAAAATACCAATTCCAAATACCAAAATACCATTCAACCAGGTAAGGTTCACCATAGTCTTAGACCGCCTCATTGTCCGCCTCTGTGGCCTCCTAACCACGACGACCCTTCTAAATGACCCCACTGGACTGAGGGGCAGCTCGGGACAGAGGGGCAGCTCGGGACAGAGGGGCAGCTCCGTACTGGCTGACGACTCTGGCAGACCCTGGCTGACTGACGGCTCTGGCGGATCCTCTGGCGGCTCTGGCGGATCCTGGCTGACTGGCGGCTCTGGCGGATCCTGGCTGATTGGCGGCTCTGGCGGATCCTGGCTGACTGGCGGGTCCTGGCTGACTGACGGCTCTGGCGGATCCTGGCTGACTGGCGGCTCTGGAAGATCCTGGCTGACTCTAGCAGCTCTGGACAGACGGGAGACTATAACAGCTCTGGACAGACTGGCAGCTCAGACAACGCTGGAGAGGAATAAGGCTCTGGCAGCGCTGGACAGAGGAGCTCTGGCGCCTCTGTACTGAGGGGCTCTGTCGCCTCTGGACTGAGGGGCGGAAGCTCTGGCAGCGCCGGACAGGTGGGAGACTCCGGCTGCGCTGGAAAGGAGGAAGGCTCTGGCAGCGCTGGACAGGCGAGGCGCACTGTAGGCCTGGTGCGTGGTGCCGGCACTGGTGGTACTGGGCCGAGGACACGAACCTCAGGGCGAGTGCGGGGAGCTGCCACCGGAGGGCTAGTGCGTGGAGGTGGTACTGGATAGACCGGACCGTGCAGGCGCACTGGAGCTCTTGAGCACCGAGCCTGCCCAACCTTACCTGGTTGAATGCTCCTGGTTGCCCTGCCAGTGCGGCGAGGTGGAATAGCCCGCACTGGGCTGTGCAGGCGAACCGGGGACACCATGCGTAAGGCTGGTGCCATGTACGTCGGCCCAAGGAGACGCACTGGAGACCAGATGCGTAGAGCCGGCTTCATGGCACCTGGCTCGATGCCCACTCTAGCCCGGCCGATACCGCACCGGGCTATGCACCCGCAATGGGGACACCGTGCGCTCTACAACATAACACGGTGTCTGCCCGGTCTCTCTCGCCCCCTGGTAAGCACAGGAAGTTGGCGCAGGTCTCCTACCTGGCTTCGCCATACTTCCTGTGTGCCCCTCCCCCCAATAAATATTTGGGGCTGACTCTCGGGCTTCCATCCACGCCGCTGTGCTGCCTCCTCATACCAGCGCCTCTCCGCCTTTGCTGCCTCCAGCTCTTCTTTGGGGCGGCGATAATCTCCTGGCTGTGCCCAGGGTCCTTTCCCGTCTAGAATCTCCTCCCAAGTTCATTTCTCCAAATAATTCTGCCTGTCTTGCTGTTGCTGCTGCTGCTGCTGCCTCTCGTGCTGCTGCTTCTTTTCACCACGCCGTTTGGTCCTGTTGTGGTGGGTGGTTCTGTAACGGCTTTCCTCCTGGGAAGGAGAGGCGGACCAAAATGCTGCGTGGTTATAGTTCATGTTTTTTTAATAATAAAACTCAACATGAACATAATACAAAATAATAAACATGGCAAAACCGAAACAGTCCTAACTGGTGCATAAAACACAAAGACAGGAAACAACCACCCACAAAACCCAACACAAAACAGGCTACCTAAATATGGTTCCCAATCAGAGACAATGACTAACACCTGCCTCTGATTGAGAACCATATCAGGCCCAAACACATAAACAGACAAACTAGACATCCAACATAGAAGGCCCACTCAGATCACACCCTGACCAAACAAAACATAGAAACATACAAAGCAAACTATGGTCAGGGTGTGACAAACAGTTTTGAACTATTTTGGCAAGATAGTGATATTCTTATACTGTACAATGAGGAATTCAACTACAAAATACTAGTCCCATTTATTTAACCTTTGCCCCCACCCACAAGGTGTATAAACAAAACAATAAATTAGAATAAAATAAGATTAAATAAGTACAAAACAAAAAGCACATGTAGGACATTATGCAAGATTGTGTGCATGGACTTTGCAGATGTATTTATCACATGTGCAGCATATAGTATTTGTTTTACAGTCCTTCTTTGGGGGGCAGGATTGGCATCTCCTCTTCTTGCCTGCCCCAGCTGCAGCCTCAGGTGGATCAGGACAAGTTTAAGCCCCTGAAAAGCTTTCACAAGCACTGCAGAGGCTGTAGGTGCTCCTTTCTTTGAATGTGTGGGGTTATAAGGGCCTTTCCCAGCTGCCCCAGGAACACCCTCATCTTGTTCCACTTATCAGGCATCCAGGTAGGGTTGATCTTGTTCCATATCACGAAGGCATTGTATGAGGACACGTCAATGATGTTATGGAAGATGACCAGGGGCTAGCAGGCATCCTCCTGCAGCTGTAAGTTCCCTCACCTTGTCCAGGTTGTCCACGCCTCCTTTGTTGTGGTTGTAGTCCAGGATGATGGCTGGGTTCCTGTCCTCACGGTCACTGATCTCAGCCATTTTGTGCAGTGTGCTCAGGAGGACCACATTCTTGGTCCTCTTTGGGAGGTAAGAAACTAAAATGGTAATGAGGGTGAAGGCAAAGTTTGATGAGAAGGCCTCTCTCCCCCTTGTTACGATGAGTGCATGGGGAAGCACAGGCTTGTTCTTTCTAACTGTGCCAACTATAGTGATCTTCCTCTTCGGGAGCTGCTGACTGAGTTCAATCAGTAGCACACATTCTCAATTTCTCATTGTGTGTGTGTGTGTCTTTGTGGTTTTTGTGGTGTGTAAATTATTTTATTACCCCCGGGTCAAAAATGACACTAAGACAATCTTTGTACCCTGGTGGTGTACAGCTTTCATGGAAATATGAAAAAAGTCGATGTTTCACTTTTTCTAATGTTGGGGTCACTCTAGGAAAAGTCATCAAATTTCAAGTTGAAAAAATATAATTTAGGGGGTTTTCTCTGCTGTCAAACATAGTGGCGTACAGTTGAAGTCGGAAGTTTACATACACTTAGGTTGGAGTCATTAAAACTAGTTTTTCAACGACTCCACAAATTTCTCGTTAACAAACTATAGTTTTGGCAAGTCGATTAGGACATCTACTTTGTGCATGACACAAGCAATTTTTCCAACAATTGTTTACAGACAGATTATTTCACTTATAATTCACTGTATCACTATTCCAGTGGGTCAGAAATGTACATTCACTAAGTTGACTGTGCCTTTAAACAGCTTGGAAAATTCCAGAAAAGCTTTAGAAGCTTCTGATAGGCTAATTGACTTCATTTGAGTCAATTGGATGTGTACCTGTGGAAGTATTTCAAAGCCTACCTTCAAACTCAGTGCCTCTTTGATTGACATCATGAGAAAATCAAATTAAATCCACCAATACAATTGTTACATTTTGAGCCTATTTGGTTTAGCCACAGAAAAAGGGAACAACTTTTCCCCTAGCCATGATTGGCCGAGATAATGACTGGGCTGGACATGTCTAGAGATGAGTTCGAATTGGTCTGCCACACTTCTGTGTATTTGAGCTGGTCAGTATGTGTAGGCAATCCTGTCTAACTCGGCATTAAAAAATATATCACATAGTAGAACTGCATAAGTGTTGCTCTACACTTTCTGGAGGACCGAGTTTTGAAATAAGTGGAATTAGAGTAGTGTATGATAGCTAAGGAGATGGATAAAACACCTGTCCCCGGATTACATCTTCAAACTAAGGGCAACCATGGCATCAGTGACAGAGAGCGAGAAGTGTCCAGCCATGTATACGGGTAATATATTCTAGCTAGCTACATTTTCAGATATTACACATTTCTAATTTTGTCAGAAAGTTGTTTTCATTTCAAGTTGTATACGTTAGCTTGCTAGCTAACATTACGTGTATGAGCTGAGTAGTAATATTATTCGTATCTCAGAGCCATTTGTTTGGCTCGGTATAGCCTAATGTTAGCAAGCAAACGTTGAACCTGGTTGGTTAGCTACCTGCAGATTCATGCAGGGTTGTAATGTCATGAATTGGGTTTATGGTTCATTGTTTAGCTAGCTAGCTACATGTCATAACAAAAGACTCCACTATGCAAGTATCCATTTCAATAGAATGTTCATGATGTCACTGTGACATAACGGCTGTTGATAAACATAGCTGGTAAATTCGTTCTGGCTATGTACTCCGATTTCAGAGCACTCTCGTCTGAGTGTGCCAGAGCACAGAATAACAGACAAATGTATTAACACTCAACACCCGTTGAATATGGCGTCAGTAAACGTTGGCAAAAAATGTTTAAATTTTTGCCAGCAGCACAGTGTCAGTAAACGTTGGCAAAATACCCTCAACTGTTGCCAGCAGCACAATTGTAGTCACCAATGCTCTGGATAACATAAAATTTCCCTAACCAGCTCTGCTAGGGTGAGTAAAATAATCAGAGTGAGCTGTTCTCTCATTTGTGTCTGGAAGTAGCTAGCCAACATTAGCCAGTTAGATTGGGTGCTTGACTGTTGTTGTTAGAACGCTCGGATCAACCATTAAAGAGATGGGTGTGGCTAAAGCTTAAGAGGGTGTGGACAGTGCTGAATGGGTGTAGACAAAAAGTGCTTTCCAGTAGGTACCAAAATATTCAAAGGCTATTTTCTCAAAAGTGAGGTTACAAGTTTATCAACTTCCAAAGCAGAATTCCTTTCCCATTGTTCCTCAACTGCAGAGTATGATATACAATTTTGTAGCTCTGAGCCTCTACTTTTATCCTATGTAAAAAACACAATTTCAAATGTTGCTACATAAGACCAAATTGAGCCCGTCAGTCACATGTGTCAGGGTGACAACCGGCAGGCCATGTGTATGGGGTTGTGTGGGCAAGCGGTTTGCTGATTGTGAACAGAGTGCCTAATGGTGGTGGTCGGGTTATGTCATGGGCAGGCATAAACTACGGACAGTAAACACGATTGCACTTTATCAACTGGCAATTTGAATGCACAAAAATACCGCAACGAGATTCTGAGGCCCATTGTGAGGCAATTTATTTAAAGGTATCTGTAACCAACATATGCATATCTATATTCCCAGTCATGTGAAATCTATAGATTAGGGCCTTATTTATTTATTTAAACTGACTGATTTCCACATATGAACTGTAACTGAGTAAAATTGTCGACATTTTGCATGTTCCGTTTATATTTTTATTCAGTATATATTTCTCCTATATATCTGTCACGTTCTGACCTTTATTTCCTTTGTTTTGTCTTTATTTAGTATGGTCAGGGCGTGAGTTGGGGTGGGCAGTCCATGTGTGTTTTTCTATGTTGGGGTTTTGAGTTCAGCCTAGTATGGTTCTCAATCAGAGGCAGGTGTCGTTAGTTGTCTCTGATTGAGAATCATACTTAGGTATCCTGGGTTTCACTTTTGAGTTGTGGGTGTTTGTTTCCGTGTGAGTGTTTGTTGCCACACGGTACTGTTTCGTTCATTTTCACGTTTATTGTTTTTTATTTCATAGTGTTCTGCTTATGTCTTAAAATAAACGTTATGGACACTTACGACGCTGCGCATTGGTCCTCCGATCCTTCTCGCTACTCCACCTCAGATGAGGAGGAAGAATGCCATTACAATAACGCTGCCTTGTTTCATTCTGAAATAATCAAGAATAACTGTTTGATTTTAGACCCTCTAATCCCCATTCCCTGTGACTCGGAATCTGTAGCCTATCATATTAGTTCAGAATTGAGCAAAAATCTCCATTAATCATTCATCCTGTAAACTCATTGCTTTACCCTGGTTATTTCGAAATAAATCTTCTTTGTTTTATAAAATATCAGTCTCGAAGAATGCATTGCCTTTTCATTTTAAGAACTTAATTGCCTTCAGAATAATACATTAGCCATAGTTATAATTGTAACTATTTTATAGTTTCTTGCTGACTTCGAGCAAGTGGTGCCCCGTTAATGATTTCATAGTAATAAGTGTACACCCTTGCTTAGATTCTGGTGGGCCGCCTCCTAAATTGCTGCTGTGATCTCCCGCCGCCTAAAAAACTGCTGTGTGCATGAAATTACTCTTCTCCCTATCCCCTGTAATTCATAGGCCATTTCAATTCTATTGCATTGGAATGGCAACCTCTGTTTTTGGGCATAATATATTATTTAAAAAATTGAAACAGTAGTGGGCGTGGATATAAACATTAAGATCAAGGCATGCTTGAAGTTGGTGTTTTAATTATGTTTATTGAGCATTCTTTTTCTGTTAACTATAGTGTTTTCTGCAAGAAAGAGTTGTTTGAGTGTTTAATGTTTCCGGACAAAACAATACATGAACAGTAATCTTCATGCTTTGTTTTATTTTAGGATTATTAGAATAATCACTTGCCTATATCCCTTAGTTTCACCCAGTTGAATATATCACCTCCTCCCTGATTAGGTGCCCAGTCGGCGGTCATGCATGATTCATACTCTAGTCCTTAATAGGCTCCACAATTGTATTGTTTGATTCTATTGCATTGGGACTTGGACAAATCATATTATTCTGATATTGAATCTTGGTGGACATGGTGTTGACCACTATGGTCAATGTTTACTTTAAGGTAGTGCTTTAATTAATGGAGATGATTGAATAAGCCTACCTCCGCCACTAAATATAGTGCCCATTATTGATTTATTTGAGTAAGAAATGTTCCAATAAGAAACCTGCATTATCTATAGTTTTCATTGGGACCAATTCCGACCCAATTTAACCGTGCATAAATGTAAAGTATTTCCCCTTTTATGCAGTTCTCTCTATGCGTATTCTGACTTAAGCATGAGAATAGCATGCTATTCACCCATAATTTATTCGGGGTGGAGATCCGAATAAATGAAGGTGTAGCTGAGTTGTGTCTACAGATATGCCCTATTCTGACCTTGATTAAATCATAATTTCACCACATGTGGGGTGGTATACAAAAGATATCTCTATTATGGCAAGAACAGCTCAAATATCCAAAGATAAAGGACAGTCCATCATTACTTTAAGACATGATGGTCAGTCAATACAGAAACTTTCAAGAACACAATAAAAATCGGGCACTATGATGAAACTGGCTTTCATGAGGACCGCCACAGGAAGGAAGACCTAGAGTTACCCCTGCTGCAGAGGATAAGTTCATTAGAGTTAACTGCACCACAGATTGCAGCCCAAATATATGCTTCACAGAGTTCAAGTAACAGACACATCAATTGTTTAGAGGAGACTGTGATTCAGCAAATTACTGCAAAGAAACCACTTCTAAAGCACACCAATAAGAAGAAGAGATTTGATTTGGCCAAGAAACACAATCAATGCGGATTAGACTGGTGGAAAACTGTCCTTCGGTCTGATGAGTCTAAAGCTGATGGTCTGATGAGTCCAAATCACTGTGACTTTGTGAGACGCAGAGTAGTTGAACGGATGATCTCCGCATGTGTAGTTCCCACTGTGAAGCATGGAGGAGGAGATGTGATGGTGTGGGGGTGATTTTCTGGTTACATTCTCTGTAATTTATTTAGAATTCAAGGCACACTTAACCAACATGGCTACCACAGCATTCTGCAGCGATATGCCATCCCATCTGGTTTGCGCTTAGTGGGGCTATCATTAGTTTTTCAGCAGGACAATGACCCAAAACACACCTCCAGGCTGTGTAAGAGCTATTTGACCAAGGAAAGTGATGGTGTGCTGCATCAGATGACCTGGCCTCCACAATCACCCGACATCAACCCAACTGAGATGAGTTGGATAGCAGAGTGAAGTAAGAGCAGCCAACAAATACTCAGCATATGTGGGTTTCCTTCAAGCCTGTCGGAGAAGCATTCCTCATGAAGCTGGTTGAGAGAATGTCAAGAGTGTGCAAAGCTGTCATCATGGCAAAGCGTGGCTACTTTGAAAAATCTCAAATCTAAACATTTTTAGATTTCTTTAACATTTTTTGGTTACTACATGATTCCATATGTGTTATTTCATATTTTTTATGTATTCACTATTCCACAATGTAAAAATAAAGAAAAACCCTTGAAGTAGGTGTGTCCAAACTTTTGACCGGTATAGTTCATGTAGGTAGAGGTTTTTGGTTACTACATGATTCCATCCATGTTATTTCATAGTTTGATGTCTTCTCTATTATTATACAATGTAAAAAAATAGTCCAAATAAAGAAACCCTGTAATGAGTAGGTGTGTCAAAGTTTTGACTGGTGTTGTACAGTCATTGTGTATTGTGACCTCACATGTGTAATAAACAGAATAGCGTGGGGGGTAGAAGCTGTTAAAAAGCATTTTGGACCTACAACTTGGCACTCTGGTTGTAGAGAGAACATTGTATGACTAGGGTGGCTGGAGTCTTTGGCAATTTTTAGGGCCTTCCTCTGACACCGCCTGGTAAAGAGGTCCTGGAAGGCAGGAAGCTTGTCCCCTGTGATGTACTGGGCCGTATGCACTGCCCCCTGTAGTGCCTTGTGGTCAGAGGCTGAGCAGTTGCCATTCCAGGCAGTGATGCAACCATGCTCTCGATGGTGTAGCTTTTTATATATTCATAAGTGTTAATCCCAACATATTTCCCTTCATTTCCCCATAAATGTAGAATGTTTGGATATGGAAATGTTAATTCATTGAATATAATATACATTTATAGCATTCTCATTCTCGAAGTGGAAACAACGCTACACTTGTGATAAATAACTTTTGATTTATTCAGTTGCATTTACCAGTTTACTGTACATTTCTTTGTTGTCTTTGTTTGTCGAACTTAATGTTGCGTGAACTCATGCATTTTAACGTGCATAGATAAACATTGCATTCGGAATGTTTTCAGACCCTTGACTTTTTCCACATTTTGTTACATTTAAAAATATTTTTTAAATGTAACAAAATCCTGTCGAACACATTTTTTTTAATGTAGCTTCTGTGTTGCTCTCCACTGTCTGGAAGATCAAGTTTTGAAATCAGTGGAATTAGAGTATAATGGCTAAAGAGATGACAAAACCACTCATTTCCGGATTATGTCTTCAAACTAAGGGCATTTCTGACATGTTTCTAATTTTGACAGAAAGTAGTGTCATTTCAAGCTAAGGTGTACTGTTAGCTAGGTAGCTAACGTTAGATGGCTGGCTCGTGATGTGTTAATTTTACACTTTGTTTACCTAGCTAGGTTAATTGTTTACCTAGCTAGCTCACTACATGTCTATAAGCTAATGTGTACTGTTAGCTAGCGTTAGCTGGCTGGCTCCCTAGCTAACGTTATGTGGCTGGCTCGTTAGCTAATGTGACGTGATCTTACATGTTGTGTACCTAGCTAGGTTAATTGTTTACCTAGCTCCATGTCTTAAGCTAAAGTGCACAACACCCGTTGAATATGGCCGGTGACAGTAAACATCGGCAAAAAAACATAATGAAATTGTTGCCAGAAGGGCTGTTTTCATGTTATCCAGGGATAAACAAATCATTGGCCAGAATGTCACATGTGTGCTCTCAACGCTCCGAGAATGAAATGAGATGGGTAGGGCTAAAGCTTAAGAGGGTGTGAACGATGCTGAATGGGTATAGACAAAGAAGAGCTCTCTCACCGAAATACTAAAATGCCATTTTCTCAAAAGTGAGTTTACAGGTTTATAAACTTTCAAAGCCAAATTACTTTCCCATTGTTCCTCAAATGCAGTATATAATATACCATTTTGTAGCTCTGAGTCTCTACCTTCATGAAATGTAAAAATTGTTGCTACGTTAGACCAAATCCAGGTGGTGAGTCACATTTACATAAGTATTCAGACTCAGTACTTTGTTGAAGCACCTTTGGCAGCGATTACATCCTTGAGTCTTATTGGTTTGACGCTACAAGCTTGGCACACCTGTATTTGGGGAGTTTTCCCCATTCTTCTCTGCAGATCCTCTCACACTGTGTCAGGTTGAATAGGGAACGTCACTAAACATTTTCAGGTCTCTCCAGAGATATTAAATCTGGTTCATGTCCGGGCTCTGGTTGGGCCACTCAAGGACATTCAGAGATTTGTCCCGAAGCCACTCCTGCATTGTCCTGTTGGAAGGTGAACCTTCATCCCAGTCTGAGGTCCTGAGCGCTTTGGAGCAGGTTTTTATCAAGGATCTCTCTGTACTTTGCACTGGTCATATTTCCCTCAGTCCTGACTAGTCTCCCAGTTCCTGCCACTGAAAAACATCCCCCACAGCATGATGCTGCCACCACCACGCTTCACCGTAGGTATGGTGCCAGGTTTCCTCCAGATGTGACGCTAGGCATTCAGGCCAAAGAGATCAATCTTGGTTTCATCAGACCAGAGAATCTTGTTTCTCATGGTCTGAGTCCTTTAGGTTCCTTTTAGCAAACTCCAAGCTGGCTGTCGTGCCTTTTTTTCTGAGGAAGGGCTTCCGTCTGGGCAATCTACCATAAAGCCTGGATTGGTGAAGTGCTGCAGAGATGGTTGTCCTTCTGGAAGGTTCTGCCATCTCCACAGAGTAACTCTGGAGCTCTGTCAGAGTGACCATCGGGATCTTGGTCACCTGCCTGACCAAGGCCCTTCTCCCCCAATTGCTCAGGTTTTTTTTTACCCCGTTTTCCCCCCAATTTCGTAGTATCTAATTGGTAGTTACAGCCTTGTCTCATCGCTGCAACTCCCGTACGGACTTGGGTGAGGCGAAGGTTGAGAGCCGTGCGTCCCCCAAAACACAACCCAACCAAGCCGCACTGCTTCTTGACATAATGCCCAATTAACCCGGAAGACAGCCGCACCAATGAGTTGAAGGAAACACCGTACATCTGGTGACTGTGTCAGCGTGCACTGCACCCACAGGAGTCACTAGTGCGCGACGGGACAAGGACATACCTGCCGGCCAAACCTTCCCCTAACCCGGACAACTCTGGTCCAATTGTGCGCCGCCCCATGGGTCTCCCTGTCACAGCCGGCTGCGACAGGGCCTGCACTCAAACCTAGAATCTCTAGTGCCATAGCTAGCCTTAGTCCACTGCACTACTCAGGAGGCCCACCAATTGCTCAGTCTTGGTGGCATAGTGGTGTCCTCATTCATCTGTGTAGCCAATATCAGGTTGATAGTCACAGTAAGCACACACCCACAACACATAAAAGCAAGAGTACACCCATCATCAATACTTGAATTGAAAATAAACAATCGTCAATGTTATTAATTAAAAATGTACAATTATTTTGTTTAAAACTAACAGTGACTCATCCTCTGGCTTCAAAACGCTAAGTCCAAAACTCATGGTAGTTCCATTGTAAATGTTGCCTGTAGATGTATTCTGTCTAGTCACAAATACTATTTCGGACTCTTTATCTTTAGTCTTTATAAAGTTTGTAATGTGCAAAAGTGCAATGAAATTCTCAAAATAGTGAACTACTATTGTTAACTAAATGTTTCATACATTTTATTTTGTAATGTTGATTGACCGAGTTGGAAAATGTGCTGAGATTGCGGCAGTGCTTTGCTAGCAGCTACATTAGTGAATGATGGGGAAATGCTAGCTAGCTTTAGCACCACCCTGTGTTAGTACATTGTAACATCCTTATTGCTTTGAGTTTGGAATGGAGAATTTAATTTGAATGGTTTGAATATGAATCTTTTTCAAATCCATTAAATAAAAGTTCACCTGAAAAATATTCTACTGTCTCCTTATTTCTCTTGGTTAGCCTTTTGTCTGCAAAGGTTGCTACATTGTAACTGCAAAGTAATTTAAAATACCCCTTAATTGCTTGCTCCTGTGTAAGATCATTTTAAATACATGTATATCCTTGTAACAACATTGTAATTACAGAGTTGATTGTTACAGAGAGAACATTTTACTAAAATGGTTAAGCCTAATGTTCTTCTGTCTCCTAATTTCTCCTGGTTAGCCTATTGTCTCCAAAGGTTTTACATTTTACATATAAAGTTTATACCCGACTGGGTTTCACTTTAGATTAAGTTGCTTGCTCCTGGGTAGTTACAAGTAGATCATATGCAACTAAATTGTTCTTAAATCACACTTGATTTGGCATAGCCTTTGAGCCAGGTCATAACATAGAAATAAACTAATTGAAAATGGCCAGTAGTAAATGACAGGATGTGCCTTGTTACAATTGTTGTTACCAGGTTCTAGCATATTTATCATTCCTGGTATCACATGTGGATTCTATAGTAGTGGCACCTTTTAGTTATGACACAGTAATATTTGGGTTTAGTTGTTAACATGGGAATTCATTGGTAAATTTCAATTGTGTAATTACAAAACATTACTTACATAGTGGAACAAGATAATGTGTTATCAGTAGTTTTACTGGTGGAATAACCTTTAGCAAATTAATGTGTAATTACGCATTCCTTATTCAAACTGTGTAATAACTGATTCCGCAAAAACCCTGTTCAATCTAATTACAGTACCAGTCAAACGTTTGGACATACCTACTCATTCAAGGATCTTTCTTTATTTCTACATTGTAGAATAATAGTGAATACATCGAAACTATGAAATAACATGTATGGAATCATGTAGTAACCAAAAAAGTGTTAAACAAATCTAAATATATTTGACATTTTAGATACTTCAAAGTAGCCACCCTTTGCCATGATGACAACTTTGAACACTTGGCATTCTCTCAACCAGATTCACCTGGAATGCTTTTCTGACAGTCTTGAAGGAGTTCCCACATATGCTGAGAACTTGTTGGCTGCTTTTCTTTCACTCTGCGGTCCAACTCATCCCAAACCAACTCAATTGGGTTGAGGTCAGGTGATTGTGGAAGCCAGGTCATCTGATCCATTACTCCATTACTCACCTTCTTGGTATAATAGCCATTACACAACCTGGAGGTGTTTTGGGTCATTGCCCTGTTGAAAAATAAATTATGCTCCCACTAAGTGTAAACCAGCTGGGATGGCATATCGCTGAGGTAGCTATGTTGGTTAAATGTGCCTTGAATTCAAAATAAATGACTGACAGTGTCACCAGCAAAGCACCATTACAGCTCCTTCTCCATGTTTCACGGTGGGAGCCACACATGCGGAGATCATCCGTTCAACTACTATGCGTCTCACAAAGACACGGCGGT
The DNA here is from genome assembly GCF_002021735.2 of Oncorhynchus kisutch. Taxonomy (NCBI): domain Eukaryota; kingdom Metazoa; phylum Chordata; class Actinopteri; order Salmoniformes; family Salmonidae; genus Oncorhynchus; species Oncorhynchus kisutch. Next base: position 17,012,245 of record NC_034178.2, read on the forward strand.
TGGAACCAAAAATATCAAATTTGGACTCATCAGACCAAAGGACAGATTTCCACCAGTCTAATGTCCATTGATTGTGTTTATTGGCCAAAGCAGGTCTCTTCTTATTATTGGTGTACTTCATTTTTGCAGGAATTCGACCATGCAGGCCTGATTCACACAGTCTCCAACGAACAGTTGATGTTGAGATGTGTCTGTTACTTGAACTCTGTGAAGCATTTATTTGGGCTGCAATGTGAGGTACAGCTAACTCTAATGAACTTGTCCTCTGCAGCAGAGGTAATTCTGGGTCTTCCTTTCTTGTGGCGGTCCTCATGAGAGCCAGTTTCATTTTAGCTCTTGATGGTTTTTGGGACTGCACTTTCAAATTGACTAACCATCATGTCTTAAAGTAATCATGGACTGTCGTTTCTCTTTGCTTATTTGAGCTGTTCTTGCCATATTATGGACATGGTCTTTTACCAAACGGGGCTATCTTCTGTATACCAACCCTACCTTGTCACAACACAACTGATTGGTTTCGAACGCATTAAGAAGGAAAGAAATTCCACTAATTCACTTTTAACAAGGCACATCTGTTAATAGAAATGCATTCCAGGTGACTAACTCATGAGACTGGTTGAGAGAATGCCAAGAGTGTGCAAAGCTGTCATCAAGGTAAAAGGTGGCTATTGTGAAATAACATATATTGTGATTTGTTTAACACTTTTTTGGTTACTACATTATTTCATACGTGTTATTTCATAGTTTTGATGTCTTCTCTATTATTCTACAACGTAGAAAATAGTCCAAATATTTTTTTTTTTAATGAGTAGGTGTGTCAAAACTTTTGACTGGTAATCAAATCAAGTCAATTCATATATTATTGGTCACACACATGGTTAGCAGATGTTATTGTGAGTGTAGCGTGATTGTTGTGCTTCTAGTTCCGACAGTCCAGCAATATCTAACAAGTAATCTAACAATTCCACAACAACTACCTAATACATAAAAATCTAAGTAAATGGATGGAATAGAATATGTACATATACATGCATGGATGGTCCATGACCGACCGGTATAGACAAGATGCAATAGATGGTATACAATACAGTATATACATCTGGAATGAGAAGTGCAAGATACTATTTAAACATCATTATTAAAGTGGCATTAATAAAGTGACTAGAGTGTCAAATGATTTCAAGTCTGTATGTAGGCAGCAGCCTCTCTGTTTTAGTGATAGCAGTTTAATTAACAGTTTGATTGCCTGAGATAGAAGCTATTTTTCAGTCTCTCGGTCCCAGCTTTGATACAACTGCACTGACCTCACCTTCTGGATGGCAGCGGGGTAAACAGCCAGTGGCTCGGGTGGTTGTTGTCCTTGATGATCTTTTTTGGCTTTCCTGTGACATCGGGTGCTGTAGGTGTCCTGGAGGGCAGGCAGTTTTCCCCCGGTGATGCCTTGTTTAGACCGCACCACCCTCTGGAGAGCCCTGCCGTTGTGGGTGGTGCAGTTGTCATACCAGGCGGTGATACAGCCCGACAGCATGCTCTCAATTGTGCATCTGTAGAAGTTTGTGAGGGCTATAGTTGACAAGCCAAATTTTGTCAGCCTCTTGGGTTGAAGAAGCGCTGTTGCAAATTCTTCACCACACTGTCTGTGTGGGTGGACCGTTTCAGTTTGTCCGTGATGTGTACGCCAAGGAACTTGAAACATTCCACCTGCTACACTGCGGTCCCGTCAATGTGGATAGTGGGGTGCTCCCGCTGCTGTTTCCTGTAGTCCACGATCGTCTCCATTGTTTTGTTGATGTTGAGTGGGAGGTTGTTACTACTGTAGTGTCGTCTGCCAACATAATGATCGAGTTGGAGGCGTGCATGGCCATGCAGTCATCAGCAAACAGGAAGTACAGGAGGGGAGCATGCACCCTTGTGGGCCCTCAGTGTTAAGGATCAGCGAAGTGGAGATGTTGTTTCCTACCTTCAACTCCTGGGGGCGGCCCATCAGGAAGTCTAGGACCCAATCGCACTGGACGGGTTGAGACCCAGGGCCTCAAGCTTAATGATGAGATTGGAGGGTACTATGGTGTTGAATGCTGAGCTGTAGTCAATGAACAGCATTCTTATATAGGTATTCCTCTTATTACTGCATTGTCGGCATTGTCGGGACTAGAAGCACGAGCATTCGGCTACACTCGCATTAACATCTGCTAACCATGTGTATGTGACAAATAAAATAAAATTGGATTTGATTTGATTCGATGATTTGATTTGTCCAGATGGTTTAGGGCAGTGTACAGTGTGATGGCGATTGCATCATCTGTGGACCTATTGGGGCAGTATGCAAATTGCAGTGGGTTTAGGGGGGCAGGTAATGTGGAGGTGATATGATCCTTGACTAGTCTCTCAAAGCAGTTCATGATGACAGAAGTGAGTGCTACGGGGCGATAGTCATTCAGTTGAGTCACCGTTGCCTTATTGGGTACAGGAACAATGGTGGCCCTCTTGAAGCATGTGGAGACAGCAGACTGGGATAGGGAGACAGTGAATATGTCCATAAACATACCAGCCAGCTGGTCTGCGCATGCTCTGAGGACACAGCTTGGGATGTCGTCTGGGCCGGCAGCCTTGCGAGGGTTAACACGTTTAAATGTCTTACTCACGTCGGTCATGGAGAAGTAGAGGGGAGGCCTGTAGTCCTTGGTAGCGGACCGCGTCGGTGGTACTGTATTATCTTCAAAGCAGGCAAAGAAGGTGTTTAGTATGTATGGATGCAAGACGTCGGTCTCTGTGACGTGGCTGGTTTTCTTTTTCTATTCCGTGATTGCCTGTAGACCCTACCACATATGTCTCATGTCTGGGCCGTTGAATTGCTACTCCACTTTGTCCCTGTACTGACGTTTCGCTTGTTTGATTGCCTTGCGAAGGGAATAAATACACTGTTTGTTTTCAGCCATATTCCCAGTCATCTTTCCATGGTTAAATGCTGTGGTTCGCGTTTTCAGTTTTGAGCATCTATCCACGGTACAACATCTTCTATGCACTTCCTTATAAACTCACTCACTGAATCAGCGTATAAATCTATATTTTTCTCTGAGGGTACCTGGAACATGTTCCATTCCGCGTGATCAAAACAATCTTGAAGCGTGGATTCTGATTGGTCAGGTCAGCGTTGAATGGTCCTTGTCACGGGTACATCCTGTATGAATTTCTGCCTATAGGAGGGGAGACGCAAAATGGAGTTGTGGTCGGGTTTGCCGAACAAAGGGCGGGGGATGCATCGCGGAAGTTAGAGTAGCAGTGATCCAGTGTTTTTGCCAGCCCGGGTACTACAATCGATATGCTGATAGAATTTAGGCAGTTTTGTTCTCAAATTTGCTTTGTGAAAATCCCCATCTACAATAAATACAGCCTCCGGATATATGGTTTCCAGTTTGCACATAGTCCAATGGAGTTTCTTGAGGGCAATCTTGGTGTTGGCTTGGGGACGCAGTGTACACCGCAGTTATCTTGGGAGATAATACGGACGGCATTTGTATGTGAGGAATTCTAGGTCCGGTGAACAGAAGGACTTGAGTTCCTGTATGTTGTTACAATTACACCATGAGTCGTTAATCATGACACATACACCCCCACCCTTCTTCTTCCCTGAGAGATGTTTATTCCTGTCAATGTGACGCACAAATAATCCCGGTGGCTGTACTGACTCCGACAGCATGTCCCCATAGAGCCTTGTTTCCATGAAACAGAGTATGTTACAATCCCGGATGTCTCTCTGGAAAGCAACCCTATCCCTATTTTCGTCTAGCTTGTTATCTAGAGACTGGACATTAGCGAGTAAAATACTCAGGAGCGGTGGGTGGTGTGTGTGCCTCCTGCAGCGACGTCGTTTTGGTCAGACTCTGGAATCAGTTCGAATGCCTTGGTTGGTATGAACAAAGGATCCGCTCCGGGAAATTCGTATTCCTGGTCATAGCGCTGGTAAGTTTACGTCGCTCTGATATCCAATAGTTCTTCCCGGCTGTATGTAATAACACTTTCTGGGCAAGCAATGTAAGAAATAATACATAAAAAAACTAAATACTACACAGTTTCCTAAGGACTAGAAGCGACTACCCTCTCTGTCGGCGCCATCTTTTATAACTTTTTTGACTCCTGTACAGACTAAAGCATATGAAACTACTATGTTGTTAACTCAGTTATTACTGTGTTAATTACATAGTAGTAAGGGCAACTTAATATAAAGTGTTACTTAGATCATTTTCTTGGTTCGCGGGTTTTTTGGGAGTATTCCATTGGTTCCGATGTGCCAAGAAAGTACAATTAAGCACAGCTTACTATTTGAACCCAGGTCTCTAGCAAAGTGATGATACAGATGCTGCAGATGCTTAAACATGGGTGGAAATAGAACAAAAGAAGACCTTTCCTCCAAAGTTCAAGTCAAACTGCTACCTGTAGCTAATTGAATTTAGTTGACTTATTGAAGGCGATTCTATGTGTCACCTTGAATGTGATCAGTTTGCTGCAGCTAGCAACAGGAACTGCAAACTGGACTGGAGCGGCAAAAACCACTCAAACTGGATAGTTTTATCTCGATCTCTGCATTCAAAGACTAAATCATGGACACACTTACTGACATTGTGGCTGCTTAGTACACGATGTGTTGCTGTCTCTACCTTTTTGCTCTTTGTGCTGTTGTCGGTGACCAACAATGTTAGTACCATGTTTGTGCTGCTGCCATGTTGTGTTGCTATCATGCTATCTTGTCATGTGTTGCTGCCATGCTGTGTTGTTGTCTTATGTCTCTCTTTAGGAAGGGTTGTGATGTCTCTCTTGTCATGATGTGTGTTTTGCAGGAGGCATTTTGCCTTTTGGTAGGCCATCATTGTAAATAAAATAAAAAATCTTATTAACTAGTTAAAGGTTAAATAAAAAATGCAGACGTGTAAATTAATTCCCTGTAAGAGATTAAAGCGATACTATTGTACTGTATGCTGACTTAAAATGTAATTTGAGCACAGAGCAGATAGCTTTACAATCTTCACTTCAGAGGGATAGAGTAGAATTCTATTATCTTAGCATGGAGCGCACGTTGCATATAGTGCTTAGAAAAATATACTGCCAAGTGCTCACTATAAAGCTGGGGTTTCCAAACCTCAAGAGGGTCAAATTGTCTGTCTGTCTGTCTGTCTGTGACTGTGCATGCAAAAAAAAACAATGTTAGCCTATGAAATGAATGCCTCTGTGGATGCAGCCTTCTGCTGATCAGAGAAGTGTAGTGCGAAAACAAAGCATTTCTGTGATTGTAAAATAGAGTATGAGTTGTCATTACTCTCGCTCCTGGGTGAGAATCAAAGATAGCCCCCCCTCTCTCCCACCAAAGAGGAAGGGGGGGAGTGGGGCCGGTTATATAACTTTAACAACCAGTTGTAAACTTTCTCTCTCTGGACCTGCAGTATGTAGAAGTCCAAAATGATTTGTGTGTAGAGAAAGACTCATGTTAAAAACTTTAAAATATTTGACAATGGAACATTAGTTTTGAAATCCAAACTTTTGGGAAGTTCAGTGGAGATCCAAACAATAATCATGTCAGATAATTAATTATTCTGTGATCATCATTAAAGACGTTATAACGGAAACATTGTAACTTTCACAATGTATATGTCAGAGTTACATCTAAATGTTGTAAAACATATATGATTCAATATAAAACTATTTGTGAGAAGATTACATTTTGATTTTAGCCTTCTAAATTACATCATTGTTTCTCATGTAAAGTTTTACCCAGTCAGTAATCACGCTGACGTGAGCACAGACATTATGCCAAAAGGATGGCACTCCCCTTTTGCCAGAGTGCTTACTAAGGACTCATAACCAAATTTACATCAGACCAGTACATTGCTGAGACATACAATCGTAAATATATACATTGCAATTGTTTTCGAATGAGCGGTCGTTCATGTGCAAAGTATTAATTCTCATGAGCATAGCTTCCACATGTATGCACCAGCCTACTCAGTATGTCCTGCTCTCTTTATCTTACCCCTCCCTTTCATTATGTAACAAGCCGTCATACTGGGTTAGTCCACTAGGTACTTTTCATTGCATTATGTTACTAATCAACCTGTAATCTATCCTGTGTGTGTTTATGTAATTCTGTATGATTAGTTAGTTAGTTAGTTAGTTAGTAAATAGATAATGAAGCCAATTTGTGTTTCGCTGAATGATCATTTAGACTAGAGTTCGTGCAGATTTGCAATCAACAACATTTAGAATGAGACTGATATGACGTAATAATTAATGGATGACTGGTATGATAATGGTTATATTCTGTCAAATTCTTGAGTTAATTCGGGAAACTAAACAAACTTTTTCCGTAGTGCCCCAAGTTACAATTGAGTTAATTGTTACATGATTCATTTAATCACGTAATAATTAACATAGTTAATTGATTTGATAAAATAGATGTCATCACATTAATGATAGTCACGTCACGACAGAGGTGGGTATGGTATTAAAGTTGTGGATCTTTCTAAGGAGGGAGGATTAGTGGGTGGAATATATTAGAGCGAGTCTCAGGTGCCGGTTTAGTGCAGGTACAGTATGCCTTTATTAATGCTATTCATCTTCACTGCTGACTCCTTGTCTGACTGCAGACCGATTGAGCGCACTCCCTCAGTGCAGCTTCATACATATTTATGTAGGCAAACACAGTTTGGGTTGAAGATTTTCACGAAAGGATTTTCATTCAAGTTTGAAACCAATTACAAGGGTGTCCTATGGTATTATAATGCACTTCAGAGGTCTAACATTGAGCAGGACAGAACGACAATGGTGTGATTCCATCAGTGTGAGGCTATTTGTCTGGAATGTAATGTACTTCGTGTCTTTACTTAATGATAAGCTAAAGAGGTTTCACCATTTGTCTTCACTTTTTTGGTGGCATACTTGCATCTCTCTGATGTGTCAAGCCTACTCAAATATATAGAAGGTGTGTATCACCTGGAAATATAGTATTTGTTTTCATTCAAATATGTTTTCTGCTTAATTGAACTTGCCTTGCTCAATGGTGATAAAAGTTTAAACCCCGTACATCTGGCACTCCAGACAGAAAGAAAATAAAACAAGTACTATTTGAACCCAGGTCTGATCACTGTTGATACTGTCAATTTAATCTCTCTCTTATTGACCCCTCCGCCTTCCCTGCGTTCCCATAGCGCTCTCCGTCAGCATCTCCACCTTCAGCCTGGTCGCCATTGCGACCGAGAGGTACAGCGCCATCTGCAACCCGCTGAAGTCGCGGGCATGGCAGACTCGTTCCCACGCCTACCGGGTCATCGCTGCCATCTGGGTGTTGTCGTTGGTCATGATGGTGCCCTACCCAGTGTTCAGCCACCTCAAGTCCTTCCCCAAACCTGACCGAACTACGGGCCACATGTGCCGCCTGGAATGGCCAAGCGGTGGGGTAGAACAGACGTGGTGAGTGAGTTTCTGACTGGAGACCTCTAGTGCAGTGGTCAGAACAGGCTTCTGACTGGTCCCTTAGATAAGTTCCTGACACTAATTGTCAGTTCTCGTGTGGTAGTTTCAAAGTAAGCAGGCATCAATGGAACATAGATTGCCAGTCCCTTGTACAAAAAAGTATCTTGGGTTTGTTCGGTTTGTTTTTATGTTTGATTGCTTATATTGAATAGATTTGTTTCAAAATAAAGATTTTCTGATCAGGGAAGCAACGAGGCATTTTATGCTATTTTCAATATACAGTGCCTTGCGAAAGTATTCGGCCCCCTTGAACTTTGCGACCTTTTGCCACATTTCAGGCTTCAAACATAAAGATATAAAACTGTATTTTTTTGTGAAAAATCAACAACAAGTGGGACACAATCATGAAGTGGAACGACATTTATTAGATATTTCAAACTTTTTTAACAAATCAAAAACTGAAAAATTGGGCGTGCAAAATTATTCAGCCCCCTTAAGTTAATACTTTGTAGCGCCACCTTTTGCTGTGATTACAGCTGTAAGTCGCTTGGGGTATGTCTCTATCAGTTTTGCACATCGAGAGACTGAAATTTCTTCCCATTCCTCCTTGCAAAACAGCTCGAGCTCAGTGAGGTTGGATGGAGAGCATTTGTGAACAGCAGTTTTCAGTTCTTTCCACAGATTCTCGATTGGATTCAGGTCTGGACTTTGACTTGGCCATTCTAACACCTGGATATGTTTATTTTTGAACCATTCCATTGTAGATTTTGCTTTATGTTTTGGATCATTGTCTTGTTGGAAGACAAATCTCTGTCCCAGTCTCAGGTCTTTTGCAGACTCCATCAGGTTTTCTTTCAGAATGGTCCTGTATTTGGCTCCATCCATCTTCCCATCAATTTTAACCATCTTCCCTGTCCCTGCTGAAGAAAAGCAGGCCCAAACCATGATGCTGCCACCACCATGTTTGACAGTGGGGATGGTGTGTTCAGGGTGTGTTGCTTTTACGCCAAACATAACGTTTTGCATTGTTGCCAAAAAGTTCAATTTTGGTTTCATCTGACCAGAGCACCTTCTTCCACATGTTTGGTGTGTCTCCCAGGTGGCTTGTGGCAAACTTTAAATGACACTTTTTATGGATATCTTTAAGAAATGGCTTTCTTCTTGCCACTCTTCCATAAAGGCCAGATTTGTGCAATATACGACTGATTGTTGTCCTATGGACAGAGTCTCCCACCTCAGCTGTAGATCTCTGCAGTTCATCCAGAGTGATCATGGGCCTCTTGGCTGCATCTTTGATCAGTCTTCTCCTTGTATGAGCTGAAAGTTTAGAGGGATGGCCAGGTCTTGGTAGATTTGCAGTGGTCTGATACTCCTTCCATTTCAAAATGATCGCTTGCACAGTGCTCCTTGGGATGTTTAAAGCTTGGGAAATCTTTTTGTATCCAAATCCGGCTTTAAACTTCTTCACAACAGTATCTCGGACCTGCCTGGTGTGTTCCTTGTTCTTCATGATGCTCTCTGCGCTTTTAACGGACCTCTGAGACTATCACAGTGCAGGTGCATTTATACGGAGACTTGATTACACACAGGTGGATTGTATTTATCATCATTAGTCATTTAGGTCAACAGTGGATCATTCAGAGATCCTCACTGAACTTCTGGAGAGAGTTTGCTGCACTGAAAGTAAAGGGGCTGAATAATTTTGCACGCCCAATTTTTCAGTTTTTGATTTGTTAAAAAAGTTTGATATATCCAATAAATGTCGTTCCACTTCATGATTGTGTCCCACGTGTTGTTGATTCTACACAGAAAAATACAGTTTTATATCTTTATGTTTGAAGCCTGAAATGTGGCAAAAGGTCGCAAAGTTCAAGGGGGCCGAATACTTTCGCAAGGCACTGTATTTCCACTGACATTTGCCCAAAAGTAATGTTTTCCCTTTTCCCCCTGCAAGACTGAACAGAATTGTCATAGCCGGACATTTAGGAGCACCACAGCAACATTATCGCAAAGAAATTCTATTTTAGGACAGATTAGTTCGCATTGACTCAGGGCTAGGGAAGCAGTTTTAGAAGGTACCCTTCCTGTAGTCTCATCCTGACATGACCCTCCAGCATGACAATGCCACCAGCCATACTGCTCGTTTTGTGCGTGATTTCCTGCAAGACAGGAATTGTCAGTGTTCTGTTGTCAGTGTTCTGCCATGGCCAGCGAAGAGCCCGGATCTCAAGCCCATTGAGCACGTCTGGGACCTGTTGGATCGGAGTGTGAGGGCTAGGGCTATTTCCCCCAGAAATGTCTGGGAACTTGCAGGTGCCTTGGTGGAAGAGTGGGGTAACATCTCACAGCAAGAACGGGCAAATCTGGTGCAGTCCATGAGGAGGAGATGCACTGCAGTACTTAATGCAGCTGGAGGCCACACCAGATACTGACTGTTACTTTTGATTTTGACTCCCTTTGTTCAGGGACACATTATTCCCTTTCTGTTAGTCGCATGTCTGTGGAACTTGTTCAGTTTATGTCTCAGTTGTGTAATCTCGTTATGTTCATACAAATATTTACACATGTTAAGTTTGCTGAAAATAAACGCAGTTGACAGTGAGAGGGCATTTATTTTTTGCTGAGTTTAGTTGTTCACTGATTGTGGCCTGTCAGAACCTCCCACCCCAACCCCAGACTATTTTACACTACAACCGCAAGAGTCCTTTGGGGATATACAGTGTATTCGGAAAGTATTCCGACCTCTTGACCTTTTCCACATTTTGTTACATTACAACCTTATTCAAAAATCAATTAAATAATTTTTCTTCCCCTCATCAATCTACACAAAACCCCATAACAAAGCACTGTATGAATGCAAAACCCTCATTTTTTCAAATCTATAAATAAAAAACATAACAATCCCATTTACATAAGTTTTCAGACCCATTTCTCAGTATTTTGTTGAAGCACCTTTGGCAGCGATTTCAGCCTCGTCTTTTGGGAATGATGCTACAAACTTGGCAGACCTGTATGAGGAGTTTCTCCCATTCTTCTCTGGAGATCCTCTCAAGCTCTGATGTTGGATGGGGAGAGTCGCTATGCAGCTATTTTCAGGTTGCTCCAGGGATGTTCGATCGGGTTCAAGTCCGGGCTCTGGTTGTGCCACTCAAGGACATTCCAAGACTTGTCCCGAAGCCACTTCTGCATTGTCTTGGCTGTGTGCTTAGGGTCCTTGTACTGTTGGAAGGTGAACCGTCACATCTTTCCCTCGATCCTGACTAGTCTCCCAATCCCTGCCACTGAAAAACTTCCCCACAGCATGATGCTGCCACCACCATGCTTCAGCGTAGGTATGGTGCCAGGTTAACTTCAGATGTAGCATTCAGGCCAAAGACTTCAATCTTGGTTTCATCAGCCAGAGAATCTTGTTTCTCATGGTCTGAGAGTCCTTTAGGTGCCTTTTGGCAAACTCCAAGCGGGCTGTCATGTGCCTTTTACTGAGGAATGGCTTCCATCTAGCCACTCTACCATAAAGCCTCATTGGTGGAGTGCTGCAGAGATGGTTGTCCTTCTGGAAGGTTCTCCCATCTCCACAGAGGAACTCTGGAGATCTGTCAGAGTGACCATCGGTTTCTTGGTCACCTCCCTGACCAAGGCCCTACTCCCCGATTATTCAGTTCGGCCAGGTGGCCGAACTTCTTCCATTTCAGAATGATTGAGGCCACTGTGCTCTTGGGGATCTTCAAAGCTGCAGAAATGTTTTGGTATCCTTCCGCAGATCTGTGCCTCAACACAATCCTGTTTCGGGGCTCTACAGACAATTCCTTTGACCTCATGACTTGGTTTTTGCTCTAACTTAAACTGTCAACTGTGGGACCTTATATAGACAGGTGTGTGCCTTTCCAAATCATGTCCAGTCCATTTAAATGACCACAAGTGGACTCCACTCAAGTTGCAGAAACATCTTAAGGATGATGAATGGAAACAGGATGCATCTGAGCTCAATTTTGAGTCTCTGAATATTATGTTTTTATATACATTATGGAGTATTGTGTGTAGATTGATGAGGATTTTTTGTTTTTAATCCATTTAACAATAAGGCCGTAACCTAACAACATGTGGAAAAGGGGAAGGGGTCTGGGGAAGGGGCCACTCTCTTTACAGTGGCAGGTAAAATAATTTTAATCAGATTTATATTATAATGTGTATTGATATTTAAAAAATTATGAAAGCAGCGGTGACAGTAGATGTCATCGACAAGCACACAAAATATAATACCTATCATTTTTAGTTACTACAATATACTTCAGAAAAGATGCTATTGAAACACAACTTGTACTTATTACTTTTGTACTTTGGTGACCTATTTGAGGCTGAGCATCTTGGTGTAATGGCTAAGGTGTTGGACTGACAGCCACAGGGACTCTGGGTCCATTACGGGCTACTCCCCAAATTGGCTATTAAATCAGAGTGTGTAATTGTGATTATGCTAACAAATGATGCCAGCCATGAAGAATCCTCAAATAATGTGAAACAGAAATATTCGTGTAGCACCTGTTCCTTGCTCCCTTCCATGTTCCTCTCTGACGATAGAGAATCAGGATCAAAGACTAAACAAAAAGATGAACCGAAACCTCTAACCTCTATTTACTTCCTCTCTGTATGTCCCTGCTTCCTGTCACCTTGTGTCCCCCCACCCCTGATATGTGACCCACTATCAAACAGAGTACTGATGAAAAGCTTTGAGTATCAGAGGCCGCATTAATGAATGAATGAGAGCCTAACCTGCTGCAAAGGCTGATGGGAGATGAAAAAGGAACCATCCATGGAGGATGTTCAGAGGAAAACACCCACGCACCCATTAGAATTTCACACAACACAAAATAAGGGCTTCCTGTCTACTAATTCTCAAAGTGTGTAGAAGGAACAATAGCGGATTTGTACTTTTTTTTGTATACGGCCAAGTTGATAGCATCTGGATGATGTAAAGATAATTGGTAAAATGTTAATGACCACCATAGAAATATTATGCAATTTTATGACCACAATGATCAAAGTCACTTTTTTCTCTTCCTGTCTGGCTTCCTGTCCCTCTTTCCCTCCCTCTTTCTCTCTCTTTCTTCCCTCTTTCTCTCATTTTCCCTATTTTCCCTCTCTCCTTTCTTCTCAGGTACATGCTGTTGCTTTTAATCTTGTTCTTCATCCCTGGGGTGGTAATGATCGTTGCCTATGGACTCATCTCCAGAGAGCTGTGCCGGGGGATGAAGTTTGAGCTGGACCAAAACAGAGAGAGCAGTGGTGAGACTCCTACACCACATATATCATCCTGTTGTGGATTTGATTGAACATCTCATTTGTTTCTTACAAATTGAAAGTTACACAAGTGAAGTTGAGGTTTTGGCTTAGGGATTGGGGTTTTGAAATAGGGTTGTGCTGTGTAGAAGCAATGAGAGCAAGGACTAGGTTTAGGGTTTTTAAAACAGGAAATAATAAGGCCAGGGTAAGGGTTTTGCATTCATACAGTAACTTTATTTTCATAAGGCCTATTTGTTTGTGAATGCATGTTCCCCACAATGCAGGCTTATGTCATCAACTCTTTGCTTATGCTATTATTAGTCATGTACTCTTTCTTCAACCTACACACATACACTCACCTACACACTTACACCCAATTTAGACCCACTTACAGACTTCCATGTACATTTCACAGCACTGAAGAACGGAGTAAACACCACCGTGACCAACGACACAGACGATGATGGCTGCTACATCCAGATGCCGAAGAAGCCACCGTCCATGGAGCTGTCTACCCTCACCACCCCTACTCCGGCCCCTCCCAAACCCAGAGCGTCCACTGAGCACCCTCGAAGCAATAGCTCGGAGGCTAAACTCTTGGCCAAGAAGCGCGTGATCCGCATGCTCATCGTCACTGCCGTCCTCTTCTTCCTCTGCTGGATGCCCCTGTACACGGCCAACACGTGGAAGGCTTTCCACATCAGCTCAGCCCACCGGCTCCTCTCAGGGGCACCCATCTCGTTCATCCACCTGTTGAGCTACACATCGGCGTGCGTTAACCCCGTTATCTATTGTTTTATGAATACACGCTTCCGCAAGGCGTTGATCACCACCTTTGCCCACTGCCGTCCGCCCTGCTGTCGGCGCCGCCGGGGGAGGCGGGGCGGCAGGGATGATGAGATGACAGTGACAGGGACTATTGGTCCTTCGTCCATGTCCAAGATCAGCTATACCACAGTGAGCAGCCCAGGGACCTACTGATTATTTGTGAAGGGGAATAGGGGTACAGTGTCCACATTAGGACAGCCTCAGTCTCACCAGGACTTCTTCCTAATATGGACCCTGTATAGGGGGAACACAGGGGGCTGTAGCATTGGGTACACAGGTAGTTGTGACCAAGGATGGCAACCGACAGAATGCTTGGGCTTTCTTTGCTTGTTTGCTCCTATCTGATTAGCTGCAGGAGTTTATGCTCTTTGTGGAACACTTTATTGACTGTCAAGTGTCTGTGGTCTACAGTGGGCATCATAAATATTCAACCCCCTTGGATTTCTTCACATTTTATTGTGATACATACTGGGATTAAAATTTATTTAATTGACCTCTTTGCCAACGATCTACACAAAACACTCTCACAGAATTTTTTTTAAAGATTAATGAAACAAAAAAATGTATTCACCCCCCTGAGTCAACACATGTTACAAACATCTTTGGCAGCGATTACAGTTATGAGTAATCTTGGGTAAGTCTCTAAGTGCTTTGTACACCGGGATTGTACAATATTTGCCCATTATTCTTTTCAGAAATCTTCAAGCTCTGTCAAGGTTTTGGGGATCATGACTAGACAGAAATTTAAAGTTTTGCCATACATTTTCAAGCAGATTTAAGTCAAAACTGTAACTTGGCCACTCGGGGACATTCACTGTCATCATGGCAAGCAACTCCAGTGTAGATTTGGCCTTGTGTTGTAGGTTATCGTCCCACTGAAAGGTGAATTCCTCTCCCAGTATCTGGTGTAAAGCAGACTTAAGAAGGTTTTCCTCTTGGATTCTGCCTGTGCTCAGCTCCATCCCATTTATTTTCGTCTTTGCCAATATCAAGCGTACGTATACCATAATGCAGCCGACACCATCGTTGAAAATAAGGCGTCAGTTCGTCAACGATGTGTTGTGTTAGATGTACCCCAAACATAAGGCTTTGCATTTAGGCCAAAAAGTGTATTCCTTTGCCGTGTTTCTTTGCAGTATTACTTTAGTGCCTTGTTGCATACATATGCATGTTTTATTCTGTATATTTTGTATTCTTCTTTTCACGCTGTCATTTAGGTCATTATTGTGGAGTCACTACAATGTTGTTGAACCATCCTCAGTTTTCTCCCATAACAGCCATTTAACTCTGTAGCTGTTTTAAAATCACCAATGTCTCCATGGTGACATCCTTGAGCAGTTTTCTTCCTGTTATGCAGCTCAGTTCAGAAGGACGACTGTATCTTTGTTATTTCTGCGTGGTTTAATACATCATCAACAGCATAATTATTCACTTTTTTGTTTTATTTGATTTATTTAACCAGGCAAGTCAGTTAAGAACAAATTCTTATTTACAATGACGGCCTACCAAAAGGCAAAAGGCCTCCTGTGGAGACAGGGAATTAAAATTAAAAAATGAAATATAGGACAAAATGCATGTCACGACAAGAGAGACAACACAACACTATATACAGAGAGACCCTAAGACAACAACATAGTATGGCAGCAACACATGACAACACAGCATGGTAGCAACACAACATGGTAGCAACACAACATGCAGCAAAACAATATGGTAGCAGCACAAAACATGATTACAAACATTATTGGGCACAGACAACAAAGGGCAAGAAGGTAGAGAGAACAAAAAATCACGCAAAGGAGCCACAACTCTCAGTAAGTGTCCATGAATGAGTCTTTGAATGAAGAGATTGAGATAAAACTGTTTGTTGCAGCTCGTTCCAGTCGCAAGCTGCAGCGAACTGAAAAGATGAGCGAACCAGGGATGTGTGTGCTTTGTGGACTTTAACAGAATATGACCGGCAGACCGGGTGTTGTATGTGGTGGATGAGCTATGATATGCGCTGAGAGAAGGACAATGTACCGTCTAGCCGTACTCCCAAGTACTTGTATGAGGTGACTACCTCAAGCTCTAAACCCTCAGAGGTAGTAATCATACCTGTGGGGAGAGGGGCATTCTTCTTACCAAACCACATTACCTTTGTTTTAGTGGTGTTCAGAACAAGGTTAAGGGCAGAGAAAGCTTGCTGTACACTAAGAAAGCTTTGTTGTAGAGCGTTTAACACAAAATCTGAGGAGGGGCCAGCTGAGACTAAGACTATATCATCTGCATATAAATGGATGAGAGAGCTTCCTACCGCCTGAGCTATGTTGTTGATGTAAATTGAGAAGAGCGTGGGGCCTAGGATCGAGCCTTGGGGTACTCCCTTGGTGACAGGCAGTGGCAGAGACAACAGATGTTCTGACTTTATACACTACACTCTTTGAGAGAACTTGATTATAAGCTTAACGCTTAAATGTCAGATTTGTTTTTGTTACCCATCTATCAATCACTGCCCTTCTTTATGAGGCTTTCAAAAAGCTCCCTGGTCTTTGTAGTTGAATCTGTGCTAAATTCAGCACTTGACTGAGTGACCTTACATAGGTTGTATGTATGGGAGCCAGAGGAATGGGTAGTCATTAAAAAAATGTCAACCCCTATTATTTCATACAGAGTTAGTCCATATATTTTACTGCTGAACTTATTTAGGTTTGCCTAAAGAAAGGGGGTGAAAATGTATGCAACAACAACTATCTTAGTTATTTAGTTTTATTCATTTGTACACATCTGTAGATGTATCTTTTCACTTTGACATTATGGAGTATTTTGTGTAGATGAAAGACAAACAATATTACAATTAATGCCACAAAATTTGAAAAAAATCCCGGGGTGAATACTTGATACCCACTGTATGTGTGGTTTATTTATAGGACTGATTACCTGAACATATAAGGTATTTCAAATACAAAATGGAATGTTGATATCATATGTAATGCTGTATATGTAATGTAAATGTTTTCGTGTTACTGTATCACACAATGAGGAAAAGATAGCATAAGGCCGCATACACTGAGTACACAAAACATGGTGTATGTGTGCCATTCAGAATGTGAATGGGCGAGACAAAAGATTTCAGTGCCTTTTAATTGAGTGTGTCAAGAACTGCAATGCTGCTGGGTTTCTCACACTCAATAGTTTCCCATGTGTATCAAGAATGGTCCACCACCCAAAGGACATCTAGGCAACTTGACACAACTGTGGGAAACATTGGAGTCAACATGGGCCAGCATCCCTGTGGAATGCTTTCAATACTTTGTAGACTTGAGGGTGTTCTGAGGGCAAAAGGAGTTGCGACTCAATATTAGGAAGTTATCCTCAATATTATATCGTTTGAGTGTTGAAGTTGCCTGATGACTCATCCTGAATTTAATTTAGCTGCTCGATCGCTGAACCTACTACCCATGAAGTTGTTTGTGCTGACGTGAATATGGGTGTAGGCCCAACGCATCAGTTTTTGGGGGCCAATCAGAACGAATTGAATGTGTTCGCATTCAAGAAGGCAAAATCCAGAATCTTCGTTGAGAAGAAACTTTAGTGGGTGTGGCATTTGGCCGGAGATGTGGATGGGTAGCCAGGCAAAGCCTACCGGAATTGTACAGCCTACTGGAAATGTACAGTACATGTTAAAAACTAGTTGGAAATACAATAATTACACAATAGCACATTTTATTTTAACACAAATTGAATTGTATTTTTTTGTATTTGACCCCCTTTTTCTCCCAATTACAATCTTGTCTCGTCGCTGCAACTCCCCAACGGGCTCGGGAAAGGTGAAGTCATACATGCTCCAAACCATGACCCACCTAAGCACGCTCCTTAACACCCGCCTGCTTAACCTGGAAGGTAGCTGCATCAATGTGTCGGAGGAAACACTGTTCAACTGACGACTGAAGTTAACCTGCAGGCACCAAGCCCACCAGAAGGAATCATGAGAGCGTGATGAGCCAAGTAAAGGCCCCTTGGCCAAACCCTTCCCTAACCTGGACAACCCCGGTTGGGGGGCCCCGAATTTTAAAACGCTTGTTTGGAGTGCAGTTTTTTTCTCCCTAAATAATCTTAAAATGTATTGGAAAGAGGTTATCAGGTCCTTTCAAATACATGGAACATGTTACAATTGCAAATGTATAAATCTTGTGTAAAATGTAATGTATGGCTGTTTCCCACAGACAGTTATTACCTCCTCTGAAATGCTGTTGAAGCATTTTATTGAGGGAAGGTATCACAGCCAGAGTATATCTACCATCCTCACGTTAAACATATGAAAAACCATGTTGAACCTGCTGTAGCAAGTATTTTCCTTGTTATTGTTTTGGTCAGGAGGTAAACTACCGCAAAAAATATGCAGCAATGTACCTGTTTGCGCATTACAATATTTCAGATCCATCCATGCATTATGTGATTGACCTGTAGCAAGTAGAAGGTGAACTTGCTCTTTGCTCAATGGTGTTCTGGCTACAAATGGTACTATAAGGGCACAAGGCGAGACCCAGATGCAGACACAGGAGGCAGATGGTTAGAGTCCAAGATGTTTATTAACAATCCAAAAGGGGTTGGCAAGGAAAGAATGGTCGTGGACAGGCAAAAGGTCAAAACCAGTTCAGAGTTCCAGAGGTACAGAATGGCAGGCAGGCTCGAGGTCAGGGCAGGCAGAATGGTCAAGCAGGCAGTAATGGAGTCCAGAAAAACAGGGAAAGGTCAAAACCCGGGAGGACTAGAAAAAATAATAGAAAAGCAGGAGCATGGAAAAAACACGCTGGTTGACTTGAACAACACAGGGATAAATACACCAGGGAAAATAAGCGACACCTGGAGGGGGTGGAGACAATCACAAGGACAGGTGAAACAGATCAGGGTGTGAAGGGTGCAGAATAGTTGTTTTCGTCCAAGTCACCCTTCATGCTTGAGTTTCTCTGCCGTGTACTCTGCGTGCCTTTTGCGCGATGTCCGCACCCACCAGCCGTAGCAGAGCCAAATTGATCACGCTCAGCTTTAAACATGCACTAAACTTCCATTTTTAGGGTTATAGATGAATTTTGGAGAGCGTATCAATGCGTATCTCATTGCTTCCTCATCTTAAAATGGTTTACAGATAGCTGTGTACTGATCTCTCGTTGTATTATCGACTGTGCCATGGTAAAGACTAAATCCTCCTTTTAATGTGTGGTAATACACTGTGCATTCCAACAATCCACAATTTGGCAAAGAACTGACACCGTTTGAATTATGCTGTTTTACGGTGTCCATATTAGGACAACCTCCATCTCAGCAGAAGTGCTTAGAATAATCATAACACAGTCAAATGCAGCAATGAACTGATGGAACTCAAAATGTGCAGAAACCCCATGAAATCAGAAATGCACAGAAACTGTCTACAGAAGGCCACACACAATGGCATGCTTATTTATTTCCACACACACACATACACACACACACACACACACACACACACACACACACACACACACACACACACACACACACACACACACACACACACACACACACACACACACACACACACACACACACAGGATCAGCGCTAAATCCTATGCAGGATTATACAATCATACAATTTCAATGCCCCCGCTGTTTCACCTTACTTTTTCTACCTTTAGGAAATTAAAATAGACCTCTTTCCGTGTCCTAACCTTACCCCCCACCACCGGACTTTTTCTCTCTCAGCAGAGAGGCGCTGAATATATGAACGGCAAATAGAGACACTGCTGTGACATGCTTATGGTCTGCGTTCGTTAACGGGATGTCACAGAGACCTTGGGGGATTATTTGACACCAATGGGCACATGCATACATTCCCACATACCTTGTAATAGCCTTTGCTCAGTCGTAGGTGTCTCTTAAATCTTGGTATGACAAAGCGCCTGGAAGGGAATTCAGTAACGCTCCACCTATTGCCTGTAGGTGTAATGCTTTATAAGTATTATGAGCCCTACAATGCATTATAACTGCATTATAACGGCAGGCTTCAAGTTAAGTGTTACTGGGAATTCATCACTTGGCTGTCTCTCGCTCTCGTTTTATGCTCTCCCTGGCCTCAATGTTACCTTGTTTATCCACAATCTGTTCATTTTGTCATGATCCTCTGTTCCGGTTACACAAAGCCAATATCCATTTTAATAGTTCTGTATAATTTGTGTTAAACTTAACTTCGTCCCTACGCACAATATGAATAGCAAATATAGCATTGTGCCTCTCACTTGTCGTGTCAGCTTCACAAAGGCTGTACAAATGAGGACCATACAGAAGAGGAACAACCATTCACATCAACGTTATGTCTACAAATCTGTCTTTCTTTTGAAAACCTTTATATTTCTCTATTTTATTTTTTTCTCGATTTACAAACCTTCCTCTGCCTTTGTAAGAACAATGTTTTATTGGTAGATATGGTTGGAGCTAAGACGAAAAAGCCAACAATAACTACAAACAGCATTTTGATGATAATATTTTCTTATCCTCCAAGATATAAAAACGCGAACACAATTCTCCAATGTAATTGAGGGAAATGGCTCCTGGTAATCGAAAATTGGAGCAAGAATAAGACCCTGGTGTTAAAATGTCTGCGGCTGATTCTAGAAATTCTAAAATCAACATGGCACCCTTAATGGAAATGTAAAATTTAAATGGACCTAGCCAGGGTGAACATGTCACTTGTTCCTGTGAGAACTTTTATTCAGGATAAACTCCATGTCTCTCTTCTTATATAGGTGTTAAAATTATAAAAATGCAGGCGCCATGGACAAACCAACCTTGGTTTCGCCTAGTTTTTCAATAATTGTCTTGCACCACATGTGGCACCAACTAAATTACCTAGGGGACTTCATTAATTTACAATACATGACTAAACTGCCTTGTTGTCTTTGTCTATCATTTGTTCTTATTCAGGTGATGCATGCTTGTTATTTAGTTTAGGATCTATTGCTGTTTTTCTTTGCTCTGTTCCTTCTTGTTATTCGCATTGACAGAGTAATGCATGTAATGCAGTCTAAATGAGAACTTGATTTAAGGCGGTATTGAATGATCGTGGCTTTCCTGATAGTTCATTCAGAGGTGGCTTAGTTTTGTACAGAAATGCCAGTGTGTCTCGGACGGAGGGAGAAGATATAGAAACGGTCTTTCATGTGGTGTGACCATGTTCAATTCTGATGGAAAACCTGACTGAAAAGTCATCCTGCACACAAAGCCAGACTGACAATTTATACATCAAGTGACAACTCTATTCTTCATCCAGGACATGCTGCTGTGGAAACCAAAGGGACAAGACAGACCAACACAAATGTCGGACGTGCGCAGTTGATCACCTCCTGGGTGATATATGTAGAATCGTCTGGAAATGAACGGAAGACGCTGGCTCATGTACTGTGGTCAGAGGCGATAGGATGGCCACACACTGTGCGTGACGGCCCCCACTTAAACACACTTCTAAAAGTGTTATCTGAAATCGAATTAACTGCAATTGATTGAATACTTCTTAAATGGGAATCTAAATGTGATTTGATTTATAATTTCTGCCAAATAATAGTAAGCCAATAGCATATTTTCGAAGGATGCTGCCATATCATGTGCATTACATGGTTCATTCAATGGTACTGTTACCTGTATAAAATTCTATGTGCTTAATCTTGGAAGTCATTTTTACATTATATCAAATGAGTGTTATAGAGGGTCATTTTTCAAAGACAATATTCACACCATCTTCCCATATTTTTGAGGATTTTGAGTTATTGAGATAGACGTATTTGAGATAGGAGTAAGGGCAGATTGTAACGGCGTTCTTCGTTTGTCGAAAGAGAGTCGGACCGAAATGCAGCGTGGTGGTTACTCATGTCTTTAATGAAGAAAAAGGCGATACATGAAATAACTATAATAAATACAAAAACAACAAACGGAACGTGAAACCTAATTACAGCCTATCTGGTGAAACTACACAGAGACAGGAACAATCACCCACGAAATACAAAGCAAACTCAGGCTACCTAAATACGGTTCCCAATCAGAGGCAACGAGAAGCACCTGACTCCTGATTGAGAACCGCCTCAGGCAGCCAAGCCTATACAACACCCCTAATCAGCCGCGATCCCAAATACTGCAAACCCCAATACGAAATACAATAACATAAACCCCTGTCACACCCTGGCCTGACCAAATATATAACGAAAACACAAAACACAATGACCAAGGCGTGACACAGATATTTGGGGTGTTTTGAATCATCCATCTTGCTCTCTGATGGGTCTAGTGGATTACACACTGTTAACCTGTTTTTGGAATGGTGAAGGTATGTTAAAGCAAGCCAAATGATACTAAGAAAAACAAACTCAGCATGTAACATGTTGTTCCCATGTTTCATTAGCTGAAATAAAAGATCCCATCATTTTTCCATACGCACTAAAAGCTTATTTCTCAAAAATAAAGTGCATGACATCCCTGTTAGTGAACATTTCTCCTTTATCAAGATAATCCATCCAACTGACAGATGTGACATACTAAGCTGATGAACAGCATAATCATTACACAGGTGTAACTTGTGCTGGGGAAAATAAAAGGCCACTCTAAAATATTTTGAGGGAGCGTGCAATTGGCATGCTGACTCAAGGAAAATCTCCAGAGCTGTTCATTTATCTACCATAAGCCACCTCCAAAGTCATTTTAATGAATTTGGCAGTACGTCCAACCTGCCTCACAACTGCAAACCACGTGTAACCACGCCAGCCCAGGACCTCCACATCCGGCTTCTTCACCTGTCGGATGGTCTGAGACCAGCTGCCTGGACTGCTGATGAAACTGAGGTATATTTCTGTCTGTAATAAAGCCATTTTTGGGGCAAAAACTCATTCTGATTGGCTGGGCCTGGCTCCCCCATGGCTGTGCCCCTGCCCAGTCATGTGAAATCCATAGATTAGGGCCTAATGCATTTATTTCAGTTGATTGATTTCCTTATGTGAACTGTAACTCAGTAAAATTGTTGGATATTGTGTGTATATTTTTGTTCAGTATATTTTCATGGCAATTTCCGACCATTGACTAGGGGCAACGCGAGTGCCTGTTCATTTGGTCGGATCGCAACGATGTAGATGAGGATAATCTAAAACTTTGCGCTATGGCTCCAAGCATCACGGATTCAATCCTAGTGTTAGTCATTTATTTTGTGTTTTAACCCTTTCCCAAACCTTGACCTTAATCACTCAGAATTAAAAATAAGAATAATATCTCTACACACTGCCCTGTGTAGGGTGCCGTCTTTCGGATGGGACGGTAAAACGGGTGTCCTGACTCTCTGAGGTCATTAAAGATCCCATGGCACTTATCGTAAGAGTAGGGGTGTTAACCCCTGGCTTAATTCCCAATCTGGGCCTCAAACCGTCACGGTCACCTAATAATCCCCAGTTTACAATTGGCTCATTCTTCCCCGTCCTCTCCCCTGTAACTATTCCTCAGGTCGTTGCTGTAAATGAGAACGTGTTCTCAGTCAATTTACCTGGTAAAATAACGAATAAATTAACAAATTAAAATGCCTAAGCTTAACCCTAATGCCTAAACTTAACCCAAAACTTAACACTTACTCGGTTAATGCCAAAACATAGTTTTAGCATTTGTGCAGTTTGACTGACATCTAACAATAAGGAAAAATAAGATGCTTTTGTACATGGTTCAGTTCTTACTTGGTTGACTTTTGAAGTCCTTTTCAGACAGAATTACTGTCTGTTTCTGTGTGGTAACCTGCAACCGTCAAATCTGGACAATTGACTCTGTCATTCATTTTTGATAGCGTTATACTGTATTTGTTTTCTGTGTCAATCTTATTTGTCCATGCCAGGCCAGCTTTTGGTGTAAATTGTTATGTGTAAAATGTTAGTGTTCCCACTTTGTAATGTTTTCAGGTTTCTGTGTTGATTTGTGTTTCGTGTAAAATGATATTTCAAATAAAAAGCAATAAATGCTTGGGCAACTCAGATAGGCGGTCTGTCATTCAACATACACTGTGTGTTTTGTGTGTGTTTGTCTATGTCTGGCTCTGTCTGTGTCTGTGTCTGCGGGTGTGTGCGTGTTCATGGGAATTTGAATTCCACCAGCACTGAACAGTATTTCCTCATTTGATGTAACTTCTCTGGATGCTGCTGACACCAATAAACAGGGTCTCTCTTGGGGCAGTTTATAGGACTGTGTGAAGTCAGGCCAGGCCTTTGAAAGCTTTTGCGTGTGGTCAACACTAAATAAAGCTCTATAGAGGCCAGCCTTTCATGCTAACATCAGGGTCAGGTCTCAAAGCACCCTTTGATGTGGTACCCCCTCAGGTGAAGGGCATTTAAAGTGAGGCAGTGGCCCAGTACACACTCAATTTGTACAACTGATGTACAACTCATTTGACAAAACAGACAACGCACGATGATTGTGTAAAAAATATTTGCGAAGACAAACTCTGTTGCATCACCAAAATATCAGTTGTATCACAACCATTGTATCAAATGTGTTTAACCGTGCCAGTGTGGCTGGATACATTTTTGTCAGTTTGTGCGGGAGAGCACATTCGGAAATGTTTGTGTGTGTGTGCATAAATGCATGAGATTCCACTTGCTCATCCACACATTACTCTGATAATGGGAGTCTTCAAAAACCTGTTTCTCAATCCTCAATGGACCCCATTTTGGTCAATGTTGGAAATATGTGTTGATTTTCTCTTTCTACTACGTTCTCTTACTCTTTCTCAACCATGACTGGGGAAAAGCTCAATGTTGAATGAAACAGGACTTTCAGATAGGTACAGTATAGGAAACGAAGGTATAACAAAACAAAAAAATGAGAAGAAAACCTAACCTTTTTAGAATGTATTGCCATAGTAACATACTTATTTCCTCAGACTTCTTTACTCAAAAAACCAGAGCAATACATTTATAACAGTTATCTATCAAAGACACTGGTCCTGTCACAGTGAAAACAATTTCCAAGAGAGTTCAAGAGATGATATTGGGATGCAACTTGTCAAAACTTGTCTTTCAGCAGGTGTCTGAAATTGTGTTTTGTTATTTGAGCAGAGTATGTTAACACTTCTTCAGGATTGGTGGGTCCCCTATGGGATGGTTGAGCTAACGAAGGGCTAATGTGATTAGCATGAGGTTGTAAGTAACAAGAACATTTTCCAGGACATAGACATATCTCATATTGTCAGAAAGCTTAAATTATTGTTAATATAACTGCACTGTCCAATTTACAGTAGCTATAACAGTGAAAGAATACCATGCTATTGTTTGAGGAAAGTGCACAGTTTTGAACATGAAAAGTTATTAATAATCAAATTAGGCACATTTGGGCAGTCTTGATACAACATTTTGGTTCATTGGATCAGATTAAAACGTTGCACATACACTGCTGCCATCTAGTGGCCAATATCTAAACTGCAGTTGGGCTGGAATAATACATTATGGCCTTTCTCTTCAAATCAAGTCAAATGTATTTATGTAGCCCTTCGTACATCAGCTGATATTTCAAAGTGCTGTACAGAAACCCAGCCTAAAACCCCAAACAGCAAGCAATGCAGGTGTAGAAGCACGGTGGCTAGGAAAAACTCCCTAGAAAGGCCAAAACCTAGGAAGAAACCTAGAGAGGAACCAGGCTATGTGGGGTGGCCAGTCCTCTTCTGGCTGTGCCGGGTGGAGATTATAACAGAACATGGCTAAGATGTTCAAATGTTCATAAATGACCAGCATGGTCAAATAATAATAATTACAGGCAGAACAGTTGGACTGGGGCACGGCCAGGTCACAGCACGGCCAGGTGGACTGGGGACAGCAAGGAGTCATCATGTCAGGTAGTCCTGAGGCATGGTCCTAGGGCTCAGGTCCTCTGAGAGAGAGAAAGAAAGAGAGAAAGAGAGAATTAGAGAGGGCATACTTAAATTCACACAGGACAACGGATAGGACAGGAGAAGTACTCCAGATATAACAAACTGACCCTAGCCCCCCGACACATAAACTACTGCAGCATAAATACTGGAGGCTGAGACAGATGATTGTACAATACTGGAGGCATTTCAAAGATTTTTTTTTCTTTGTATTATCTTTTACCATATCTAATGTGTTATATTCTCCTACATTTATTTCACATTTACACAAACTGCAATGCGTTTCCTTTCAAATGGTACCAAGACAATGCATATCCTTGTTTCAAGGCCTGAGCTGCAGGCTGATATATTTGGGTATGTCATTTTATGCGAAAATTGGAAAAAAGGGTCCGATCCTTAATAGGTTTAAGGTGTTGATTTGTTTCTCCAACATAAAGTTTAAAGAATAAATACGTTCTGTCAGAGCACATGGCATCTTATCATTAGGTTTATATTTGCCATACTCTTACACCTGTCAAATCTTCCAGAGTAGATGCAGGTGTAATACACATAAGGATTTCAATATCTACAGTATATATATAGCATGATGTCAAAAATGAAACATAGTCTTAAGTATGAACCTTTTTTCCCCATTACCTTCCCCATTACCTTTACAAACAGTAAATAGTATGTATTTTTCTATAATGTTACACAAACAAAACACGTTTGGAATAGATGCATAGTGTCCATTAGTCTCCTGCCTCCATCCCCATGTGTTATGTCTGTGGGCCGCTCCAGGGTGCATTACTAACGTCAGAGCCAACACTCCAAGCAAATGGACTCTCACTCTCCCAATCAGCCTAATGAGACAGACATTTATCTCTCTCCTGGCCCTGATGCACTCTCAGGTGTACCCCACTCTCCTTTTCTATATAAATTGTTCTCTTCTCCCTTCTTCTCTCATTTCTGTAAATATTCCTACCTTTCTCTCTCTCTCTCTCGCTATCTCTTCTGTTTAGATGTCCTCTTCTCTCTCTCTCTCCTTCTCCCTCTCTTTTGCTGAAAATGTTTGTTATTCTCTCTCCTTCTCTCTCTATCTTTCTACGGGTCTTGATTCAATATGTATTGCTCAAGTTCAGCGCTATAGCGTGATATAATTTTGAAGGGAATGTTCCCGAGTTCGCAGAGGCTGATTGACAATAAATACTACATACTGTATGTCGGCTCAGACGGAATTTATCTTTAAATATAGTGCTGAACCTCAGCAAAACAAATTGAATTGAGCCCTTAATGTCCCCCACCTGCACCTCTCTCTCTCTCTCTACACATGAATTTTTAAAAGCTGGATTTTATGGCAGTAATGTTGTGTAATAGTCGTAAAAGGCTGACGTGGACACACACTTTAACAATGTTCCAATTTGGAGAGACTGAAACACTTGACTATATTCATGCTTCAGGGAAATAAAAGTATGTTACACTAGGCTAATGGCTAATGGCTTGAACACACCTCTAGAGTTATGTAAAGTATATCTCAATATACACACCTGTCAGCTCGGTGAAGTGACGTGGTTTGGAGAAAAGAAAGCAGGAGAACAAGAGGTACTGTACATTAGATGTTATCCTCTCTGGGATATGTGGACCTGGCCAAAATCCAGGGAAGATGCAGAGCGCCAAATTCAAATAAATTACTATAAAAATCAAACTTTCATTAAATCACACATGCAAGATAGCAAATTAAAGCTACACTTGTTGTGAATCCAGCCAACATGTCAGATTTCAAAAAGGCCTTTCGGCGAAAGCAAACGATGCTATTATCTGAGGATAGCACCATAGGAAACAAACACTGACGAGCATATTTCAACCCTCCAGGCGTGACACAAAACACAGAAATAAAGATATAATTCATTCCTTACCTTTGACGAGCTTCTTTTGTTGGCACTCCAATATGTCCCATAAACATCACAAATGGTCCTTTTGTTCGATTAATTCCGTCGTTATATATCCAAAATGTCAATTTATTTGGCGCGTTTGATCCAGAAAAACACAGGTTCCAACTTCCGCAACGTGACTACAAAATATCTCAAAAGTTACCTGTAAACCTAGCCAAAACATTTCAAACTACTTTCGTAATACAACTTTAGGTATTTCATACCATAAATAATCGATACAATTGAAGACGGGATGATCTGTGTTCAATACAGGAGGAAAACAAACTGTAGCTAGCTTTCAGGTCACGCGCCTCTAACAAAGAGTCCTCTTCACTCTAGCCTTGTTCTGAACAGTGTTACTACTTCATTACACAAAGGAAAAATCTCAACCAATTTCTAAAGACTGTTGACATCCAGTGGAAGCGGTGGAAACTGGAAGAAGGTCCCTTAGAAATCTGGATACCCAATGAAAACCTGCCAAATGAGTTCTGTTATACTCACAGACATGTTTCAAACAGTTTTAGAACCTTCAGAGTGTTTTCTATCCAAATATACTAATATGCATATCTTATCTTCTGGGGATGAGTAGCAGGCAGTTGAATTTGGACATGCTTTTCATCCAAAATTCTGAATGCTGCCCCCTATCCTAGAGAAGGATTACTAACATATTGCATCTGAAACAGTTTTCAAAGTTGGATTTTCTAGTGAAATAGGGCCAGGGGTGATAAGGGATCGAAGACCAACAACTGAGCTTAGGGACCTACATCAAAGGAAGGGACAGAAAATACACAATTATTTCAAACTGAGTGGTATCAACAGAAAGACTGGCTCTGTTGCTGCGGTGCTAGCAGCCGACTCTACTGCTTCCCCTGTCTGCTGTTCCCCACCAGCGACAGTGTGTGGACAATAACCTGTTACTGCGATTTGAACAACTTGCTTATAGCACTCAAGAAGCATGAGAAATCTGTGTCTCACATCCAAAGGCAGATAACGCTTAAGACATTTGGCAGCTCACAGATAGATCTGGCATTGAATGAACATCTTGCACAATGCAAAGGTGAAAGAGATCTAATACATTTTAAAACACGTAGTTAATTAATGCTACATGCTACCGAGGTAAACATGAGTTGGCATTTCGTGGCAGCGATGAGAGTGCCAGCTCATCAAACACGCCCAGGTGCAACTACAGTGAGTGAACAAAACATTATGAACACCTGCTCTTTCCATGACAACAACTGACCAGGTGAATCCAGGTGAAAGCTATGATCCCTTATTAATCATTGTAGATGAAGGGGAGGAGACAGGTTAAAGAAGCATTTTTAAGATTTAAGACAATTGAGACATGGATTGTGTATGTCTGCCATTTCAAGGGTGAATGGGCAAGACAAAATATTGAAGTACCATTGAACAGGGTCTGGCAGTAAGTGCCAGGCGCAGAGGTTTGTGTCACGAACTGGAACGCTGCTGGTTTTTCAACATTAGAAAGTTGTTCTTATTAATGTTTTGTACACTCAGTGTATGTGGAAGAATTACATGCCTTTGCTGACAAAAAAATTAACAGTTAGCAACCCATTTAGATAACGCCACCGTGTTTTCTTTTTGCTCATGGCCTACGATGGAATGTTCAATGAAACTGATGAGCTTTTTTGTGTTCTGCAGAACTAACTGATGTATATGGGTTTATGTTGTACTAGTATTATCGACACAAAGAAAGCACTGAAATGGCAGCAGCAGTACTTTTATAGTTTATATGAGCGATTTAAGCAGAAATACAATGAACTGGGCCTGGCAGAGAGCAAAGCTCGTAGTAAACAGATGATCAGAGTAGAGAGGGGGAGAATCTATGAAAGCATAATGGACAATATCAATGTTCAGATGAGAGCCAGGTTTGACTACATTGGTTAACTGAATGTCACAAAAGTTTGACTCCTGAAAACGAGAACCTGTCAAAATACACAGAGTACATCGATTTTGTTAGGTTTCAGGCTGATCTTGTCCGATTGTACAGTTCACAAATGGTACAAGAGTATCACCTGGACAGCTCCTCTGCTTTTTGTTCCAGCATGACCTGACACACACTGTCCCCGAGGCTACAAAGTCACTGCAGTTGGTCCTCACTATACCAGCTGTAACAGCATCCATTGAGAGGTCATTTTCTGCGTTGAAACGAATATAAACTTACAGTCAAAACCGGACCTATCAAGGACGACTCTCCTCCCTTGCCATTCT
Organism: Oncorhynchus kisutch; assembly: GCF_002021735.2. Classification (NCBI taxonomy): domain Eukaryota; kingdom Metazoa; phylum Chordata; class Actinopteri; order Salmoniformes; family Salmonidae; genus Oncorhynchus; species Oncorhynchus kisutch. Next base: position 17,041,840 of record NC_034178.2, read on the forward strand.
CTCCATTGAGACCGAGAGAATTCTAAAATTGACAGACAACAAGGAGGAATTTTATAGCTCAGTAAAATGATGTTTTTACACCGAGGGATAAACGGATGGACTTCGTTTACAAGTAAATGTAAGTGCAAGCAAGTGTTCATCTGCGGTAGAGCCATCTACTATTATTACACTACAAATCTATTTTGTAAGTATACAGTACCAGTCAAAAGGCTGGACACTAACCACTTTTCAAGACGGACCAACAAAATGGCGGACGGAAGACAGGGTGGTGCGGCAGGTGCCGCTTCTCATTCGAATGCTGTAATTTTATCTAAACCATCAGGTGTACGCCGATCCCAGCTAAGTAACTCATGCAAAGAGTTAAAGCGCAATTATGTGTTTTATCTCCAGTACTCTGCCATGATTGTCAGTTATGTAGCTGCTCTACTGATAATCTCAGTGCGTCCTTGCTGGGATGACACAATCAGTCTACTACCGGAGAATATCAACACCAAACACATTGGTTCACCGTTCCACGGGAGCGGACAGTACACAGCATACCATAATGTTCTGAATAATGGCAAAGTCTACCTCGCTCCTTATTCTACTGAACCGCTTAGGCGTAACAAACACAAGTCCAACATTTATCGGAAACTGTTAAACTACCTGTTCGCTACCCTCCTGCTCTCCGGGGATGTACAACTCAATCCTGGGCCCAATATCACCGAGCCAGTGATACGCACCGGAGTGGAGAGCGGTGGATGGCCTCGTCCACTGGTCGTCGCCGCTGTGGAGGTGGGTGAGTGCTATGGTCCTATGGTTTCTCTCGACTCACCCGGTTCCAGGATAGATTTTGACTCTTCAAACATACCAGAGTCGCTATATGCGATACCTGACTCTGCTTCTGGTACGCAAGCTATTTTAATTAGTTCCCCGCATCCAGTGCAGGTGGGAGGGATTGTTAATTGCGCTACCGAACTGCCCCTAATCAAAACGAAACAAAACGGCCTAAACCCAGCCGTCAGAAAACACATAAAATTTTACTTTTTTCAATGTGTCAATCACTCTCGAGTCATCTGGGACCCACGAGCTAAGCCCAAGGGACTACTCGGGGGGCACTTGAACATTCGTAGTGTCATTCCAAAAAGTGATCAAATTCAACATCTACTCACAGACTCCAACCTTGACTTTCTCTGCCTCTCAGAGACATGGCTCCATAAACACTCTCCATGTGCTGCTTTGGTTGTGCCTGGCTACAATGTTTTCAGGAGAGACAGGATTGAGGGAAGAGGAGGGGGTGTGATGATTTACATTAAAGAACATATCCGATGTAAACAATTTGAGTGGTCATGTGATAATGAACTAGAATGTATCGGCCTGAACGTTACACTGTCTCCCCAAATGTCTTTTACCCTCATTGGAATGTATAGGCCACCTTCCACCAAAAGTGTGTTTTTTGATCAGTTTAATACCATGCTTAGGGAATGTGATTTTTGGGAAAGAGGTCATCTTAATGGGAGATTTTAACATTAATTATGAAGACAAGTGTTGTAGGAAAACCCTCAAACGGATCACTAATACCTTTGACCTTACACAGCTAGTTAAAGGGCCAACCAGGGTGACTTGTTGCTCTAAAACACAGATTGATTTGGTGTTCAGTAATAAACCAGAGAGAGTGACTAAATCATTCAATATGGTTACTGGGCTGTCTGATCATAATCTGACACTTATAGCCAGAAAGCTGTCTAAGAGCAGGTTTAACCTCTCTACTGTTAGAAAGCCAGATCAACTCAGAATACCTAAGAGTGAATTAAATAATTTTGAAAAAGCAATTAAGGGAATAAACTGGAATGATCTCTTGTCCTATACAGACGTGGAAGCTGATAGTCAGGTTTTTCTATCCACAATCCAGACTACAATAAATGGCTTCCTAAAGAAAATCAAATCCAAACCTGGCCAAAAGAGCACTCTTCCTTGGCTAAATGGAGAAATCTGGAAATTGATGAAAGAATGAGATTATGCTCTAAAAATAGCCCTAAAATCTAAATTAGAGCATGACAGACGTAGGTTTACCATGTTGAGAAATAAGGTGATGAAAGAAATCAGACAGGCCAAGGCAAACTTTTTTATTAACATAATTGGTGAAGCAAAGGGAAATTCTAAATTGATATGGGAGAATCTAAAAAAGTTAACAGGGAAAGACCATAGTAACACTGCAAAAAGACTAGAAATCATGGTGAATAACAATCTAACACAGGATGCAGTCGTAATAGCAATAGCTTTCAATTCCTACTTTATTGACTCTGTCAGGGTACTGACACAGAACCCCTCCACTTGTTTCTTGGGCTCAGTGCTAGTGAATGACACTCAACCTGTCTTCATCATAAGAGAGGTTTCTGAGTCAAAGGTGAACAAGGTGATTAGCTCACTAAAGAACTCTAAAGCCAAAGATGTGTTTGGGATGGACTCTACCTTTCTTAAAAACTACAAAGAGTCACTCATTGGCCCCATTACTAAGGTCACCAACACATCTATTGGTCTCGGTGTGTTTCCAAGGGTATGGAAGTCGGCCATAATAACGGCCATCTTTAAATCAGGCGACCCTGCTAACGTGAGTAACTACAGGCCCATTAGTATATTACCTGTGGTGTCAAAGGTTGTTGAAAAGTGTGTAGCAGAACAACTGATTGCCCACCTCAACAACAGCCCCTTCACATTACACTCCATGCAGTTTGGCTTCAGAGCGAAACACTCCACAGAAACGGCCAACTGCTTTCTTCTGGAAAATGTGAAGTCCAAGATGGACAAAGGGGGTGCTGTTGGGGCTGTGTTTCTGGACCTAAGGAAGGCTTTTGATACTGTTAACCATGAGATTCTCATCACAAAATTGTCCAAGTTCAACTTTTCCCCTGATGCCTTGAGATGGATGAAATCATACCTTGAAGGCAGAACTCAGTGTGTCAGAGTGAGCAATGAGCTGTCGCCCACTCGTAGCTATGATGTGGGCGTGCCCCAAGGGTCAATACTGGGGCCCCTCCTGTTCAGCCTGTACATTAATGATCTGCCTTCTGTCTGTACTGGGTCTGAAGTTCAAATGTATGCAGATGATACAGTGATATATGTGCATGCAAAGAGCAAATAACAAGCTGCACAAGAACTCACTACTGTAATGGTCCAGGTTACAAAGTGGCTCAGTGACTCATGTTTGCATCTCAATGTGAAAAAAAATGTTTGCATGTTCTTCACAAAGAGGGCAACAGATGCTACTGAGCCAGATGTCTATGTGTCAGGGGAGAAGCTCCAGGTGGTATCCGATTTTAAGTACCTTGGCATCATACTTGACTCCAACCTCTCTTTTAAAAAGCATGTGAAAAAGGTAATTCAAATAACCAAATTCAACCTAGCTAATTTCCGATTTATACGAAATTGTTTGACTACAGAGGTAGCAAAACTGTACTTCAAATCTATGATACTCCCCCACTTAACATACTGCTTGACTAGTTGGGCCCAAGCTTGCTGTACAACATTAAAACCTATTCAGTCTGTCTACAAACAGGCTCTCAAAGTGCTTGATAGGAAGCCCAATAGCCATCATCATTGTCACATCCTTAGAAAGCATGAGCTCTTGAGTTGGGGAAATCTTGTGCAATACACCGACGCATGTCTTGTATTCAAGATCCTCAATGGCCTGGCTCCCCCTACACTCAATATTTTTGTTAAACAGAAAACCCAGACATATGGCAGCAGATCCACAAGGTCTGCCATGAGAGGTGACTGTATAGTTCCCCTAAGGAAAAGCACCTTTAGTAAATCTGCATTCTCTGTGAGAGCTTCCCATGTCTGGAATACACTGCCATCAGACACACATAACTGCACCACATATCACACTTTCACAAAATGCTTGAAGACATGGCTAAAGGTCAATCAGATTTGTGAACATGGTCCCTAGCTGTGTGTTGCCACTCTCCATGTTGTCTGTTGTCTGTAGCTTGTGAGGTGTGGAAACACTTTGTTGCTTTTATGAATTTTGTCTTGCTGCTTTTTGTTTTATGCTGCTCTGTCTGTATGCTACATCTTGCTTGTCCTATGTTGCTATGTCTTGCTTGTTCTATGTTGCTATTGTCTATATTGTAATTGTTTTTAATAACCTGCCCAGGGACTGCAGTTGAAAATTAGCCGGTTGGCTAAAACCGGCACTTTTACTGAAATGTTGATTAATGTGCACTGTCCCTGTAAAAATAAAAATAAACTCAAAAGTTAGGACACACCCACTTATTACAGGGTTTTTCTTTATTTGTGGTATTCTCTACTTAGTAGAATAATAGTGAAGACATCAAAACTATGAAATAACACATATGGAGTCATGTAGTAACCAAAAAAGGGTTTAAACAAATCAAAATATTTTGTTTATTTGAGATTCTTCAATGTAGCCACCCTTTGCCTTGATGACAGCTTCGCACATTCTTGGCATTCTCTCAAAAAGCTTCATGAGGTAGTCACCTGGAATGCATGTCAATTAACAGGTGTGTCTTGTTAAAAGTTAAATGTTGTAATTTCTTTCCTTCTTAATGCGTTTGAGCCAATCAGTTGTGTTGTGACAAGGTAGGGGTGGTATACAGAAGATAGCCCTATTTGGTAAAAAACTAAGTCCATATTTTGGCAAGAACAGCTCAAACAAGCGAAGACAGTCATTACTTTAAGACATGAAGGTCAGTCAATGCAGAACATTTCAAGTTTCTTCAATTGCAGTCACAATGACCATCAAGTCCTATGATGAAACTGCCTCTCATGAGGACCGCCACAGGTAAGGAAAAGGACACCAATAAGAAGAAAAGACTTGCTTGGGCCAAGAAACACGAGCAATGGACATTAAACCATTGGAAATCTGTCCTTTGGTCTGATGAGTCCGAATTTGAGGTTTTTGGTTATAACCGCCATGTCTTTGTGAAATGCAGAGTAGGTGAAAGGAGGATGTCTGCATGTGTGGTTCCAACTGTGAAGCATGGAGGGGGAGGTGAAATGGTGTGGGGGTGCTTTACTGGTGACGCTGTCAGTGATTTACTTAGAATTCACGGCACAGTTAACCAGCATGGCTACCACAGCATTCTGCAGCGTTACGCCATCCTATCTGGTTTGCGCTTAGTGGGACTATCATTCGTTTTTCAACAGGACAATGACCCAACACACTTCCAGGCTGTGTAAGGGCTATTTGACCAAGAAGGAGAGTGATGGATTGCTGCATCAGATGACCTGGCCTCCACAATCACCTGATCTCAACCCAATTGATATGGTTTGGGATGGGTTCGATGGCAGAGTGAAGGAAAGCAGCCAACAATTGCTCAGCATATGTGGGAACTCTTACAAGACTTTTGGAAAAGCATTCCAGGTGAAGCTGGTTGAGTGAATGCCAAGAGTGTGCAAACCTGTCATCAAGGCAAAGGGTGTGTGCTTTGAAGAATTTGTTTAGCACTTTTCTGGTTACTATATGATTCCATATGTGTTATTTTATAGTTCTGATGTCTTCGCTATTATTCTACAATGTAGAAAATAGTAAAAAGAAAGAAAAACACTTGAATGAGTAGGTGTGTCCAAACATTTGAATGGTACTGTATAACAATCAGTAGTGCTGACTACTAGGCATTTTGTGTGTGTAGCGTTGTCTACAAGTAGGCCTAATCGCTGACACTTTGGATGTTGTCTGTGGTGCTGAAAGTTGTCTATTCATGCAGGGCAATTGCGTGGGGCACAAGCTATTAAGGCCTGTGTGAATGTGTGTTTAAGTGCCAACCAACCTGCAAGGTTTGATGTTTGGTTGTGGTTAGATCTCACCTCCCTCCCTGCATTACCTCTGCAAGGTAAGGCTTTGGCGCTGAGATCATATCCTGTGTGACACATCTGGCCACCAGTGGCCTGTGTTAACGGTCATAGAATGGTAATGGGACAATAATGGGCCTTGTCTTGGCTGCGGGGGGATCGTGCCTGGGGACATCAGCATGAAATTTGGCAGAGTGATGGAACCTATTACCCAAACCATTACAAGTGTTTCTCTCACCCTAGGGATCATGGGACACAATTGAGCTTGTTAGAAGGTGTCATCGAGTTTTGTATCTGCTCGTTAATCATTCATATTTGTCAGAGCCAAATGTACTGTAACTCCAAATTTACATTTTGGTCAATTAGCAGCTTTCTTTTATACAGAGCAATTTACAGTCAGTGCAGGTAAGACATCCACATATCTCTCCCTCCTGACTTGTCACTTATCCATATACGTTACTGATGCATGCACTATTACCTTCATGCTTTAGCAGTGTTTCTTTGTTCTCGTTGAACATGCCCTCAGGTTAGAACAATGCAGTTCCTAATGCTTTGGCTGTGTTCTCTTTCATGTTACCTCATGGTATAGCTCTGTATTCAAATATTGACACAGTACACTCGCACAGCAAAAAAAGATTAGCATATGAATTCTTATTACTGAGTCTTTGAACACACATCATAAAGACATCATTGTCCTTTGCATAACTATAGGTTACATGAGCATCATTTGTGTACATAGTTCTGTTATAATATTTGAACACGGAGAGGACTCTCTTTACATGTTACTGGTACTCCTGACGGCATAACGTTTTCAGACATGTACGCCACGTTTGCTAAGCTCTGAGACAATGTCACTAGAAATGATGTGTTACCCTTGGTGTAATTTGATTGCAATGCCAACTCAAATTATAATGTTGAGCAACATCATTTTATTTAGTCAGGAGTACAACTTTGACCACGTTTAAAGCTTAGGGTTCAAAACCTTTTTCAAATTTTCTTACATTCATTCATTTTTAATGCTTTACCATAACCTCGGTTAACACAGAACTAAAGTCTTGCAATATTGGTCAGAGGCTCGATAAAGTTCTGGGTCCATACAGTACGTGTTAAGATAAGAAATAGAACGAGGCTCGGAACCAGAACAAAGAGCTCCGCCCTGTCTCTTTGCAAGTTAAGGGCATGTCTCTGGGCCAAATGTTCCCTCCCCTTCTGAAATTCGAAAGATATTAACACCTGTGAAATATGTGATTTGTCCAAATAACCAGCACCAGAGCTACTGCTGCTCAATTTCATGCATCCTGTTGTATCATGTCAGATATACAGTACCATTTATGTCTACGTAGTCTGTGCATGAGAGATTATCTTTACCATAATGAGATAATGATTTTTTTTTTTTTTTAATTGCTAATTGCAGTCTTCTGGCAAAGGAATTTAGAGGATTAAAGAAAAATATTACAGAAAGAATGAAGCCCAATATTTATTAATTTAGGGGTCGTTCTTGAATTGCGGTGGCATTTAAACTTGCATTTTACCATAATGAAAATATAATTTTTTTATTCAAAATTGCTAATTGCCATCTTCTGGCAAATGAATTTAGACGATTAAAGAAAAATATTACAGAAAGAATTAAGCCCAATATTTATTAATTTAGGGGTCGTTCTTGAATTGCGGTGGCATTTAAACTTGCATTTGACTTTCTTTACCAAAATGTATTATACAGTGCCTTCAGAAAGCAGTCACACTCCGTAATCTTTTCCACATTTTGTTGTGTTACAAAGTGGGATTAAAATGTATTTAATTGTCATTGTTGGTCAACGATCTACACAAAATACTCTGTAATGTCAAACTGGAAGAAGAATTCTAACATTTATTACAACTTTATTAAAAACAAAACACATGTATGTATGTTGATTCGATAAGTATTCACCACCCTGAGACAATGCATGTTACAGTAGAAAAATCTTTTACACAATTACAGTGTTTTGGAGTAAGCTTTGCACACCTGGTTTGTGCAATATTTGATGATTATTATTTTCTTAAATTCTTCAAACTCTGTCAAGTTGGTTGTTAATCATTGCTAAAAAGCCATTTTCAAGTCTTGCCAAAACTGTAACTAGGCCACTCGGGAACATTCAATGTAGAAAATTGTGAAAATAACGAACAACCCTTGAATAAGTAGGTGTGTCCAAACTTTTGACTGGTACTGTATATTATTATAATTGTTTATACACACTGCTCAAAAAAATAAAGGGAACACTAAAATAACACATCCTAGATCTGAATGAATGAAATATTCTTATTAAAACCTTTTTTCATTACATAGTTGAATGTGCTGACAACAATCACACAAATTATCAATGGAAATCAACTTTATAAACCCATGGATACCCTGGATTTGGAGTCACACTCAAAATTAAAGTGGAAAACCACACTACAGGCTGATCCAACTTTGATGTAATGTCCTTAAAACAAGTCAAAATGAGGCTCAGTAGTGTGTGTGGCCTCCACGTGCCTGTATGACCTCCCTACAACGCCTGGGCATGCTCCTGATGAGATGGCGGATGGTCTCCTGAGGGATCTCCTCCTAGACCTGGACTAAAGCATCCGCCAACTCCTGGACAGTCTGTGGTGCAACGTGGCATTGGTGGATGGAGCGAGACATGATGTCTCAGATGTGCTCAATTGGATTCAGGTCTGGGGAACGGGCGGGCCAGTCCATAGCAACAATGCCTTCCTCTTGCAGGAACTGCTGACACATTCCAGCCACATGAGGTCTAGCATTGTCTTGCATTAGGAGGAACCCAGGGCCAACCGCACCAGCATATGGTCTCACAAGGGGTCTGAGGATCTCATCTCGGTACCTAATGGCAGTCAGGCTACCTATGGCGAGCACATGGAGGGCTGTGCGTCCCCCCAAAGAAATGCCACCCCACACCATGACTGACCCACCGCCAAACCGGTCATGCTGGAGGATGTTGCAGGCAGCAGAACGTTCTCCACTGCGTCTCCAGACTCTGTCACGTCACGTCTGTCACATGTGCTCAGTGTGAACCTGCTTTCATCTGTGAAGAGCACAGGGTGCCAGTGGCGAATTTGCCAATTTTGGTGTTCTCTGGCAAATGCCAAACGTCCTGCACTGTGTTGGGCTGTAAGCACAACACCCACCTGTGGACATCGGGCCCTCATACCACCCTCTTGGAGTCTGTTTCTGACCGTTTGAGCAGACACATGCACATTTGTGGCCTGCTGGAGGTCATTTTTCAGGGCTCTGAGAGTGCTCCTCCTGCTCCTCCTTGAACAAAGGCGGAGGTAGCGGTCCTGCTGCTGGGTTGTTGCCCTCCTACGGCCTCCTCTACATCTCCTGATATACTGGCCTGTCTCCTGGTAGCGCCTCCATGCTCTGGACACTACGCTGACACAGCAAACCTTCCTACCACAGCTCGCATTGATGTGCCATCCTGGATGAGCTGCACTACCTGAGCCACTTGTGTGGGTTGTAGACTCCGTCTCATGCTACCACTAGAGTGAAAGCACCGCCAGCATTCAAAAATGACCAAAACATCAGCCAGGATGCATAGGAACTGAGAAGTGGTCTGTGGTCACCACCTGCAGAACCACTCCTTTATTGGAGGTGTCTTGCTAATTGCCTAATAATTTCCACCTGTCTATTCCATTTGCACAACAGCATGTGAAATGTATTGTCAATCAGTGTTGCTTCCTAAGTGGACAGTTTGATTTCACGGAAGTGTGATTGACTTTGGAGTTACATTGTGTTGTTTAAGTGTTCCCTTTATCTTTTTAAGCAGTGTATTTTTTCCCAATTTTGTGATATCCAATTGGTAGTTACAATCTTGTCCCATGTGGACTCAGGACAGGCAATGGTCGAGAGCCATGCGTCTTCCGAAACACAACCCTGCCAAGCTGCACTGCTTCTTGACACACTGCTCACTTAACCCGGAAGACAGCCACACCAATGTGTCAGAGGAAACACCATACAACTGTCGACCGTGTCAGCATGCATGCGCCCGGTCCGCCACAGGAGTTGCTAAAGCACGATGGGACAAAGACATCCCGGCCAAATAAACCCTACCCTAACTCGGACGATGCTGGACCAATTGTGCGCCGCCTCATGGGTCTTCCAGTCGCGGGCGGCTGCGACACAGCTCGGGATTGAACCCGGACCTGTAGTGAAGCCTCAAGCACTGTGATATAGTGCTTGAGACAACCGTGCCACTCGGGAGGCCCAACAATTAAGTATATTTAACATTTTAAATATTTTACCTCATAAATATGAAATAATTTATATTTACTTCACAACCAAATGATGGTAAATATGCATTTTAATATTAATGTGGATTGTAGGGCGGCACACAATTGGCAAAACGTCGCCCGGGTTTGGCCGGGGTAGGCCGTTATTGTAAATAAGAATGTGTTCTTAACTAACTTTACTCGTTAAATAAAAATGAATAAAGAAATCATTGGCAGCATATGCAAATTAACTATGTTTGCGTAAAAAATTTACCCCAGTTGGTAATCCATATGTAAAATACGTTGGTAGTTTGAGGGTTAAATGCTAAATAGGAATGTGAAAATTCAAAATATTTTTTTTCATGAGTGTGCTTGATTCATGCCACAATTAAATTGCAAAATATAAATAGAAAATGGTTTAATTAAAATTGGAAATTGTGTAAATAAGAATTGGTTCTTAACTGATTTGCCTCGTTAAATAAAAGGTTATATTTATTTACCATTTTCTGTTGACTATTTACCATTTTCTGTTTACCATTGCCATTTTGATTTAGAATTTCTGTTTGGGCATTTCCATGCTATTTTAGCTCTACACTTTTTGGAGGTGTGTCTGAACTTGTCCTGAAAATTCGTACATAGAAACTCAATTGGGAGGAAAGATGTTTTAGGCTTTTTAAAACTTCTTGTGACTCCCCTTACCGGGTCCGGGAGCGTAATCATCGACTGACACTAATTAGCATAACGCAACGGACATAAATCTTCCTAGAAAATCTTCCCATTCATGAATATCACAAGTGAAATATATTGGAACACAGCTTAGCCTTTTGTTAATCACCCTGTCGTCTCAGATTTTCTAAATATGCTTTACAGCCAAAGCTAGACAAGCATTTGTGTAAGTTTATCGATAGACTAGCATAGCATTATGCCTTGCTAGCAGCAGGCAACCTTGTCACGAAAATCAGAAAAGCAATCAAATTAAATCGTTTACCTTTGATGAACTTCGGATGTTTTCACTCACGAGACTCCCAGGTAGATAGCCAAAGTTCATTTTTTCCCAAACATTATTTTTGTAGGCAAAATAGCTCCGTTTGTTCTTCACGTTTGGTTGAGAAATCGCCCGGAAATTGCAGTCACGAAAACGGCGATAAATATTCAAAATTAGCACCATAATATCGACAGAAACATGGCAAACGTTGTTTATAATCAATCCTCAAGGTGTTTTTCAAATATCTATTCGATAATATATCCGTCGGGACAATTCGTTTTTCAGTAGGACCGATTGGAGTAATGGCTACCTCTGTATTTTACGCGAGAGTCACCCTGGGAGCCATCAGGTGACCACTTACACAATGTAGCCGCCTACGGCTATTCTTCAACATAAATGCGTAAAACTACGTCACAATGCTTTAGACACCTTGGGGAATACGTAGAAAGTGCAAGCTGGTTGATAGCACATTCACAGCTCAATAGGGACTCATTGGAACGCAGCGCTTTCAAAATATGGGGCACTTCTGGATTGGATTTTTCTCAGGCTTTCGCCTGCAACATCAGTTCTGTTATACTCACAGACAATATTTTTACAGTTTTGGAAATGTTAGTGTTTTCTATCCTAAGCTGTCAATTATATGCATATTCTAGCATCTTGTCCTGACAAAATATCGCATTTAAAACGGGAACGTTTTTTTCCAAAAATGAAAATACTGCCCCTAGAGTCGCAACAGAATATTATATATCACGAATATGTGATATAAATATGTATCACAAATTTATTTTGAAAATGTTTGACCCTTTTTAAACCTATACATGACTTCTTTAAGACCCTATGATCCAAGAGCCGTACATACAACAAAAAGATAATTCTGAGATGATTGGCTTTAAAGATCCAAAACCTCACTGGTTTAAATACACTGCTCAAAAAAATAAAGGGAACACTTAAACAACACAATGTATTGCATATGAACATCAGACAGCAGGACATCATTACATCAGACAGCAGAACCTCAGACAGCAGGACATCAGACAGTGGGACATCAGACATCATTACATCAGACAGCAGGACATCATTACATCAGACAGCAGAACATCAGACAGCAGGACATCATTACATCAGACAGCAGAACATCAGACAGCAGGACATCATTACATCAGACAGCAGGACATCAGACAGCGGGACATCAGACAGCAGAACATCAGACAGCAGGACATCAGACAGCAGAACATCAGACAGCAGAACATCAGACAGCAGAACATCAGACAGCAGGACATCAGACAGCGGGACATCAGACAGCGGGACATCAGACAGCAGAACATCAGACAGCAGGACATCAGACAGCAGAACATCAGACAGCAGAACATCAGACAGCAGGACATCAGATAGCAGAACATCAGACAGCATTGTACTGCAGTGGGAATGCAGTGGCACTGCTGATGTCCGGGGTGATTAAGAGCTCCCTCAGATGGCCAGAGCTGCTGGGGATACACACCTCCTTCTCTTCAATGTCAATCCCATCTCCCTTTGGTACCAAAGAGGTTCCCACTGTCTACTCTCTACTGTCACTGTCTACTGTCACTGTCTAAGGTCTACTGTTTACAGTCTACAGTCTACTGTGTACTGTCTACTGACACTGTCTACTGTCACTGTCACTGTCTACTGGGCCGTTCTGTTGCGCCTTGCGGTTGGAGGCCAAGCAGGTGCCATACCAGGCGGTGATGCAACCAGTCAGGATCTCAATGGTGCAGCTGTAGAACTTTTGAGGATCTGAGTACTCATGCCAAATCTTTTCAGTCTCCTGAGGGGAAATATGTTTTGTCGTGCCCTCTTCACGACTATCTTGGTGTGTTTGGACCATGATAGTTTGTTGGTGATGTGCACACTGAGAAACTCAAGACCCGCTCCACTACAGCCCCGTCGATGTGAATGGGGGTCTGTTCGGCCCTCCTTTTCCTGTAGTGCACAATCAGCTCCTTTGTCTTGATCAAATTGAGGGAGAGGTTGTTGTCCTGACATGTAAAATTGGATAATGCCAACTGATTATTCTTCTGATAGCATATATGTATTTATTAGTCTGTTAGAATGTTGATGCGTCATTCATTGGCTAGAATTATCAAAAATTGTAGAATTATACAAAACATACCCTTGACTCTATCTAAAAAAATAACTATTGTTATATTTTTCCATGGATATATTCCGACATGCAATTCATGCTTTACAATTGTTTATGCACTATTTCTGACCATTTCTGGAAATCAGACAGGGACAACGTTCTCTGTAACTTCATTAAGGAAATCAGACAGGGACAACGTTCTCTGTAACTTCATTAAGGAAATCAGACAGGGACAACATTCTCTGTAACTTCATTAAGGAAATCAGACAGGGACAACGTTCTCTGTAACTTCATTAAGGAAATCAGACAGGGACAATGTTCTCTGTAACTTCATTAAGTAAATCAGACAGGGACAACTTGATTGTAACTTCATTAAGGAATCAGACAGGGACAACTTGATTGTAACTTCATTAAGGAAATCAGACAGGGACAACTTGATTGTAACTTCATTAAGGAAATCAGTGAGGGACAACTTGATTGTAACTTCATTAAGGAAATCAGACAGGGACAACTTGATTGTAACTTTATTGAGGAAATCAGACAAGGACAACGTTCTCTGTAAGTTGATTAAGGAAGGCAGTTTTAAGAAAATAGACTTAAGAAAATATTTACAAAATAAACTAAAGTAAAAAAAATCTAAATAAAAGAACACAATAAAATATCAATAATGAGGCTATATACCTGGGGGTACCTGTAACGAGTCAATGCGCGGGGGTACAGGTTAATCAAGGTCATTTGTACATGTAGGTAGATGATGTAGACTGGTGAGCTGCGTCCATTCCTCTGAGATGATATTGAGGTAGTTTAGGATGTAGACTGATGAGCTGGGTCCATTCCTCTATGATATTGAGGTAGTTTAGGATGTAGACTGATGAGCTGGGTCCATTCCTCTATGATATTGAGGTAGTTTAGGATGTAGACTGATGAGCTGGGTCCATTCCTCTGAGATGATATTGAGGTAGTTTAGGATGTAGACTGATGAGCTGGGTCCATTCCTCTATGATATTGAGGTAGTTTAGGATGTAGACTGATGAGCTGGGTCCATTCCTCTATGATATTGAGGTAGTTTAGGATGTAGACTGATGAGCTGGGTCCATTCCTCTATGATATTGAGGTAGTTTAGGATGTAGACTGATGAGCTGGGTCCATTCCTCTGAGATGATATTGAGGTAGTTTAGGATGTAGACTGATGAGCTGGGTCCATTCCTCTATGATATTGAGGTAGTTTAGGATGTAGACTGATGAGCTGGGTCCATTCCTCTATGATATTGAGGTAGTTTAGGATGTAGACTGATGGCTGGGTCCATTCCTCTATGATATTGAGGTAGTTTAGGATGTAGACTGATGAGCTGGGTCCATTCCTCTATGATATTGAGGTAGTTTAGGATGTAGACTGATGAGCTGGGTCCATTCCTCTATGATATTGAGGTAGTTTAGGATGTAGACTGAGGAGCTGGGTCCATTCCTCTATGATATTGAGGTAGTTTAGGATGTAGACTGATGAGCTGGGTCCATTCCTCTATGATATTGAGGTAGTTTAGGATGTAGACTGATGAGCTGGGTCCATTCCTCTATGATATTGAGGTAGTTTAGGATGTAGACTGATGAGCTGGGTCCATTCCTCTATGATATTGAGGTAGTTTAGGATGTAGACTGATGAGCTGGGTCCATTCCTCTATGATATTGAGGTAGTTTAGGATGTAGACTGATGAGCTGGGTCCATTCCTCTGAGATGATATTGAGGTAGTTTAGGATGTAGACTGATGAGCTGGGTCCATTCCTCTATGATATTGAGGTAGTTTAGGATGTAGACTGATGAGCTGGGTCCATTCCTCTATGATATTGAGGTAGTTTAGGATGTAGACTGATGAGCTGGGTCCATTCCTCTATGATATTGAGGTAGTTTAGGATGTAGACTGATGAGCTGGGTCCATTCCTCTATGATATTGAGGTAGTTTAGGATGTAGACTGATGAGCTGGGTCCATTCCTCTATGATATTGAGGTAGTTTAGGATGTAGACTGATGAGCTGGGTCCATTCCTCTATGATATTGAGGTAGTTTAGGATGTAGACTGATGAGCTGGGTCCATTCCTCTATGATATTGAGGTAGTTTAGGATGTAGACTGATGAGCTGGGTCCATTCCTCTATGATATTGAGGTAGTTTAGGATGTAGACTGATGAGCTGGGTCCATTCCTCTATGATATTGAGGTAGTTTAGGATGTAGACTGATGAGCTGGGTCCATTCCTCTATGATATTGAGGTAGTTTAGGATGTAGACTGATGAGCTGGGTCCATTCCTCTGAGATGATATTGAGGTAGTTTAGGATGTAGACTGATGAGCTGGGTCCATTCCTCTATGATATTGAGGTAGTTTAGGATGTAGACTGATGAGCTGGGTCCATGCCTCTATGATATTGAGGTAGTTTAGGATGTAGACTGATGAGCTGGGTCCATTCCTCTATGATATTGAGGTAGTTTAGGATGTAGACTGATGAGCTGGGTCCATTCCTCTATGATATTGAGGTAGTTTAGGATGTAGACTGATGAGCTGGGTCCATTCCTCTATGATATTGAGGTAGTTTAGGATGTAGACTGATGAGCTGGGTCCATTCCTCTATGATATTGAGGTAGATGTTTTATTTTATTTTAAGTGAAAACAAGAATTACATTAAATTGAGGGGCAGGTATTCCTTTTAAATTATTTAAACTATTTTGTTATAACCAATACAATATAATTTGTTTGGTTATATTGTAAAACTTTTGGCATTCAAAATAATATATACAGTATATTTCTGTTGATCTACTCAAAACATCTCGACACATGACCAATTTGCTAGCCCTCAGTGTTTTCTGCAGTGCAGTTCAAAAATAAACATATCCAGGTGTTAGAATGGCCAAGTCAAAGTCCAGACCTGAATCCAAGCGAGAATCTGTGGAAAGAACTGAAAACTGCTGTTCACAAATGCTCTCCATCCAACCTCACTGAGCTCAAGCTGTTTTGCAAGGAGGAATGGGAAAACATTTCAGTCTCTCGATGTGCAAAACTGATAGAGACATACCCCAAGCGACTTACAGCTGTAATCGCAGCAAAAGGTGGCGCTACAAAGTATTAACTTAAGGGGGCTGAATAATTTTGCACGCCCAATTTTTCAGTTTTTGATTTGTTAAAAAAGTTTGAAATATCCAATAAATGTCGTTCCACTTCATGATTGTGTCCCACTTGCTGTTGATTCTTCACAAAAAAATACAGTTTTATATCTTTATGTTTGAAGCCTGAAATGTGGCAAAAGGTCGCAAAGTTCAAGGGGGCCGAATACTTTTGCAAGGCACTGTGTATATATATATATATATATATATATATATGACGACGTGCTCATGTCTGAAGGAGACGACACCTGCGAGGGTAAAAAAAAACACGCCCTGTTAAGAACTCTTTTTATTTATTTAAATATTTTTTATATATATTGACTTTCAATATATATATATATATTACAATATGAATGACTGACATATGTTTTCTTATTAAATAATAGTTTAATAATATGAACTATGTATTATTTGTATTCGTTTTTTTTGTTGTGTTTTTACATGGTGCCAAAGTCCAAGGACAGCATTACAGCACAATTCAAGAATAACCCAAAGATATATATATTTAGACTTTGTCTTCTTTAGTTGCTAAGGAACTAAATTAAATTGACCTTTATTCAAAGAAAAAAGTATTTAATGGATTTAATCTAACCTCAGGAAGAGTTCATCTGTCAATCTTGTGGGTAAACAACTCATCTTGACTCGACATGCTAATTACTTGGCCTCGGCTAAGTGTGGGAACTGAATGCAAGATTGTTGGCTTCATCTTCTGTGACAGCTTGTAGAAGATATCACATATTTGGCCAGTTTTGCAGGGTTCCTTTCCTGTCCCCAAAGTTACAGACCGGCAGTTTGCAAAGCATGTCAAATTGTGGGCCATTACCACAGTTTTGCTGGTTATTTTCCTGTTCCGAAGCATTAGTGCTTTTAAGGTTCCCTCCAGCTTCTCCCACTCTGATTTAACACCAATTTGTCTTTACCCCCACTCATTTCCAGCTTTAGAATGTTTTACTTTAGGAGTGCCACATGGAAATAGTCAACGAGCAGAAGAGACTTGGGCGGCAGGGTATTTGTTCTTAACTGACTTGCCTAGTTAAATAAAGGTAAAAAAAATAAAAATAACAACAGGTGTTAAGATACATTTAGTTGGTGTCATCCTTGGATCATGTTTATTGTGCCAGGCTCCATAGGAACAGATGGCACAAGGATACCCTGTATAGGGGAAATACTTTTTGGGGATCTAAAACAGATTTAGTTTGCCTAAAATGTGTATGTATGATATCTGCTAGACATCACCTTGTTAATGTACTTATTATTATCCTCCATTTTTTCTCTTGTTGTGTTTTAAGGAGAACACTGGGATCATTGGATCATCTTTACATCAAATCAAATCACATTTTATTGGTCACATACACATGGTTAGCAGATGTTAATGCGAGTGTAGTGAAATGCTTGTGCTTCTAATTCCGACAGTGCAGTAATATCTTAAGTAATCTTACAATTCCACAACAACCACCTAATACACACAAATCTGAAGGGATGGAATAAGAATATGTATATATGAATACATCGATGAGCAATGACCGAATGGCATATGCAAGATGCAATAATGGTATAAAAGTATATAAAAACGAGATGAGTATGAAAGATATGTAAACATTATTAAAGTAGCATTATTAAAGTGACTAGTGATCCATTTATTAAAGTGGCCAGTGATTTTGAGTCTGTATGTAGGCAGCAGCCTCTCTGTGTTAGTGATGGCTGTTAAACAGTCTGATGGCCTTGAGATAGAAGCTGTTTTTCAGTCTCTCGGTCCCAGCTTTGATGCACCGTTACTGACCTCGTATTCTGGATGGTAGCGGGGTGAACAAGCAGTGGCTCGGGTGGTTGTTGTCCTTGATGATCTTTTTGGCCTTCCTGTGACATCGGGTGCTGTAGGTGTCCTGGAGGACAGGTAGTTTGCCCCTGGTGATGCGTTTTGCAGACCGCACCACCCTCTGGAGAGCCCTGTCGTTGTGGGCGGTGCATTTGCCATACCAGGCAGTGATACAACCTGACAATGATGCTCTCAATTGTGCATCTGTAAAATTTTGTGAGGGTTTTAGGTGACAAGCCAAATTTCTTCAGCCTCCTGAGTTTGAAGAGACGCTATTGCGTCTTCTTCACCACACTGTCTGTGTGGGTAGACCATTTCAGTTTGTCCGTGATGTGTACACTGAGGACGTTGTTGATGTCGATTGAGAGGTTGTTTTCCTGACACCACACTCCGAGTGCCCTCACCCCCTCCCTGTAGGCTGTCTCGACGTTGTTGGTTATCAATCCCACTACAGTTGTGTCATCTGCAAACTTGATGATTGAGTTGGAGGCGTGCATGCCACTCAGTCATGGGTGAACAGGGAGTACAGGAGGGGGCTGAGCACGCGCTCTTGTGAGGCCTCAGTGTTGAGGATCAGCAAAGTGGAGATTCCTACATTCCTACATCCTACATTCCTATAATTCCTACGTTGTTTCTTACATTCACCACCTGCGGGCGGCCTGTCAGAATGTCCAGGACCCAATTGCACAGGGCGGGTTTGAGACCCAGGGCCTCAAGCTTAAAGATGAGTTTGGACGGTACTATGGTGTTGAATGCTGAGCTGTAGTCAAATAACAGCATTCTTACATAGGTATTCCTCTTGTCCAGATGGGAGAGGGCAGTGTACAGTGTGATGGCGATTGCATCGTCTGTTGACCTTTTGAGGTGGTAGCAAATTGAAGTGGGTCTAGGGTGGCAGGTAAGGTGACAGAGTGAGTGCTACGGGGCAATAGTCATTTACTTCAGTTATCTTTGCCTTCTTGGGTACAGGGACAATGGTGGCCATCTTGAAGTATGTGGGGACAGCAGACTGGGATATGGAGAGATTGAATATGTCCGTTAACACACCAGCCAGCTGGTCTGCGCATGCTCTGAGGACGCGGCTAGGGATGCCGTCTGGGCCGATAGCCTTATTTGGATTAACACGTTTAAATGTCTTACTCACACTGGCCACGGAGAAGGATAGAGGGGTCCCACAGTCCTTGGTAGCGGGCCGTATCGGTGGCACTGTATTATCCTCAAAGTGGGCAAAGAATGTGTTGAGTTGGTCTGGAAGCAAGACGTCCCTGGTTTTATTTTTGTAGTCTGATTGCCTGTAGACACTGCCACATACGTCGTGTCTAAGCCATGGAATTGCAAGTCCACTTGGTCCCTATACCAACTTTTCACTTGTTTGCTTGCCTTGCTGAGGGAATAACTACACGGTTTGTATTCGGCCATATTCCCAGTCATCTTTCCATGGTTAAATGCGGTGGTTCGCTCTTTCAGTTTTGAACGAATGCCGCCATCTATCCACGGTGTCACGCCCTGGCCTTAGTTATCTTTGTTTTCTTTATTATTTTGGTTAGGCCAGGGTGTGACATGGGTGATTTATTGTGTTTCGTCTTGTCTAGGGGTTTATTAGATTAATGAGGTTGTGTTCAGTTTAGTTGTCTAGGTAAGTCTATGGTTGCCTAGAGTGGGTCTCAATCAGATGTAGGTGTTTATCGTTGTCTCTGATTGTGAACCATATTTAGGCAGCCATATTCTTTGGGTATTTTGTGGGTGATTGTTTCCTGTGTCAGTGTTTGTGCCACACGGGACTGTTTCGGGTTTTCACGTTTCTTGTTTTGTAGTTGTGTTCATGTCGAGATTTTCTTATTAAAAGAACCATGGACACTTACCACGCCGCATATTGGTCCTCCGATCCTTCTCGCCTCTCCTCTTCAGATGAAGAGGAGGAAAACCGTGACACACGGTTTCTTGTTAGGGTAGGTTTTAATAGTAACAGTGGGTACAACATCTCCAATGCACTTCCTTATAAACTCACCGAATCAGCGTATAAATCGATGTTATTCTCTGAGGCTGCCCGGAACACTTTCCAGTGTGCGTGATCAAAACAATCTTGAGGTGTTATAGGAGGTGTTATATCAACTTATGATAAAAGGATACCTAAGGGGAAATTGTGATAATTTTGATTGTGGGTTCCATTGCAGCTAGACTTCAACCGTGTTAACATACCCCTGTTAAAAAAAGTATGTTTTGTTTTAAAAAAGTACTGTCATTAGCCATAGAATTAGACAATACATGTTAAGTTGTGATAATGACAGATATCATTTGGCGATGTGATAAAGTGCTGTATGTTCTCGCTAATCTCAATTATCTTCCTGAATATGCATTACTAACATATTGCCAGGTGTATGGAGAAAAAACTGTTTACAGAAAACGAACTCCAGTACACTGGCAATATTGATGTTCCACAGATTAACTTGATATTGTTCACCTCTTTGTAAAACCCTGATGAAGGTCTAAAATCTTTTGAAAAATATCAATTTAATTTGCGGAGCATTCAAACACCAGTGTGCCGGAGTGTTCTTTTCTATTCAATTATCTTCCAACAAGGAATAAAAAGGAGTAAAATGTGAAAATGTTACTAATCTGTATTGGCACAATGGCACTCACTTTAAAGCAATGTGTGTGTTACTTCAAAACCTTTTTCAGTTCTCCAATAAACTGTTTAAAAATATATACTGTATATATTTTTCCTGCAATCAGGAGAGATCACATTAAACCAACTTACTCTACAGCGATGACTAAATAAGTCCCAGACTGAATGAATTACCATGATTGTGTCCCAAATGGCAGCCTAGTATTTATGTGGTGTACTACTTTTGACAATGTTCATGAGGAGGGTACTACATAGGGAAAAGTGTGATATTTCAGACGCACAACATGTCTTCTCAAACCCTGCAAATGTCCAAATGACCTTTGTCTTGTTGCCATTCGGTTCCATTCGTTTGAGTGTAAAGGTGCTTTTCTCTGGAAACATATATTTATCACTGTCACTGTTTGACCTATACTGGCCATTGTGGACAATAATAAAACAATAATTTATTATGCATCTTCTGCGTCACCTTCTGGAGAAATTACCGATTTGTTATTTGTCCGTCCTCTGAATATGTAACAATTCAGGTGTCTCAACTCATTGTTTCACCTCAATGGGATTTGAAAATGACAAATAAGGCATTCAATATAAAGGGGCAATCTGGGGTTGGTACATTCTTCTGTGGACCTTTTAAGTTAATGGTGACAAGAGGCAACTTTGTATTTGTTTGAATAGCAGATTGCTCTTTTAATGGCTTATATGTCCTGAATCAGTGAAACCGTGTGAACAAGGCGAGCTTTGAGAAAAACAATGAGCAGCTTGCTATGGCTCTGATCACAACATTCTGGTGTACAATTATAATTATACCAGTGTCCATTTGTGTCTGTATCCTTTTTGCCCCTGTGTATAATAACGCTTTGTTTTTTCATCACTCAAGTCAGTTATGATGGAAGAACGTATCATTGAAAATAAGATGACAAGAAAGTTTTGGCTCCTGATGTGAAGTGAACAATTGCAGTGCTGTCAAAAACCTAGTTTAGTAAAAAAAAACTATAACAACGAAGTCTTTAGTGTGTAAAATTATAATTTTAAGGCCGTTTTCTTCAGTTTCGTGCCTACTGAACATACTCATCTAAAGCGTGGGCTATTTATGCTTTATTGATACTTTGTAAATGTTTTGAGTGACCAGCGTAATTCCTCACAAAAGGATGAACATGCCATGGGTAGACATTCCAGCAGTACCCGATGCTCCTTAAGGTATCAAAATAGTCTAGATATGAACGGTAAAAGAATAAGCACACAACACAGGATGCTAAAATAAACATATCAAACATTTTATTCACAAAAACGTTTGCAAATCAAATGTTTTGCTCATGTCGTCAACCTCACGAAGACAAAATAATTATAAAACATACATTACTACTGATATTGGATTGAAGTTGAAAATCATCCATGTGTGATTGCAGTTGGAAATGTTACATGTATAACCTTTATTTGCTTCCAGTGCATCAGTCTTTTAACCACACACTTCGGTTGAGAGTTTCCTTTTGCAAGGGTGGAATCTTCGCAAAACGGAACCTTCCAATTTCTAACATGTATGGACCCAGAACTTAATCACGCAGCTGACCAAATCACTCAATATTTTAGTTCTGGGTTAATCAAGGTTAGACTGCTCCAAGGAGTGACTACAATCCAAACTTTAGTTTTGGTATAAAAGTCACTGCCAGGAAAAGCTTTATGTTAGTATTTTCAAAATAAATACATTATTTTACACAGCATATAGTGTGTCTAAAGTTAGAGATCCCGTTATTACAACAGTGTGAATGTTTTGGAAACATTTTTCATTTTTCAATATATTTTCTTATAAATCCTCTTGTGTGCTTATTGTTTAGTCATTGATATGTTCTAGAGGGTCATTTTGACTAAATGTAACGGATATCGTCCTCTTCGTCTGAAGAGGAGTAGCAAGGATCGGACCAATACGCAGTGTAGTAAGTGTCCAAGTTTTAATAGTATAAACTGAACATGACAGAATACAAAATAACAAAGTGAATATAAACGAAACAGTCCCGTGTGGCACAAACACTGACACAGGAAACAAACACCCACAAAATACCCAAAGCATATGGCTGCCTAAATATGGTTCCCAAACAGAGACAACGATAAACAGCTGCCTCTAATTGAGAACCAATCTAGGCAACCATAGACATACAAAAACCCCTAGACTGGTTCCAATCCCATAAACATACAAAACCCCTAGACAGGTCAAAAACATATAATCACCCATGTCACACCCTGACCTAACCAAAAATATAAAGAAAACAAAGATAACTAAGGTCAGGGTGTTACACTAAAGTACTGCTGGAATTCCTACCACTGGAATGGCCATCTATTCTACGTAAGAAATTACACTGTTCACTCAAAACATTAATAAAATATTTATAAGGTATAAAAAGCCCACACTTTAGATGAGGCCACGCAAAAAGGCAACTAATGATTAGTAAATGGTTTGTAAAGTCCTATATTAAACACCTTAGGAATGACCTTATGAATCATTATTAACTACTTTAAAAGGTGTTTACACAGTTGACGTCGGAAGTTTACATACACTTAGGTTGGAGTCATTAAAACTCGTTTTCAATCACTCCACACATTTCTTGTTAACAAACTATAGTTTTGGCAAGTCGGTTAGGACATCTACCTTCTGCTAGACACAAGTCACTATTCCAACAATTGTTTTCCGACAGATTGTTTCACTTATAATTCACTGCATCACAATTCCAGTGGGTCAGACGTTTACATACACTAAGTTGGCTGTGCCTTTAAACAGCTTGGAAAAATCCAGAAAATTATGAAATGGCTTTAGAAGCTTCTGATAGGCTAATTGACATCATTTGTGTCAATTGGAGGTGTACCTGTGGATGTATTTCAAGTCCTACCTTCAAATTATGTGCCTCTTTGCTTGACATCATGGGAAACTCAAAAGAAATCAGCCAAGCCCTCAGAAAAAAATCCGGAGCGGATCCTCTGTTTTGCCCACCACCCAGAACAATGGATCGGATCCCATCCGGCGAACCAAAACAATGACCTTAAAAGGGGCAGACGAAGCAGTGTTGTGGTCAGGGTCCGGAGACGGGCACATCGCGCACCGCTCCCGAGCATACTACTCACCAATGTCCATTCTCTTGATAACAAGATTAATGAAATCCGAGCAAGGGTAGCATTCCAGAGAGACATAAGAGACTGCAACGTTCTTTGCTTCACGGAAACATGGCTCACTCGAGACACGCTATCGGAGTCGGTACAGCCAGCTGGTTTCTTCACGCACCGTGCCGACAGAAACAAGCATCTCTCTCTCTGGTAAGAAGAAGGGCGGGGGTGTATGCCTTATGATTAACGAGACGTGGTGTGATCATAACAACATACAGGATCTCAAGTCCTTTTATTCACCTGACATAGAATTCCTCACAATCAAATGTCGACCACATGATCTATCTAGAGACTCTATGTAAACTGGAAACCACATATCCTGAGGCTGTGTTCATTGTAGCTGGGGATTTTAACAAGGCTAATATGAAAACAAGACTCCCTAAATTCTATCAGCATATTGATTGTGCTACCAGGGCTGGTAAAACCCTGGATCATTGTTATTCAAACTTCCGCGACGCATATAAAGGCCCTCCCCCGCCCTCCTTTCGGAAAAGCTGACCACGACTCCATTTGTTGCTCCCTGCATATAGACAGAGACTAAAACAGCAAGCTCCCACACTCAGGTCTGTTCAACGCTGGTCCGACCAATCTGATTCCATACTTCAAGATTGCTTCGATCATGTGGTTTGGGATATGTTCCGCATTGTGTCAAAAAACAACTGACGAATACGCTGATTCGGTGAGCGAGTTTATTACCAAGTGCATCGGCGATGTCGTACCCACAGCAACTATTAAAACATTTCCAAACCAGAAACCGTGGCTTGATGGCAGCATTCGTGTGAAACTGCGAACCACTGCTTTTAAATCAGGGCAAGTTGAACGGAAACATGACCGAACACAAACAGTGTAGCTATTCCCTCCGTAAGGAGTCATCATGAAGTGCTTTGAGAGACTAGTCAAAGACCATATCACCTCCGACCTACCTGACACCCTAGACCCACTCCAATTTGCTTATCGCCCAAATAGGTCCACAGACGACGCAATCGCCATCACACTGCACACTGCCCTAACCCATCTGGACAAGATAAATACCTATAAGAATGCTGTTCATCGATTACAGCTCAGCATTTAACACCATAGTACCCTCCAAACTCGTCATTAAGCTCGAGACCCTGGGTCTCAACCCCGCCCTGTGCAACTGGGTCCTGGACTTCCTGACGGGGAGACCACAGGTGGTGAGGGTAGGTAAAAACATTTCCACCCCGCTGTTCCTTGTGGGGCCCCACAAGGGTGCGTTCTGAGCCCTCTCCTGTACTCCCTGTTCACCCACGACTGTGTGGCCATGCATGCCTCCAACTCAATCATCAAGTTTGCAGATGACACTACAGAGGTAGGCTTGATTACCAACAACGACGAGATGGCCAACAGGGAGGAGGTGAGGGCCCTCGGAGTGCGGTGTCAGGAAAACAACCTCATACTCAACGTCAGCAAAACAAAGAGGATGATCGTGGACTTCAGGAAACAGCAGAGGGAGGACCCCCTATCCACATCGACGGGACTGTAGTGGAGAGGGTAGTAAGTTTTAAGTTCCTTGGCGTACACATCACGGACAAACTGAATTGGTCCACACACACAGACAGCGTGGTGAAGAAGGCGCAGCAGCGCCTCTTCAACCTCAGAAGGCTGAAGAAATTTGGCTTGTCACCAAAAGCATTCACAAACTTTTACAGATGCACAATTGAGAGCATCCTGTCAGGCTGTATCACCACCTGGTACGGCAACTGCTACGCCCACAACCGTAAGGCTCTCCAGAGGGTAGTAAGGTCTGCATAACACATCTCCGGGGGCAAACTACCTATCCTCCAGGACACCTACACCACCCGATGTCACAGGAAGGCCATAAAGATCATCAAGGACAACAACCACCCGAGCCACTGCCTGTTCACCCCGCTATCATCCAGAAGGCGAGGTCAGTACAGGTGCATCAAAGCTGGGACCGAGAGACTGAAAAACAGTTTATATCTCAAGGCCATCAGACTGTTTAACAGCCACCACTAACATTGAGTGGCTGCTGCCAACATACTGACTCAACTCCAGCCACTTTAATAATGGAAAAATTAATGTAAAAAATATATCACTAGCCACTTTAAACAATGCTAATTAATATAATGTTTATATACCCTACATTACTCATCTCATATGTATATACTGCACTCCATACCATCTACTGCATCTTGCCTATGCCGTTCTGTACCATCACTCGTTCATATATTTTTATGTACATATTCTTCATCCCTTTACAGTTGTGTGTATAAGGTAGTTGTTGTGAAATTGTTAGGTTAGATTACTCGTTGGTTATTCCTGCATTGTCGTAAGCACAAGCATTTCGCTACACTCGCATTAACATCTGCTAACCATGTGTATGTGACAAATAAAATTTGATTTGAATTGGATTTCACATTTCTCTGCTTTGACAAACAGCTGGTTCTCCAGAGGACGCTGGAGGACTTGTCGGACATTGAGGAAATGTACTTGAGCTGAGTGGGGAAAAAATGAGGATGTCATTGAGGTAGATGAACCAGGGCCTGGAGCACAGCTCGAAGGGCAGATACCCCCTGCAGCCAGGGAGTCCTCAATGTACGACTCCCTCGCCTAGGTCTCCGGACCCGACAGGGAATAAAGCCGCTCCCGGGGTGATGTAGTGCCCGGGAGAAGATCGATGGTGCAGTCATAGGGCCGATGCGGAGAACGCGAGTTGGCACAGGCCTTGCTGAAAACCTCCCGGAGATCCTGGTACTCCCTGGGAATGGCAGAGAGGTATGGGACTTTTCCCAAGCCTGCAGGAACACCTCTCAGGGCAAGGTGCACCGACTTCAGGCAATGAACATTGCATCACGGGCTCCAACCCTTGATCGAACCCAGAGTCCAGTCAACAAGAAGATTGTGTCTCTGGAGCCATAAAAACCCCAACACCACAGGTAACTGTGGGGATTTGATAAGTATAAACTGGATCGATCCGCTGTGGTTGCCTGACACTCGCAGGTTGATAGGAACCGTGTTGTGGGTGACTCTGTCAATTGAACGACCATCCAGTGCTCTGACGTCCATGAGAATGGAGAGGGGTTGAGTGAGGATTCCCAGCTCAGTCACCAGGGTATCGTCCATAAACCTCTCGTCGGCCCCAGAGTCAATGAGTACCCGGAGAGATTTGGACCGGTCAACCCACAGCAGGATGGCATTGAGAGGGGTTTGAGTAAGGGGAGACTGGACATTTTCCGTAATGCCCATCAGCATACTCACACCTCCTACTGAGCCGGGTCTTTTTACAGGACAGGTAGAAATGTAATGTCCTGTAGTCCCACAATACAGACAGCTGCTGGTGTTCAGTCTGTGTAACTGTTCGTCAGGAGACAATTTAGCTCTTCCAAGTTGCATTGGCTCCAGAGGAGGCGAGTCGTCAGACCTCAGTGATTCCCATGGTAACTCGGGTAACCTCGGATTCTCTCGGCAATGTAGATGCTGAGTATTTCCAGGATTCCTCGGAGGCAAGGTGGGATCCATGGATGAGCGAGGGGGAGTGGGAACAGACCTCCTCTCCCTCCTACGTTCCTGTAGTTGCCCATCGATCCGGTTGGTCGAGGCGATGAGAGAGTCGAGATCGATGGGCTGATCACGGGCTAAGAGCTCATCTTTCACCTCCTCCGATAAACCATGAAGGAATGTGTCGAACAGGGCTTCGGGGGTTCCAGGCACTCTCGGCGGCCAACATGCGGAAATCGACCGCATAGGATGCCACACTACGGGAGTATTGGCGTAGCAGCTTCCAAGCAGCCTCTCTCTCTGACAATGGAGAATCAAACAATTTCTTCACCTCCACCATAAAATCTTCTAGACTGAAACACATGGTGGCTTGTTGCTACCAGGGTGCTGTAGCCCAGACGAGAGCCCTCCTGGACATCAGAGTTATAAGGTACGCTACCTTCGAGTGGTCTCAATCAGAAAAATAAGATGTCTGTAGCTCAAAGATGAGGGAGCACTGGGAGAGAAAAGCCTGACAGGTCCCTGAATCTCCTGTGAAGCATTCCGAAGGAGGTAAGCGGGGTTCTCGGGAAGCCGGGGTGGGCTGGGGGGGGACGCGCTGCTGACAGCAGGGTTACTGAGAGGCTGGGAGGTTACGGTAGAGGCTTGCTGTCTAATAGACTTGCTCCAGCAATGTATGGAAAGCACGGTCGTAGCGTTCCGCCAAGGTCTGGAATCCTTTCATAATACCTCAAAGTAACTCCTCGTGTCTACCAATGGTGGCTCCTTGGGAGGAGACGACATTGCAGAGCTGGTTCGAGTCTGCTGAGTCAGTCATGGCCAGTTCGTACTATCATGACTCAGTATAAGACCCAGATGCGGACAGTTCGAATCACAGATGATTATTGACCAAACAAGGGGCAGGCAAAAGACAGGTCAAGGGCAGGCAGAGGTCCGTTATACAGCGCTGTTACGTTCTGACCTTAGTTCTTTTGTTATGTCTTTGTTTTTAGTATGGTCAGGGCGTGAGTTGGGTGGGTTGTCTATGTTCCTTTTTCTATGTGGTGTTTTTGTGTTTGGCCTGGTATGGTTCTCAATCAGAGGCAGGTGTCGTTAGTTGTCTCTGATTGAGAATCATACTTAGGTAGCCTTTTCCCACCTGTGTTTCGTGGGTGATTATTTTCTGTTCAGTGTTTTTTCGGCACCATACAGGACTGTGCGTTTGTCATTTTATTGTTTTGTTTCAGTGTTCAATTATTTTATTAAAGAATATGGACACTTACCATGCTGCGCATTGGTCCTCCTCTTCTTCCGCCACAGACGAGCGTTACAAGCGCAGAGTCAGTAAAGTACAGAACGGCAGGCAGAGGTTGGTAATCCAGGGCAGTGTCAGACAGGTACAGAAAGGCAGGCAGGCTCAGGGTTAGGGCAGACAGAGTAGAGAGAAACAAGGGATAGAGAGAAACAGGAATACGGGAAAATCACGCTGGTAGGCTTGCCGAGACAAGACAAACTGGCAACAGACAAACAGAAAACACAGGTGTAAATGCTAATGGGATAATAGGGAAAATGGGGGACACCTGGCAGGGGGTGGAGACAAGCACAAGACGTGAAACAGATCAAGGTGTGACAGTAGTAAATACTGTAGCACTGTAATAGAAGAGAATAAGGAGTGTGCTTCTGCCTACATTGAAAGGATTACTCAGTTAACAGTAATGCTGGAAGGAAAGAATAATATGTTTACCTTTCTCAAGGATGTGACATCCTGCATAGACAACGATTAGTGTTGACACACGCCCTAGGCCTTAGAAACTGACTGTTTCAATCATTGCCCCAAGGCCTATAGCTATAGCTTATAATGAGAATTGTCAATGCTCTGTGGATTCAGAGCTGATTTCAGTGGTAAAGACAGACAAATAAGTGGTACTTTATGGTAACATAAGGTGTTTGACACCTGGCGTTGTTTAAATATCTCTCTTACATGTGGATGTCTACTAGGGTGTCTTTTAAGGGGGCCCTAAAGTGGCTTTTACCGATTTTGCGACTTCACACGCACAGTTCCTACAAATACTTTTTTTATGCATGTGATGTTCAAGAAGCATTTGACCACAGGGTGCAGGTGAAACAACATGGTGGTGAAAATGTTCTTCAATTTCATGTCTGATAGTGTCGAATGGTATACGTAGCAATCTGTAGTCTTTGTACCACGTTTCGATGTTGTATCGTGTTTCGATGCACCCGCTGTTGCCGAATCCTCCTTCATTCAGTAGAAAAACAATGTTTTCAGGCAGTAAAGTCTTTCGTTCCTTTCAAATAGGCTGGCTGTTTTCTTAAAAGATCTAACTTAATTCTTCCATCCAGAAACTATGCACACATCAGTTTATCTAGTGGTCTCCTCGTGACTCCTGTTGTGTACTCTAGAGGAATTTGACTTGGAGTCAAGCAAACAGCACAGTCTCTGCCACAGGCTTTGCATATCTGTCTTCTTGTTCTGCCTTAGCCAAGAAATAGATTTCAGTAAACATACCTGAATGTCATGTTCAAATGTTGAACTGGGATAACATCATTATCAGTCTCATCACATTGTAGATGGATAGTACAGACAAATACCTGTATACACAGTCATGCACACGTGCATATATGAAGAAGTTAACATTTGGTTTAATTCCGCTTTTTTACTTAGATTCTATCTTAATTTTTGTCTTCAATCAGATTAAATAAATGTTTCATTACAGACCCAGAGGGCACTATAAAATATTTACAGACTGTATTCATTCATGTTTCGTTGCTCAGGGAAGCTTCTAATGGAATTCTTTTTTCAGAAATTGGCTTGCTGTTTGCTTCATATGTGTACACATAAAGAGTTTCAAAAGGTATTGCAAAAATAAAAATAAGGATTGCATAAAAGCACGTGAGCTTTTCATAGAAAGGAAATTGCTGTGAGCAGATCACCCACTCAATAATAAACCAAGGATATGCACATCTTCAGCAGCTCCTGTGTAGCACACAGTAGCAGCATCATAGCCTATGATGTCAGAGAAGGGAACTTATTACTTAGTCAAAGATAGTTATCTAGTGAGTTTATTTTTGCTGTTTTGGGACAGGTCCTTCTTATAAAGGGAGTTGTTTAATTTCAATGGGATCACTTGTGAATAAAATGGTGCTTTATAAATAGATAACAACGTAGATTTACCTGTGTAAGTGCCTTTCTTATCCTCCAATCTCAGACAAGGAAAGAAAAGCTTAATTGTCTGAGCTTTCTTGATCACAATGCTCTGGTCCTCTGAGAAGAAAAAGAGTGTAATGGGGTGCAGTCATAGTACAGTATCTCTGGCCCTCTCACTACATTCTTGTCATGGAAATACTCCTTTTGTATAAAAGATTTCCCAGAAGTGCCATTACTGTACTTGTGCTTATTCATTTGAGGGAAAAAAACTACTTCAACAATGGTATTTTTCTCCATTCATCTCTGCACCACTTCACATCACTTACTTTGCCCAATTCAGGAAGTGTTTGGTTTGTATTTGATTGTCCTCCTTTTATTCCAATCCTCTACTTTTCTAACGAATATAAGTTTCACAAGGAGCGACAGTCTGCATTTCTCCGTCATTTTTGCACCAGAGCGTGAAAGCCTATGGTCTGTGAACCAAACGGGTAGAATGAATTAAACATTTTTGTGGGGAAAATGCTTTTAACTAACACTTCCCTAAACCTTCTTACCTCT
This sequence comes from Oncorhynchus kisutch, assembly GCF_002021735.2. NCBI lineage: Eukaryota > Metazoa > Chordata > Actinopteri > Salmoniformes > Salmonidae > Oncorhynchus > Oncorhynchus kisutch. Next base: position 17,072,907 of record NC_034178.2, read on the forward strand.
CTGAACATTTGTCAATGTATGTGCAAGTTTGAGGTATCGGTGGCTGTTTTTGCTTAATTTGCATCAGCCTGCAATACACAAACCAAACCTCATATTCACAGGCAATTTCACAGTTGGAGTATTTCTTAAGATGTTTTAATCATTTTGGTGGCATTTTTTGCAGCTTTCGTATACTTTAATTATCTAATGCAAGTATTTGTCTCCAGTTCCGGCAATCCTGTACCTGCACCCTTGCTTCTTTCTACAGGAATACCGAAATCATTAGGTCTCAGTCAATAAATCACGATATGACATGGTTTTGCTGTAATAGGGGCAGACGATAAAAGCTGTAAGACTTGTGGATAGCAAACAGTACAGTGCTTCCGCAGTGACGCCTAGGTTGCTATGAGAAGTGCAAATGTGTTTTCTACCTGCATTCTCAGTGGGGCATCATTAAGCCATTTCCTGCGCATGCCTTCATGTTGTGCTGAAAATGGGTGTCATTGTGGGTGTCTTACAAAAAAGAATTAGCTCTTATCAAGAGCGACTGCCCCTAAAAGCCAACTAATCCCTTTGAAAACTGAAAAATGTATTCTAATGTCAAAAGGTATTACAAAGTGTAAATAGATCATTTTGGTCATAAAGTCAGTCTCTTCAGAAATGGAGTGACCTCAGCGTGTCACAACGAGTGAATTAAGGTTGGGTTTGTATTACAAGTATGTCAACAAATCATGCCCCCTTTTGCCAAGCTCATGCACACAGTCTACTTAGTGACACCCACAGAACACAACTGTGAAGAGATTATACAGATATTAGCATTGTACCTCATATTGCGGGACTCTGAAACCACAGTGAAATGAGCCACATTTGGCTTACCAGTCAACCTACTATGTGTAGGTTATTGGACATTCATATTGCATTGTACAGCCTTACCAGTGGATTGTGTCTCAATGAAATGGGGTTGTCAAATTCCCGAAATAAGCGCTGTGATGATAATATGTATATAAACTCTTCGCAGTTTTGTTCTGTGAGTGTCATTAAGTAGACTGATACTCCATTTCATTGATCCACAATATAGGTAAGGCTGTAGAGTGAACTATAAGTATGCCCCCAACGCAATTCTGAAGTCTAATACATCCATAGTGCGATTTAGACATTCTTTTTTTTTCCAAATATGGTATGATTCCACAATTTGTATCCATTTACCTGCTTCTGTACTCCTTGTTTATCCACGACTGCGTGGTCAGGCACAACTCCAATACCATCATTAAGTTTGTAGATGACACAGCAGTGGTATGCCTGATCACCGATGACGATGAGACAGCCTATAGGGAGGAGGTCAGTGACCTGGCATTGTGGTGCCAGGACAACAAGCTCTCCCTCAACGTCAGCAAGACAAAGGAACTGATCATGGACCACAAGAAACGGAAGGCCGAGCATGCCCTCATTCACATCGATGGGGTTGTAGTGGAGCAGGTCGAGAGCTTCAAGTTCCTCAGTGTCCACATCCCTAAGGATGTATCATGGTCCAAACACACCAACACAGTCGTAAAGAGGGCATGATGACATGGACAGCTTCATCAACATGACAGGAAATGTGAAAAGTTGTTTTAAAAAATGCCTGGCTTGATTAACTAGTAGGCTAATTCTCCAGCAAAGCAGATACAATTAGTAGAGTCATTTTGGTTGTGAAGTGCATTAGCAAAAAGCTTTTTCCTTTCTTTAGAACAAAACGCAATTTACCACTTGGCTGTCTATTATATCACCCTGTCTGTCACAGGCCCCCCCAGTCAACAACCTCTTCATAAGATTGCCTGCTGCAGTTGTTCGAGAGTTCGCAGCCGAACATGCAGCGTAGACCAACAAAAGGGCCTTCACCAGCGGCATGCAGACAAGGCCTTGCTATGAGCATTCCTAGGAATGGAACAGTCAGACACATGTTGGCAAGTATCCAGCCAGCAACCTACACCTCTCAGCGGCAACAGCTTTCATAGGCGCATCATTTGTACAAATACAGAAGGTAACCCACTTCATTGCTTTGATATATTTGATAACCCAATTGTGAAACATTAGTTATGTAAACTGACATTTGTTGCTTATTTTCTACTTCTTAGATGTATATCAGTGGAGGCTCCTCAGAGGAGGAAGGGGAGGACAATCCTCCTTAGGGGATTTCATAAAAATATATATTTTTTAACATTTTAAAAGTTATCCTTTTTAGATAAAACTATACTAAATATAATCACGTCACCAAATAACTGCTTAAAACACACTATTTTGCAAAGAATGTGTTCATTAGCCTCAACATCACTCTGTAAGGTAGCACCATGGTGTAGCTGGAGGACAGCTAGCTTTCGTCCTCCTCTGGGTACATTGACTCATGGTTATCACCCCCTTCCATAGACTTACGAAGTAATTCTGACAACTTCCGGAAGACATCCTGCAAGAGTATTAGGATCAGAGTATGAATCTAGTACCGAAAGCATAAACTACAGATAGATAGCACTGCAGTGTATAACATGTGGTGAGTAGTTGACTTGAAGAGAATGAAGGAGAAGTAAGAAAGAAATAGAGAAAGAGAGAGATTTATATATTTTTTCAGTTTCACTTTACTTAGCTAGCAAATGCAGCTGTCTAGTTTAGCCCTACTGAAACACCCTGCTCAAACAGAGGGATGCTATGTTAGCTAGCTGGCTATGACTTTCCAACTCAACACTGGAACTCTTCCAAGTCAATATAAGCTTTTTGGTATTACTTACGTTATTTCATGATTGTAGCGGGTTTACTAATGTGTTAGTTCTATTAGCAATGCTGACTATGACGTTACTTTAAGTAATATGTTGACAATTATGTAGGCTGTTTGTAGAGGTTTGGCTTGGAAAGGTTTTTTGCCTGGTCACATACAGCTGATTTGTTGTGCATTGAAGTCCACAAGCGAAGGGAAGAGAAGGAATACAACATGGCTGTTATGAGAGTGAACTCTGCTTACGCGTGATCACGGGAGTATTCATTCCGCCAATTATTTTGAAAAAGTTTCTTAAACGGAAGCAAACGCAACAAAACATGGATAAACATACCTGCATTTGTACAATAGAAACTCTCTTTTGCAACTGTTGGACTAAGGATTACACCCTATATCAGTTAGATGCAGGCACGCTTGTGAATGTCACTGTCTGTCACCTCAAATTTCTCTCTTGACCTGTGTGCACCTACATTGTAAACTTTCTTTCATAGGCTAGGTTGTAGCAACCTCATGACATGTATAGGGAACATTAGATTGTCATGTAGTAGCCTATAACTATAACTGTTATATTGAACTGGGTGAATTGAATATGAATGACAGTCATCAAATATGCTGTAACAGAAATAAGGCCATGCTCATGAGGAGAAGAAGAAAAAAAAATTAAACGGCACTGACCACCAATGATGCATCTAATGTCCAGGGCATAACCTAGCCTGATGTAACCAGCCTGATCACTGTGTTCATCATTATTTTTCACACATTTTATGATATCTGAAGCAAAATAGAAAGGTGAACGCAGCGAATGGAGAGAATGTCTCTGAATGGAGAGAAACCTGGTACTCAGCACAACAGTTTTACTAGAAACAACATTTCCTTGTATTGTCTTATTTAAAATTATTGAATTGAATGGCATAGGTCAATATGGGGAAGGAGAAACAATGTGTATTCTGCACCAGGATCAGGGAACTCCTGTTGTATACTGGGTAGAGCTGCTGCTTTCAAGGAGCAGAACTCTAACCCGGACACATATAAGAAATCCTGCTATGCCCTCTGACGAACCATCAAAAAGCAAAAGTGTCAATACAGGACTAAGATTCAATCGTACTACACCGGCTCCTTACGTTCGTCAGATGTGGCAGGGCTTGCAAACTATTATAGACTACAAAGGGAAGCACAGCCACGAACTGCCCAGTGGCACAAGCCTACCAGACAAGCTAAATTACATTGATGCTCGCCCTCGAGAAAAGCAACACTGAAGCATGCATGAGAGCATCAGCTGTTCCGGATGACTGTGTGATCACGCTCTCTGTAGCCGAGTAAGCTCTTTAAACAGGTCAACATTCACAAGGCTGCGGGGCCAGAAGGATTACCAGGACGTGTACTCCAAGCATGTTCTGACCAACTGGCAAGTATCTTCACTGACATTTTCAACCTGTTCCTGACTGAGTCTGTAACACCAACATGTTTCAAGCAGACCACCGTAGTCCTTGTGCCCAAGAACTCTAAGGCAACCTGCCTAAATTACATCCGACCCGTAGCACTCACGTCTGTACCAATAAAGTGCTTTGAAATGCAGGTCATGGCTCACATCTTAAATAAGCATACCCCTTTCAAAAAATGTAGAACTAAGAACAGATATAGCCCTTGGTTCACTCCAGACTTGACTGCTCTTGACGAGCACAAAAACACCCTGTGGCATACCGCATTAGCATCGAATAGTCAGGAACCAATACACAGTCAGTTAGGATTACAAAGGATAGCTTTTTCAAACAGAAATTTGCATCCTGCAGCACTAATTCCCAAAAGTTTTGGGACACTGTAAAGTCCATGGAAAATAAGAGTACTGTGCAGCCATCTTCATCGACCTGGCCAAGGCTTTCGACTCTGTCAAACACCGTATTCTTATCGGAAAACTCAACAGCCGTGGTTTCTCTAATGACTGCCTCGCCGGGTTCTCTAACTACTTCTCAGATAGAGTTCAGTGTGTCAAATCGGAGGGCAGGCTCTTTGAGGGTGCCACAGGGTTCAGTTCTCGGGCAGACTATTTTCTTTGTACAGTGCCTTGCGAAAGTATTCGGCCCCCTTGAACTTTGCGACCTTTTGCCACATTTCAGGCTTCAAACATAAAGATATAAAACTGTATATCCGAAGTTTACATACACTGTCACGTTCTGAACTTTATTTCCTTTGTTTTTGTATTTATTTAGTATGGTCAGGGCATGAGTTGGGGTGGGCAGTCTATGTTTGTTTTTCTATGATTTGGGGATTTGTATGTTTCGGCCTAGTATGGTTCTCAATCAGAGGCAGGTGTCATTAGTTGTCTCTGATTGAGAATCATACTTAGGTAGCCTGAGTTTCACTGTTTGTTGGTGGGTGATTGTCTATGTTGATTGCTTGTGTCATCACAGTTCTCATTTAGCTTCACGGTCGTTATTTGTTTATTGTTTTGTATAGTGTGTTTCAGTGTTCAGTGTTTTCTTTATTAAATTTAATCATGAACACATACCACGCCGCATTTTGGTCCTCCGATCCTTCTCGCCTCTCCTCTTCAGATGAAGAGGAGGACGCCCGTGACATAGACTCAATTAGTATTTGGTAGCAATTCCTTTAAATTGTTTATCTTGAGTCAAATGTTTTTGGTAGCCTTCCACAAGCTTCCCACAATAATAAGTTGGGTGAATTTTGGCCCATTCCTCCTGACAGAGCTGGTGTAACTGAGTCGGGTTTGTAGGCCTTCTTGCTCGCACATGCTTTTTCAGTCCTGCCCACAAATGTTCTATATGATTGAGGTCAGGGCTTTGTGATGGCCACTCCAATACCTTGACTTTGTTGTCCTTACGCCATTTTGCCACCACTTTGGAAATATGCTTGGGGTCATTGTCGATTTGGAAGACCCATTTGGCTGTATGGTGTAAGGTGTATGTAAACTTCCGACTTCAAATGCAGGTACAGGCACGTATAGAACATCCAGATCAAAGGATGCAAACTGGTCTCACAACGTGACTCCATGGTTTTTCTGCTCTGCATGTCCGTTCTAAAGATACACAATCAGGCACTCTGCCTTGTGACAAACTTACCATCTATTTTTGTGAAATGATCAAAATGCAAAGTATGCTAGAAGAGCTGAGGAGGAAGGTTTTTCAATGAATAATTTTTCCATGAATTTGGAAAAGTCCTCACTGGAAAAGATGGGCTATTTTCCATTCAATTTAATATCAATTTACTATCTGAATTTACAGATTTTGACCCCAACCCTGATACCCAAACTGTATGGAATATGGAAAATCTTAATTCAGCCAAAGGCAGGCCAAACAGACCATGACGTGAACATCCTCTCGACGTGTTCAGGCAAATTTCTTTGGGGAACACATTTTCTTTGGCATTTCAGAATTTCAGGGAAAGTGGAGGGGGTTGACAGAAAGGGTCATGTCTAGATGGGATACAGCTTATGTCAAATTAACGCTGCTGGTAAGTTCTGCAAACCTGCTACGAAAGGTCCATTTTTATATAAGCTGTACTGCATCTAGACGAAACAGACGTAAAGTTGGGGCATAGAAAAATTGCAGACACAGGGATCAAACCCCCAGGGTTGAGAGCATTACCACTCGACCAGACTCTGGCACAACATTTCAGGACTTTGAATGATCTTGACTAACCAACACCCTGTGACATTTCCATTTGACACATGGTGGATCTAAATGCCGTTATATTGAATTTTAAGGGACTGTACATGACATAAATCACTGAGTCAGAAGAATCTTGAATACTGAAGGATCTATAGGTCTGAGCCAATAAACGGCCTAATGTCCTCAGATGCTACATTAGTGTGGTGGTGGAATGAAGCATGTCTATCTCCTTAGTTCTCACCATAATAACACTGTGTCTGAATGTCACCATGATTTCACATTGAAGAGAGATAATGGTTCCTAAGCAACACGTAGGTTTAATATAATACACCCGTTAACCCTCAAGACTGAGGCTTTGCGATTCTGACTCCATAAATGTGAGTCTAATTAAATTCGGCATTAGACTTAAAGGAAAACGCCACTCAAAAACAATATTTGGGTATTTGTTTCATTCGTCCACTGTTGATATATTTTGCGCTAAAGCAATCAAGTTTAAAAGATATAGAACTTTCAATATACAGAAAGTGTCAGAGTATGATGCGTTTTGGGTTTTGCAAACCTTTAACTGACATGCTGACCACACCGCTCACGTCATGTGCGCGTCAACGAGAGTCTACGTAGCCAGGCACTAAAATAGAACCTGGTTCGATTTGTGATGCTTAATGTGCTGCAAGTCCCGCCTCTACCATTTAATTTAATTTTACCTTTATTTAACCAGGCAAGTCAGTTAAGAACATATTCTTATTTTCAATGACGGCCTGGGAACAATGGGTTAACTGCCTGTTCAGGGGCAGAACGACAGATTTGTACCTTGTCAGCTCGGGGGTTTGAACTTGCAACCTTCTGGTTACTAGTCCAATGCTCTAACCACTAGGCTACGCTGCCGCCATCTCCTCATTGATTTTTAGGAGCATATTGAAAGATGAACTGAGGTCCACACTCCAGTCCAGGTGGTAATGCACCTTAAAGTTGGTTGCCAACTGCCATATAAAGTCCCAAAAAGAAGAAGAAGCCTGAAGGAGGAGAGAATACTAGAAAACAAACGTTTACCCTTTTATCTGTGGATTAATTGTCGGAGTAGAAGACCTTGTGCATTTCAGGTAAAATAACAACCCAATGTTAATATCCCAGGACAAATTAGCTAGCAACAGCAAGCTAGCTAGCTAAATTGACATAAACGTTTCATGCTTTTCGACCTGCCCCCAAATTAATATAGTTGGTTCATAGTTTGTTTTGATATTTCAACCTGTGTGTCCTGATCACGTCTGGTGTGGGGGGACAAAATCAATATATGCGCGTGTGGTCTGGTCAGCATGTTAGCATGAAGATGAAGATGTGTGGATGATTAAAGGGCATGAATTCCCTTTGGTAACCCCTCGTTTGAGTGGCAGCATGTAGTTTTTGGGTAGCTGCAGCTGTAGGTTGGGGTGAAGACACAAGAGGTGATTAGGTGTTACACACACACGCACACACACACACGTTTTCCCCCTCCAAATCCTCCATGCAGTAACTCCCTCTGGCCGCCACCCCTCTTCTCTTCACCTCTCAGGTAATCAGCCAAGGCCTCCTCTTTCTGGGCACCCTTTCCAGGCTGGAAACAAGGCGGCTCCATTACTAGCCTACTAGGGGGCAGTGGACAGCATGAGTGGCATTGATGAAAGGACTGTATGTGTGTGCCTGCTTGCATGTGTGGGTCTTTGAAAAAAAAGTACACTCTAAGAAAAAAAGGTACTATTTAGAACTGAAAACAGTTCTTCAGTTGTCCCCATAGGAGAACCCTTTGAATAACCCTTTTCGTTTCCAGATGAACCCTTTTCGCTTCCATGTACAACCTTAGAGATCTAGCTGGAACAATAAAGGGTCCTACCTGAACCCAAAAAAGGTTCTCCTATGGGGACAGGCTAAGAACCTTTTGGGTTACCACACCATCGGAACCTTTCCAGTTGAATAAGGTTCCTCTAGGAACCCCTATGAAAAGAGTATTCAAGGAACCCCTGAGTAATGGTTCGAACACAAATCTTTATGTGATGGGAGGACTTCAATTTTGAACCATTTGAATCATATATTTTAGAGGCGGCACCCTATCAGATTGGAGGTGTGGCTTATTGGAGGCGCAGCTTTCAGATAGTTATTTTTTGTCACTCGTTAGCATTAATGTCATTCCTGTTCATCATTTTAAGTGTGTACACTGAAAATTGACATTGAATATTTATGCATATTACATATTCTAATATAATATTACCAGTGCTGATTACACACAGTAATAAAGTGGTAACTTTCCAACTTTAGGATTTGCATTTGCTCTTCAGGAACTCAAACATCCCTGTTAGCCTCATTGAAGCTACAACCTTAACATTAAGATCTAAGAGCCGGTTCTTGTAGATGAACTTTGGGTGCCGGCTCGCATATCAGAAGAGCCGAATCTATTTATATAAATTTAAAAAGAAGAAAGATATGAATAATCAAAAGATTTCAATGAATAGAATTAACTAATTCAAAGAACGAATAAAGAAATAAAATGATATAGGCCTAAATGCTCAAGCGCACACATTCATTCTGACTGTCTGCTCAGACAAACAGCCTCACCTGTTGTTCATGTCAATCAGACATGCAGTGTCAACCAATGAACTAAAGATGCGTGAGGGAGGCCCGAGCCAACTCACACCCAGTCACACACTTAGCAGCCGAGGAGAGATAGAAAGGACAGCTGTGAAAACAACAGCTGGAAAATGCATCGGAAGCACAGTAGCATTTGGATGCATTTTAATAAGGTAGACAATGTTAGAGCACAGTGTAGAATTTGCCAAAACAAAATCTCATATAAAGCCATTTCTACACACAACGTACACCGGAATATGCTAACTGTGCACCCAACTGTGAAGCTAGCTGTAGGGGGAGCTTCGAGAAACTAGCGGGCCTGCTAGTGATAGTGGTGGCGCAAGCACCGCCACACGTGGAGATGTCAGTCAAGTAGGCCTACTCCGTGACCCACAGCAACGCAGTCTTCTATGGACCAGTTTATGCCAAAGTCTTTGTCTAGCAAAACAAGGCCAAATTGGTATTGCATTGGCTAAAATGATTTCCACTGACTTCCAGCAATTTTCTATTGTGGAGGACAGAGGTTTTAGAAATTATAGCAATAGTCTTAAATCAATTCCAAGCAGGAAAACCTCTTCAAAATCACTTCTTCCACAACTGTATGAGAGCACACAGGTGGGAAAGAGTCCAAAAAGCTACTGCAGTTTGCCGTACCACTGACTGCTGGAGGGTAACCACTTATTACATGTCGGTTACATGTCACTACATTGAAGATTTTTTGATGTCTAGCTGTCTTCTGGACTATTTTGGGTTCAGCGACAGACACAACTCAGAGAACTTGGAAGAGGAACTGTTGAGAGTGGCCAGAGAATGGCAAGTAGATGGAAAAGTGGTATGTTGTATTAGCAACAATGCAGCTAACATAACCAAAGCCATGAACATTTTTAAATGGACCTATCATCCATGTCTTGCCCACACAATCAACCTGATTGTAAGAGATGCTCTGAAGGTGATGAAGCCCACTGTGAACAAAGTGAAAGCAGATGTGGAATACTTCCACAGGAGCACAGTAGGTCCTGAAAAACTAAAGTCTACACAATGACAGATGAAGATGCTTGAGCTGAGGCTTAAACAAGACTTCACTACAAGGTGGAATTCAACATTTTATATGTTGAAGCAGTTTCTTGAGTCAAAGAATGCCATCATCTCTACCCTGGTCATTGTCAATGCACCTGTTGATGCTCTGACCCAAGAGGAATGGGAGGTGGTTGAGGAGGTGTGCAGAGTCCTGGAACCCTTTGAGCAGGTCACTGTGGAGATCAGCAGAGAGAGGAACAGTAAGCGGTTATTACTATAATATTACTTAAACCAGTATTATATATGTATATGAGCAGTAGATGAGAATGTAGTATCAGTAGACAAAACATGAACCTGAACTAATGTTCTCTCTTTTCAGCTATGTGACAGCCTCAAATATGATACTCCCGTGTAAGGGTTTGCAGCGAGCCACCAGAGAGAAGCAAATGTAACCACAGGACATGTGACAGAGTTGATGGACACCCTTTGTTCATCAATGGACAGAAAGTTCCACAGAATGTAATTTAATGATGTGCTATCAGTAAGCATTCACACCACTGAGTCAATACTTTGTAGAAGCCCCTTTTGGCAGCAATTACAGCTGTGAGTCTTTCTGGGTAAGTCTCTAAGAGCTCTCCAAACCTGCATCAATCTGTCAAATTGGTTGTTGATCATTTCTATACAATCATTTTCGGGTTTTGCCATAAATTTAAATTAGATTTAAGATAAAACTTTAACTCGGCCTCTCAGGAAAACTCACTGTCTTCTTGTTAAGCAACTCTAAAGTAGATTTGGCCTAGTGTTTTGGGTTATTGTCCTGCTGAAAGGTTAATTATTCTCCCATTTTCTGGTGGAAGCAGACTGAACCAGGTTTTTCTCTGGTATTTTGCCTGTGCTTGGCTCCATTCCGTTTATTTTTTACCCTGAAAAACTCCCCAGTCCTTAACAATTACAAGTATACCCATAACGTGATGCAGCTACCACTATGCTTGAACATAGAATTGTACTCAGTAATGTGTTGTATTGGATTTGCCCCAAACATATCACTTTGTATTCAGGACAAGAAGTTAATTGCTTTGCCAAATTGTTTGCAGAATTACTTTAGTGCCTTGTTGCAAAAAAATATGCATGTTTTGGAATATTTTCAGTCTGCCTGTCAAAGTGTGTCAAAAGGTGAAGTCAGGTGCAGGAGAGTAGAGTATGATAAATAAAGCGCACTTTATTAAAGATCCAAAACGGGAGCACAACAAAACAAACGCGCTCAAATACACGAAACAATAAAGTAAAGCGCTAAAGAACATTGTATGACATGAAAACAATTACACACAAAACATGATGGGAAACAGAGTGTTAAATACAATTAGATTGATTGGGGAAATGAAAACCAGGTGTGTATGGAAACCAGACAAGACAAATGGATAAATGAAAAATGGAGCGGCGATGGCTAGAAAACTGGTGACGTCGATCGCCGAATGCCACCCGAACAAGGAGGTGAGCTGACTTCGGTGGAAGTCGTGACACTGTCAATTAGGTAAGTATTGTGGAGTAACTGCAATGTTGTTGATTTATCCTCAGTTTTCTCCTATCACAGCCAATAAACTCTAACTGTTTTAAAGTCACCATTGGCCTCATGGTGAAATCCCTGAGCAGTTTCTTTCCTCTCCAGCAACTGAGTTAGGAAGGATGTCTGTATCTTTGTAGTTACTGGATGTATTTATACACCATCCAAAGTTAAATGAATAACTTCACCATGCTCAAAGGAATATTCAATGTCTGCTTTTGTATTTTTATCAATCTACCAATAGGTGCCCTTCTTTGCGAGGCATTGAAAATCTCTCTCATCTTTGTGATTGAATCTGTGTTTGAAATGAACTGTTCGACTGATGGACCTTACAGATGATTGTACGTGTTGGGTTATGAATACTTTCTGAAGGCACTGTACATGTGTTTCTCTCTTTCTCTCAATCGTCTCTGTGCTTCATCACTCTGCTCATCACTTTGTTCCATGCTCTACTGTTTGGTTGGAAGCGAGCCTGCGAGGAGGAGGCCTACCGTTTATACCTGCCCTGAAACTTCGTGGTGGACCTTGCCTTGCCTGTGTGCCTGTGTGTGTCATCCTGGAGAAGGTGTTCCTGCTGAACCCGTGTGGGACGGAGGTTACACAGAATCAAACGGTGAGCTTTCTGAAGGCTCTGTGCGCCATACAGCCAACATTCAAGTCAAATGTTCATGTAAACAACTAAATGTCCATATTTCATTATATAAATGTAGGCTGTAGAAGGTTGTTATGAATCGCAAAGGGGCACACCTCCCCACACCCTTGAGCAAAAGCATATAATGTTTGCCTGTCACACCCTGACCATAGTTTGCTTTGTATGTTTCTATGTTTTGGTTGGTCAGGGTGTGATCTGAGTGGGCATTCTATGTTGGATGTCTTGTTTGTCTATTTCTATGTCTGGCCTGATATGGTTCTCAATCAGAGGCAGGTGTTAGTCATTGTCTCTGATTGGGAACCATATTTAGGTAGCCTGGATTTCACTGTGTGTTTGTGGGTGATTGTTCCTGTCTCTGTGTTTGCACCAGATAGGACTGTTTAGGTTTTCGCACATTTATTGTTTTGTTAGTTATTTCATGTCTAGTTCCTTTATTAAAGAACATGAATAACCACCACGCTGCATTTTGGTTTGCTTCTCCTTCACCACAGGAGAACCCTTACATTGCCTGAAACTGAGGATTTGTGTAGTTTAATGACATAGTACATGTATTCATATATAGTGCTGTGAAAAAGTATTTGCCTCCCTTTCTAATTTTCTCTACTTTTGCATATTTTTTTTATACTGAATGTTAACATATCTTCAACCAAAACCTAATACAACAATTACATACTTATTTCATTTATTCCATAAAAAGAAATGCAACACCCAATGCCCCTGTGTGAAAAAGTATTTGCCCCCATACACTCAATAACTGGTTGTGCCACCTTTAGCTGCAATGACTCCAACCAAATGATTCCTGTAGTTGGTCAGTCTCTCACATTGCTATGGAGGAATTGTGTATCACTCTTCCATGCAGAACTGCTGTAACTCAGCAACATTTGTGGGTTTTCAAGCAAGATCTACTCGTTTCAAGTCCTGCCGCAACATTTAAATTGGGACTATGTCTGAACTTTGACTAGGACATTCCAAAACTGCTTTTGAAAAATGTTCATGTAGACTTGTGTGTTTTAGATCATTGTCTTGCTGCTTAATCCAGCTGTGCTTCAGTTTACAGGTGGGTGCCTATTTTACAATGACACGGCCAAAAACGTAACTTCATGAAGCATCACCGGGGGCAAACTACCTGCCCTCCAGGACACCTACACCACCCGATGTCACAGGAAGGCCATAAAGATCATCAAGGACAACAACCACCCGAGCCACTGCCTGTTCACCCCGCTATCATCCAGAAGGCGAGGTCAGTACAGGTGCATCAAAGCAGGGACCGAGAGACTGAAAAACAGCTTCTATCTCAAGGCCATCAGACTGTTAAACAGCCACCACTAACATTGAGTGGCTGCTGCCAACACACTGACTCAACTCCAGCCACTTTAATAATGGGAATTGATGGAAATTGATGTAAAATATATCACTAGCCACTTTAAACAATGCTACTTAATATAATGTTTACATACCTTACATTACTCATCTCATATGTATATACTGTACCCTATATCATCTACTGTGTCTTTATGTAATACATGTATCACTAGCCACTTTAAACTATGCCACTTTGTTTACATACCCTACATTACTCATCTCATATGTATATACTGTACTCGATACCATCTACTGCATCTTGCCTATGCCGTTCTGTACCATCACTCATTCATGCATCTTTATGTACATATTCTTTATCCCTTTACACTTGTGTATAAGGTAGTAGTTTTGAAATTGTTATGTTAGATTACTCGTTGGTTATTACTGCATTGTCGGAACTAGAAGCACAAGCATTTCGCTACACTCGCATTAACATCTGCTAACCATGTGTATGTGACAAATACATTTGATTTGGTTATAGTTATAGTGATTGCAGATATTGTCATTTTGAGTTCATTTTTAAATCAATTGGGAAATTATTTTTCAAAGCTTTTTAAAACACAAGTGTCATGTCGAGCTGAGAACTCTCTGACAAAGTGACAGAATATCAATTTGTCTCCCTTTTGGTCAATACTGCAATATTTGAAATGTTAAGCTAACTTACTGTAGTGTTCATTTTGTGAGGTGTGTATATGTAGCCACTCTCAACAGAGTGAATTGCACACCATCAAAAGTGTTTAAATGTTAACATTTAAACACATGTTAACATTTAAACACACACTGTAACCCAATATATATTTTCTCTCAATGATTCTAGTGGTTTTAATGCAAATTACTAATACTGCATCAAAGACTCAGATGGTTTCCAGGGTATGCGTCATATGTACAGGCTTATTAATGTTGTGGGAGAGAAACACAGCGCATTTGAGTATTTAGGCATGTCTAGCAGTGGAGGCTCCTTAGAGGAAAAAGGAGAGGACCATCCTCCTCAGTAAATTTCATAAAAATAGATAAAACTATACAAAATATATTCGTCACCAAATGATTGATTAAAACACACTGTTTTGCAATAAAGGTCTACAGTAGCCTCAACAGCACTCTGTAGGGTAGCACCATGGTGTAGCCAGAGGACAGCTAGTTTCTGCCCTCCTCAGGGAACATTGACTTCAGTACCAAAGCTAACAGGCTCGTGGTTCTCACCCCCTTCCATAGACATACACAATAATTACGACCACTCCGGGAGGATGTCCTCCAACCTATCAGAGCTCTTGCAGCATGAACTGACATGTTGTCCACCCAATCAAAAGATAATTTCTTCAAAATGCACGGAGAACCAAGAACTTGGGCTGCATCGGGGTTCATTTGTGAGTAAATCTGGCTTTGATAATAGATAGTGCCCACTTCACCTCACCTGCACCTTTATGAGTCATAACACCTTTACCATCTTTGTTTGTGTTGTTGAAACACCAATGTGTTAAACTGCACAGTAACACAATATTGATACAACAAATGCAGTAAAAATTAAATTGTATGGAGTAGATTAGTTAAGCAGCCCCATCACATAAAGCTGTGTTTCCAGAATGGAAAAACACACTCAACATGTACTTTTCTGAACCACCCAGCAGAAATGCTGTTGATATAAGGAATACTGCCATGTTATTTGTACTCGTAATTGTTATTCGTTATTCACTATGTATTTATTCCTTGTGTCAATATTTACATTTTTTATTATCTTTTTAATATTTTATCTTTAACTCTGCATTGTTGGAAAAGGACCCATAAGTAAGCATTTCACTGTTAGTGTACACCTCTTGTTTACGAAGCATGTGACAAATAACATTTGATTTGATTTGAAATACAGTATATCAGAAAGGTTATGAGATTATCTGTTTAATACTCCTATTATCTTGTTAGAGCTTACCACTGCTGTAGAGCAGTTAGACATTAGCAGAAGAGGGATTTTAAATTAATAAAATACCGTATATCCATCTTCATGCAGAATTCTAGAATTTGCCCCACAGTTCTCTCTGACTCTGAACTAAATCCAGAGTTCTGTTGCTATGTGTTATGATGAATTATTTCTCTCACACACACACTCTTTCACAAACCGACTGACGCACAAATGCACAGACAAACATATGCTCACATACACAGAACGCAAGCTCATATGAATGAACACACATACACAAACACACAGGCTCACGCTCACACACCCACACACACACATACGTACACCCACCCACACACACACACGCTAACAGCATGTTTGGATTTCTCATTGATTTTCATACAGTACCCGTGGAGCAAATCTTTGAAACCAATATATTCAACACTGTGTACCAGGGTTGAGAGCATCATTGTCCCTTGCAATACCTTAAAGTTAACAGTCTGCCCTTGAGAGAGAGAGACATTGTGTTCTACTCTAATAAACGGGACTCAACCCTCAGGCACAGGGTGTATGGTGATAGAGACTGGAGAGGGTAAGAATACAGTGTGGGCATTGGCAGCACAGCACAGCATGGCAGCAGTTGCGGTCAAATATATTGGCACCCATGCATAGAGCGAGGAAGATAAACCGTATGGATCACTTAGCGCAGGAATTTTGCTGATAGTGTTCATTACAATAAGAAGCCTATACTAGAGAAATGTGAAGATTGAAATGGAATAAGTTTTCTAATATGGGGGATTGTTAATGGGACAATTGATGGCTACAACCATCAAACTACTCGTAGTAGTTTAATTAACAAATAATGAAATCAAACTGTACAGCACATTATTGTTCTAAATGTATTGTTCTACTTATCGTTATCGCATCAATTCAGGCAATTTTTTGTGATATGCATTTTTGTCCATATCGCCCAGCACTTTTCTTAAATAATTCACAATTTCTGCTGATTTCATGATGCCTTGTACACATTCAAGGCCCCCACTACCAGGGGCAGAAAAGCAACCCCACAACGTTATCGAACCTTCCCCATGTTTGATTGTAGGGAGGGTCTTCTTTTCTCTGACTGCTTGACCTATGACCAAATGTAGTATTCAATGAAAATAACCCTCCTTACAATCATACATAGGGACATCATAAAATCAGTAGCTTATCAAGGTGTTTCGGAGTGCAATGTTCAACCCAGTGTCCCAAAACTGGGTCTCCGTTAAAGGTTGTTGGTTTTCCAGCAGGACAACAACCCCGAACACACATCAAAAAGCACTCAAGAATGGTTTATAAAGCACTGGACTATTCTGGAGTGGCCAGCGACAGAGGAGGCGTCTCAGAAGAGGAAGGGCAGGACCATCCTACTCAGTGAATTTCATAAAAATAAAAATAGTGAATCATTAAAAAATGTATCCTCTTTAGATAAACGTTTACTAAATATACTTGTCACGTTCTGACCTTTATTTCCTTTGTTTTGTCATTATTTAGTATGGTCAGGGCGTGAGTTGGGGTGGGCAGTCTATGTAGTTTTCTATGATTTGGGGATTTCTATGTTTCGGCCTAGTATGGTTCTCAATCAGAGGCAGGTGTCATTAGTTGTCTCTGATTGAGTATCATACTTAGGTAGCCTGGGTTGCACTGTTTGTTGGTGGGTGATTGTCTATGTTGATGGCTTGTTTCAGCTCAGCTCGCATTAGCTTCACGGTTGTTATTTTGTTTACTGTTTTTGTTATAGTGTTCAGTATTTTCTTTATTAAAATTCATGATGAACACATATCACGCCGCATTTTGGTCCTCCGATCCTTCTCGCCTCTCCTCTTCAGATGAAGAGGAGGACGACCATGACAATACTATTAATATGTCCCCAAATAGCTGATTCAAACACACTGTTTTGCAATGAAGGTCTACAGTAGCCTACACATCAGTGTAGGGTAGAACCATGGTGTGTAAGGCGTGCGTACTGGCGGTAGAAAAGTCAGGCGTAGGAGAGCAAAGATTGTTAAAACGGCGCAGTTTAATGATAAAAATCACCCTGAACAATAACAATATATACAATGGGACAAAACCCCAGACATAATGTGCACAAGCACTTACAATAAACAATACCGGACAAGGACATGTGGGGAACAGAGGGTTAAATACACAACATGTAATTGATGTAATTGAAACCAGGTGTGTGGGAAGACAAGACAAAACAAATGGAAAATGAAAGGTGGCTCTGCAATGGCTAGATGACCGGTGACGTCAACCGCCGTACGTCGCCCAAACAAGGAGAGGGAGCGACTTCGGAGGAAGTCGTGACATGGTGTAGCTGGAGGACAGCTATTTTCTGTCCTCCTCTGGGTGCATTGACTTCAATACAAAACCTAGTAGGCTCATGGTTCTCACCTACTTCCATACACTTCCATACTAATTATGACGACTGCTGGAGGACGTCCTCCAACCTATCAAAGCACTTGCAGCATGAACAGACATGTCGTCTCTCCAATCAAAGGATCAGAGAATGAATCTAGTATTGAAGGAATAAGCTACAGCTAGCTACTGTAGTACTGCAGTGCATAAAATGTGGTGAGTAGTTGACACAAAGAGAGAGAAAGACAATAGTTGAATAGTTTTGAACAAATACATTTCTTCAAAAATTAAGGAGAACCAGCAGAGAGAGGGAGACAGAGAGATATGTTGTTGTATTTACTTTTTCAGTTTCACTTACTCTAGCCAATGCAGCTAATTTAGCCTACTCAACAACCTGACTCAAATAGAGAGGAATTCAATTTTTGTTAGCTAGCTGGCTGAGGCTATCCAACACTCCAACACTTCCAATTCAAGGTAAGCTTTTGGTTTTATTAATCTTTTGTCACGAGGCCCGCCGGTGTAACTGCTAAACTGCTTGCTGTACACTACTCCATCATAGTACACATGGATTGGATTGTGGGTTTACTAACGCGTTTGTTCTAGTAGCTATATTGACTATAACGTTAGCTAAAATGGATGACAGTTCATAGATGGAAATCAGTCAAATTAAATACATTCATTTGACTCTAATCTATGGATTGCACATTATTTGGGAGCCAGGTCCACCCAATGAGGAGTCAGTTCCAGCCAATCGGAATGAGTTTTTCCCACAAAAGCGCTTTATTAAATACAGACATACTCCATGGTTACATGTGGTCTGTGGTTGTGAGGCAGTTTGGATGTACTGCCAAATTCTCAAATTCTTTCATGCTCCCTCAAAGCTTGAGATATATGTGGCATTCTGTTGTGTGACAAAACTGCACATTTTAGAGTGGCCTTTTATTGTCCCCAGCACAAGGTGCACCTGTGTAATGATCATGTTGTATAATCAGATTATTGATATGCCACACCTGCCACACCTGTTGGATAGATTATATTGGCAAAGGAGAAATTCTCACTAGCAGTGTTAGTAGAAATAGAAATAAGCTTTTTGTGCATATGGAACACTTCTGGGATCTTTCATTTCAGCTCAATAAAAATGGGACCAACACTTTACATGTTGTGTTTATATTTTTGATCAACATAGTAGCCTAGACCTATCGATGTGACCTTGAGCTAGGTGAATGGAATATGAATGACAGTCATCCAATATACTGTAATAGAAATAAGGCCATGCTCATAAAAAAATTGTACACAGCTGCTAAAAGGAAGCATCCCAGATCACCTGACGTGACTAAGTCCTGGATTCAATCAGATTGCGCGTTAACCAGCATTGGCCGACATCCGCATAGCAGTGTTGGACGTGTAACTGCGGTATGAACTGTCATATCGGTGAATGGCTGCTCTTCTGTGTCACAAACAACTCCCTTCCTTATTATCCCTACCGTGTTAGAAGTTCAAAACGGCGCTAGAAAGTGTAGGCTCTCAAATGTCTAACCAGTGATGTTAGGCTAATGCATGTTTTCATGTTCATTTGGATGGAGGATTTGATGCCTATCAGTCTAATTTGAGTGTTTGAGCTTGGAACGTGGTTGCATGAATTTCTCATGTGGCTGCATGGGATTTGTCAGATTATTTGGGTGTGGTTTCGTTGCATCCAACACAATGAGCCGCTATGCGGATGTCAATCTGGTTGAATCTTGCCCTACATCCTTTCTCTACATCCTTGCTCTGTTAGCCCTAAGGGTACAATCTTAGTTGTATTCACATACACATGAAGTGCCCATAAGTGGAGAGAAAGGTTTATGCAGAGAAAAGAATGCCTGAGCAGAAATAACTACGGTTGCATCCAAAAAGGCACCCTATTCTATATTTACTGAACTATGTAGAGAATAGGGTGCCATTTTGGATCCAGACAATAACCCTTTTTATACCTGGCACTAAAGCACGTGTCCTGATCTTGTCCACATTCTGATTGTTCCCACATTTTTTTTTAAATGTGCCTGACTACCTCCGGAAGATCATCTGGTAAGGAAGATCTAATCACAATCAGATGAAATGTGTCTTTTAATTGTCTACATTTGTTAAAAATGTGGGTACAATCAGAATGTGAAATGAGATCAGTACAAAGGACACATGTTAGAACTAGGTATAAACGGGATTTCAGCCTATCAACAGTCACACAATTATTAATGGACATGAAACGGAACTGTTACACTCCCATTGGCTAGTCAATGCATCTACAGGTGTTAAAGTGAAAAAAAGCTGGCAAAAGATAGCACTGACAGAATGAAAACACAATGTTTGCAGTGTAACTTCACCATAGATGAGGGCAGCAACTGACACCAGACCAATACTTTTACACAGCACTGTTCTGCCTAACAACACCTTTGGTTTCACACTCAGTGGTGCTGATGTGACTCATTAGTGTTATAGTGTTACCGATTAGATAACTTACACCTAGAGATGACTCTCCATACAGAAGGCATAATATTATAATGGTTAACATACATTACATTACTACATTGGGATTGACAGGTAGCCTAGAGCAGTGGTTTCCAACTGAATTTTGCTCAGCCCAGAGTCCCCATGAAATACTACCTCATGTACATTTTACCAGCAAGCTTATGGTCTCATGAGTATTCTCATGTTCCCCCTGTGGATAGGCTAAGTTCCCCCACTGGGCCTAGTACCCCTGATTGAGAAGCACTGGCCTACAGGTTACGCAAATCCCATGTCTGAAACGGAAAAATCTGGTCAGGAGTGGGCTGGCAACTGGAGGGTTGCTGGCATCAGCATCTTAGATGCCATCTCCTGCTGTTGTACCCCTGAACAAGGCACGTAGCCCTTAAAACTAAACTGTTCATACATATAATTGCTAAGCATAAACAGCATATTATGATTAGCAAATGCTACCAGGGATATAAAATCCCTGGGAATACATTGTCAGAAAATGAGCCTATTAGCTATACTTTTAGGACCACCTACATCAGCACCATTATCCCGGAAACACTAGGTCCACTCCAATTCACATACCGCCCCAACAGATCCACAGATGATGCAATCTCAATCGCACTCCACACTGACCTTTCCCACCTGGACAAAAGGAACACCTATGTGAGAATGCTGTTCATTGACTACAGCTCAGCGTTCAATACCATAATACCCACAAAGCTCATCACTAAGCTAAGGACCCTGGGACTAAACACATCCTGGACTTCCTGACGGGCCACCCCCAGGTGGTAAGGGTAGGCAACAACACAACTGCCACGCTGATCCTCTACACGGGGGCCCCTCAGGGGTGCGTACCTAGTCCCCTCCTGTATTCCCTGCTCGCCAACCATGACTCCAACACTATCATTAAGTTTGCTGACGACACAACAGTGGTAGGCCTGATAACCAACAACGATGAGACAGACTATTGGGAGGAGTTCAGAGACCTGGCAGTGTGGTGCCAGGACAACAACCTCTCCCTGAATGTGAACAAGACAAAGGAGATGAGCATGGACTTCCTGTAGGAAAAGGAGGGCCTTGGAGCGGGTTGAGAGTTTCAAGTTCCTTGGTGTCCACATTACCAACAAACTATCATGGTCCAAACACACCAAGACAGTCGTGAAGAGTGCACGACAAATCAAATCAAATGTATTTATATAGCCCTTTGTACATCAGCTGATATCTCAAAGTGCTGTACAGAAACCCAGCCTAAAACCCCAAACAGCATGTAATGCAGGTGTAGAAGCACGGTGGCTAGGAAAAACTCCCTAGAAAGGCCAAAACCTAGGAAGAAACCTAGAGAGGAACCAGGCTATGTGGGGTGGCCAGTCCTCTTCTGGCTGTGCCGGGTGGAGATTATAACAGAACATGGCCAAGATGTTCAAATGTTCATAAATGACCAGCATGGTCGAATAATAATAAGGCAGAACAGTTGAAACTGGAGCAGCAGCATGGTCAGGTGGACTGGGGACAGCAAGGAGTCATCATGTCAGGTAGTCCTGGGGCATGGTCCTAGGGCTCAGGTCCTCCGAGAGAGAGAAAGAAAGAGAGAATTAGAGAGAGCATATGTGGGGTGGCCAGTCCCCTTCTGGCTGTGCCGGGTGGAGATTATAACAGAACATGGCCAAGATGTTCAAATGTTCATAAATGACCAGCATGGTCGAATAATAATAAGGCAGAACAGTTGAAATTGGAGCAGCAGCACGGCCAGGTGGACTGGGGACAGCAAGGAGTCATCATGTCAGGTAGTCCTGGGGCATGGTCCTAGGGCTCAGGTCCTCCAAGGGAGAGAAAGAAAGAGAGAAGGAGAGAATTAGAGAACGCACACTTAGATTCACACAGGACACCGAATAGGACAGGAGAAGTACTCCAGATATAACAAACTGACCCTAGCCCCCCGACACAAACTACTGCAGCATAAATACTGGAGGCTGAGACAGGAGGGGTCAGGAGACAACACCTTTTCCCCCCCAGGAGACTTAAAAGATTTGGCATGTGTCCCCACATCCTCAAAAATGTCTATAGCATCACCATTGAGAGCATCCTGACCAGTTACATCACCGCCTGTTATGGAAACTGCTCGGCATCTGACCATAAAGCTCTACAGAGTAGTGCGTACGGCCCAGTACTTCACTGGGGACAAGC
This sequence comes from Oncorhynchus kisutch, assembly GCF_002021735.2. NCBI lineage: Eukaryota > Metazoa > Chordata > Actinopteri > Salmoniformes > Salmonidae > Oncorhynchus > Oncorhynchus kisutch. The sequence goes on from NC_034178.2 coordinate 17,095,407, forward strand.
TTCCTGCCATCCAGGACCTATATACTAGGCGGTGTCAGAGGAAGGCCCAACAATTGTCAGACTCCAGTCACCCAAGTCATAGACTGTTCTCTCTGCTACCGCACGGCAAGAGGTACCGGAGCGTCAAGTCTAGGTCCAAAGGGCTCTTTAACAGCTTCTACCCCCAAGTCATAAGACTGCTGAACAATTAATCAAATTGCCCCCCCCCAATTCTGCTGCTGCTACTCACTGTTATATAATTTGATTTGATGTCCACACTGGATGAAGCTCTGGCTATATAGTGGCTATGTAATGACATCTTGTGGTGCAAGAGAGCATTACTGCTTACGACATGTGGGTATCAGTATGTGCACTACAAAGTTATGACTCTGGAGTAAACACTCCTCTAGTGGCTTCACACCTGCAATGCAGTACGGTATTTTTCCTAGGACACGTTTACAAATATTGGCTGCATTCTACGCTAACAACATTGCAGGTGCCTGCCAGTTCTCACAATGGCTGGATAAGTGTTTAACATTTCAGCTAATCACATCATATGAGTTAGGAATCTGATCCATTGGTTGATGCTTTGCAAGATCTGCAATGTAGTCGGCCTGGAACCGAAGGGCACGTTCGAGCTGATCACTTTTTGTCAAGTCAAATGTCACTTTTCAAAGTGTTTTGCTTTCTGGGGATAAAAATTGTCTGACTTGCATCTACATGTCGACTGCATGAACTTTACAAAAAGCATGAAGTTTTGACTGTATATGACTGCACGTTTCTGCAGTTGATTTTCATCAACTTCATCCTGAAGCCATCGCATGCATTGTGGGGAGGCTCTATTGTCAACTAATCATTCCGGTGTTTTTGTTTTACCCATGCGAACGTGACCAAAGACGTGACTGAGAGAAACTAATTTATCACCATTCATGTGTATAATACAATGAAGAAATAAATGTAATTGAGGCTCACTCTCACTAAATGATTGTACTGTGCATTCAGAAAGTATTCAGACCCCTTGACTTTGTCCACATTTTTGTTACATTTCAGCCTTATTCTAAAATGGATTGAATAATTTTTCCCCTAATCAATCTACACACAATACCCCATAATGATGAAGTGAAAACAGGTTCTTTGACATTTGTGCAAATTTATTTTAAAAAATAAAACAGAAATACCTTATTTACTTAAGTATTCAGACCCTTTGCTATGAGACTCGAAAGGAAGCTGAGGTGCATCCTGTTTCCACTGATCATCCATGAGATGTTTCTACAACATGATTGGAGTCCACCTATGGTAAATTCAATTGATTGGACATGATTTGGAAAGGCACACACCTGTCTATATAAGGTCCCACAGTTGACAGTGCATGTCAGAGAAAAAAACAGTCTTGAGGTCAAAGGAATTCGGATCTATAGGGGGAGCCTGGGCAACTGAAATGTCTGACCTTTTTCAACAGTCTGACTGGGAACATCTGTCCTAAAAACAAATGAAGGGAGACATAGATATGATTTAAAAACCACCGTTGATGCAATATGAAAATAAATGGGTGGAGGAGATTAATCATAAACCCTAATTGAGAACCTTTTGTTTGATTAAGGGTGAATTTGTGTGTGAGAGATATATTAAGTATAACCTACCTAAAAGCAAGAGATCACTATGTGCACAGGTAAGATCAGGGATATTGCCTATGCATATTGTTTTTTTGTCCATTGTGTATTTCCATTTGCAGAATATTTAGATAAAGACTGGAATAAAAGAAAAATGGCTACCTATAATTCAATGATAAAATATTTAGCTTCTATGTTGTAAATGGCCCGTGTGTGTATATAGATTGTGTATAGATTGTTCCATATGAATCTTATTTTTGTGCCAGATGGTTCAAATGCTTTCTGTTTTTTTTCATCTGCATATGTATGTATGTATGTATGTATGTATGTATGTATGTATGTATGTATGTATGTATGTAGTATGTAATGTATGTATGTATGTATGTAATGTATGTATGGTATGTATGTATGTATGTATGTATGTATGTAATGTATGTATGTAATGTATGTAATGTATGTATGTAATGTATGTATGTATGTATGTATGTATGTATGTATGTATGTATGTATGTATGTATGTAATGTATGTATGTATGTATGTATGTATGTAATGTATGTATGTATGTATGTATGTATGTAATGTATGTATGTATGTATGTATGTATGTATGTATGTATGTATGTATGTATGTATGTATGTATGTATGTATGTATGTATGTATGTATGTATGTATGTATGTATGTATGTATGTATGTATGTATGTATGTATGTATGTATGTATGTATGTATGTATGTATATGTATGTATGTATGTATGTATGTATGTATGTATGTATGTATGTATGTATGTATGTATGTATGTATGTATGTATGGTATGTATGTATGTATGTATGTATGTATGTATGTATGTATGTATGTATGTATGTATGTATGTATGTATGTATGTATGTATGTATGTATGTATGTATGTATGTATGTATGTATGTATGTATGTATGTATGTATGTATGTATGTATGTATGTATGTATGTATGTATGTATGTATGTATGTATGTATGTAATGTATGTATGTATGTAATGTATGTATGTATTGTATGTATGTATGTATGTATGTATGTATGTATGTATGTAATGTATGTATGTATTATGTATGTTGTATGTATGTATGTAATGTATGTATGTATGTTATGTATGTATGTATGTATCTATGTATGGATGTATGTATGTATTATGTATTATGTATGTATGTTGTATGTATGTATGTATGTATGTATGTATGTATGTATGTATGTATGTATGTATGTATGTATGTATTATGTATGTAGATGTATGTATGTATGTATGTTGTATGTATGTATGTATGTATGTATGTATGTATGTATGTAATGTATGTATGTATGTATGTAATGTATGTATGTATGTATGTATGTATGTATGTATGTATGCTATGTTATGTATGTATGTATGTATTTATATTATTTACCACTCCAGGGACTATAATTATTGTTTGAATAACCTTATTTACTGCTAAGTATTTTTACCTTACATTCTTTCACTCTTTATGTGATACGCAATGCGAGAAAAGCATAAGAATAAGAATAATTTAATTACCATAGTAAATTATTGTAATGTTTGTTTATGTGTCAATTAATACCATAAGGGATGGGTTGCCAATTGGCGATTTGACACAAAAATAACATTTCATTCATTCGTCTGTAGAGCTCCGAGACAGGATTGTGTCGAGGCACAGATCTGGGGAAGAGTACCAAAAACATTCTGCGACATTGAAGGTCCCCAAGAATACAGTGGCCTCCATCATTCTTAAATGAAAGAAATTTGGAATCACCAAGACTTGCTAGGGCTGGCCACCAGGCCAAACTGAGCAATCGGGGGAGATGGGCCTTGGTCAGGGAGGTGACCAAGAACCCAGAGTTCCTCTGAGATGGGAGAACCTTCCAGAAGGACATCTCTGCAGCACTCCACCAATCAGGCCTTTATCTTAGAGTGGCTAGATGGAAGCCACTCCTCA